>NC_069499.1:570201926-570551926 GCF_027579735.1 Bombina bombina
AATTATGCACAGTAATAGTCACCTGCACACACAGATATCCCCCTAAAATAGCTATAACTAAAAACAAACTAAAAACTACTTCCAAAACTATTCAGCTTTGATATTAATGAGTTTTTTGGGTTCATTGAGAACATGGTTGTTGTTCAATAATAAAATTAATCCTCAAAAATATAACTTGCCTAATAATTCTGCACTCCCTGTATATATATATATATATATATATATATATATATATATATATATATATATATATATATATATATATATATATATATATATATATATATAGTTATTATTAACCTGTGTCCCATGATTAACCACCCTGACCTCATTACCATGCCACAAACATTTTTATTGGTTTGGGACTTGACAATGTTGGAGGGATATGCTCCAGTACCTTCATAACAGTAGGAGTCTAACAAATTAGAAACCATGGTAAATAATCTAATTCTAAAATAATTCAGTTGCTAAAATGTTTATTATTGCCGAAGACCGTTTAATAAATTAAGTTTCCTTTTAAGCACTTTCCTGGGGCCCTTTAATCTAAAAAGAGTTTAGAATAGAATATTGATAATTAACACGAAGGGGCCAATTTATTAAAGTGTGGATGGACATGATACCATGTAGCGTATCATGTCCACTGCACATCGATAAATATGCTGTCGGGATTTATCATTGCACAAGCAGTTCACAGGCCGCTAGCAGGGGGTATCAATCAGCCCGATCATATAGGATTGTGCGGATTGATGTACGCAGCCTCAGAGCAGGCAGACCTGAAGGCTCGCGTGGAAACGGGGGCATCTGAGCTTGATAATTCGGCCCCTTAGTGTTAACACTTTAAATCAAATATATACATAAATTTATAAACTATAACACATTGCTTTCAGGTTACATATAAAACACAGTTATCTTAAAAGCTCATGAAACTACTACAATTATGGTCTATTACGTGATGTAAAGCAACTATTAACCTACATAACAAGCTCCCTTGATTTATTTTGAAATGTATATTTAATTCTCTTCAATTTATGATCTCTTTGTGCAAGTATCTAAATCATTCTGTGACAAATCTTTATATGGTCCCACGGGGACAGTGGGAAACTTCCATCACTGAGAGTTGAGCTGTAAAAGAGTTATTTGCAGTGGAGATGAATGGACACAATGACAATTTCCTATAAAGATGCCATTAATCTCAAACTTTACCAGCAGTAAGTCCTTTAAAGAAAAGAGTATGCTCTGAGTTAGTCTACATAAAATACAGATTTTTCATTTTAAACCGCAATATTTTTCCTGTTCCTGCTGGACTGTGACATTTCCCTGTCCAACGATAATCCAGATATAACCTGATGGCTTTTAGTCTTTTGAATGAATCAGATTATAGTTGTCAGTTCAATTTAGTACCTGTTGTACCACTGATGTTTCTAGGAGTTGCTGGAGATGCTATGTATGACCATTCATGCTATGTACGGCCATTCATGACTGCAGAAACCACAAACATCAATAGTGCTAGCTGTGCTAAAGTCATAGGCTATTGTCCTTTTTATAAAACGAAAATATAAAAGAGGGCACTCAAATGGTGTGGTATCTTCTATAAATGTATAAGCTTTCACACTCAATGTGATACAATCTAGAAGTGCACTAATGAACCTTCAGCAGCTGTCCAGTTAGCTCAGCCTCTGTTAATGCCTCTGTGCAAATCTGACACAAGCCCATTAATTTCAGCTTCCGTGTAACTGATTTGCACAGACTCTGACCTTTTAAGGGTAGTGCCAACATAAACTGCCAAAGGCCAAGATGTGGTATAAAATAAAAACAACTTTAATATAGTATATATTTACAACATGTTTCTCAGTTTTAACAGTTTCTTTAGGTAAATAATTATATAAAATCCGATAAAAAATGTATACCCCATCTGGCATCTATAATGATCCAGTGCGCATGTACAAACGTCATCAAAATGTTGTTTGTTTACACTCCAATACGGCTCAACTCCTCTCCTCACTTCTCACTAGTGCACACGCGCACATCTGTATCATCATAAAGTAAACATCTCAGACACGCCCATAGATGACCACAACATCATTATCTACTTATAATGCACCCACATTAACCATGTGCTCTAATTTTAGGGACATACCATCGCTTTTTGTTAATACTGTACAACGAATGAAGCATAAATCAAATGTGTTGATATTATATTGAGTAAAAAATTACCCATCCAATTACCTATAATTGGCTCATTAAAATTATAAATATATATAACAAATTTACATATGCTCTGAATTCATTACATCTGCCTCCCTAGTTGCTGTAAAGAAATTGCGGTCTCTGTGACACTGCTCTCTCTTGGATCCCCTCTTATCTTTCTAACGGGTTATTTTCTGTGTCATTTGCTGGTGACTCCTCCTCTACAATGCCTATTTTTGATAATTTGTTTCTTATTTTTTGTAATTTAGTGGGATTTTTTTTATGTAATTTAGTTATTTTTATTTTTAGTAATTTTAGTGTTTTGTTTTTTTTTGTAATGTTAGGTTTTAGTGTAAGACAGGTTAGGTTTTATTTCACAGGTAATTTTGTATTTATTTTAACTAGGTAGTTAGTAAATAGTTAATAACTATTTAATAACTATTCTACCTAGTTAACATAAATACAAACTTGCCTGTAAAATAAAAATAAAACCTAAGCTAGATACAATGTAACTATTAGTCATATTGTAGCTAGCTTAGGGTTTATTTTATAGGTAAGTTTGTATTTAGTTTTAAATAGGTATTATTTAGTTAATAATTATAACTTTACTTTAGCTCTATTTTAATTATGTTAAATACGTTAGGGTTACGGTTACTTTAGGGTTAGTGTTAGGTTAGTGTTAAGTTTAGGGGTTAACGGATTTATTTAGTGGTAGTGATGTGGGAGGCCAGAGGTTTAGGGGTTAATAACTCTAGTATAGTGGCGGCGACATCGGGAGCAGCAGATAAGGGGTTAATAACTGTATGTAGGTGGCGGCGATATGGGGGGTGGCAGATTAGGGGTTAATAACTGTATGTAGGTGGTGGCGCGATGTCAGGGGCAGATTAGGGGTATTTAGACTCTGGGTTTATGTTAGGGTGTAAGGTTTAAACATAACTTTTTCTTTCCCCATAGACATCAATGGGGTTGCGTTACGGAGCTTTTCATTCTGCGTTCGCTGTCTCTTCCCATTGATGTCTATGGGGAAATCGTGCACGAGCACATCAAAGCAGTGCTTGATTTCAGTGTGGTATGGCGCTCGCCACCATATTGCCCGCACAAGCCTGCTTTTTTTAAACTTGTAATAGCATTGCTAAAGGGAGGTGAAATAACGCTGCTTTTGTGGTGGTCGTTAAAATCCCTATAGCGCTCAAAACTCAATCTAGCTGATAGTTGGTTAGCACTTGTCAGATTTATCTTGCATGCAAAACTTTTGCTTCCAACTTGCAATATGCGCAATTACCTGCACATGCAAAAAGATTACTTCTGGTGGTATTAACGATCAGGCAAAAATACTACATAGCACGCCATTTGTATTCTAGCCCACAATTTGGTATTTTTTCCAGTGGAGATAATTTGTTAGTGATTCTAGGCCAATATAAATCTATGTTATTTGCAAATCACAACACTGTCACCTCTAACATGCAGATTCCTTAAACCATTTTCAGGTAACCTTTAACCTTCAATGGCTTCCCAAGCAGGGAAAGAATGTCCAATTTGTACTCAAAAATCCAGTTTTATTCTTCCTAGCCATGTTCAAATACTGTAGCCATCATACACCATTAATGTGCTCGGTCCCACACACATGCACATAATATATACACATATCATACAACCCTTCTAAGGACTCAAGAACTGCATATATGACCTTCAAGCGATATCAAGAGAACAAAGACAAGTTTATGTTAGAAGTAATTTGGAAAGTTGTATAAAATAACTTACTGTATCTGAATCATGCAAATTTTATGTAACTTTATTTTCCTTTAAGTGTCTCAAATAGATTAATTTGGATACTTTGTGTTGCATCTGTGCTATCTATATATCAGCTACTCATGCCATATAAATACTGAGCAATGTAAAGAAGTATGGCAAATCCACAAATGCATTAAAAGGAGATCATGGGCTCCATTTATGAGGCAGCGGATGCTGCTTCGGAGTCCCATTATTTCAGGCTCGCCTGGATGATTGACAGCCCCTGCTAGCGGCTGATTGGCCGCTAGTGAGCAGGGGGCGTCATTGCACAAGCATTTCACTGTCAGCATTTAGTGATGTCGAGAGGACATGATTTGCTATAGCGAATCATGTCCGCTCGACATTTAATACATTTACCCTTGAACCCAATTTTTTTCTTTTGTGAATGAGATAGAGCATCAAATTTTAAGTAACTTTCTAATTTACTCCTATTATCAATTTTTCTTCATTCTCTTGGTATCTTTATTTGAAATGCAAGAAAGTAAGTTTAGATGCCGGCCCATTTTTGGTGAACAACCTGGGTTGTCCTTGCTGATTGGTGGATAAATTCATCCACCAATAAAAAAAAGTGCTGTCCAGAGGTCTAAACCAAAAAAAAAATCTTTCAAATAAAGATAGCAAGAGAACAAAGAAAAATTGATAATAGGGGTAAATTAGAAAGTTGCTTAAAATTGCATGCTCTATCTGAATCACGAAAGAAAAAAATTGGGTTCAGTGTCCCTTTAACCCCTTAATGACCGAGGACGTGCAGGGTACGTCCTCAGAAAAAAGGCAGTTAACGCCTGAGAACGTACCCTGCATGTCCTCATTGTGGAAAGCAGCTGGAAGCGATCCTGCTCGCTTCCAGCTGCTTTCCGGTTATTGCAGTGATGCCTCGATATGGAGGCATCCTGCAATAACCTTAGATGGCCATCCGATGCAGAGAGAGCCACTCTGTGGCCCTCTCTGCACCGGACATCGATGGCCGGTATCGTTGGTGGGTGGGAGCCGGTGTGGGAGGTGGGTGGCGGCCATCGATGGCCCTGGTCATGTGGAGGGGGGCGGGATCGTGGGCGTGCAAGTCGGGGCGCACGCGCGGGCGCGCGCCGGGGCAGAAACCGGGTGGGGACCGCTGCACTACAGAAAAAAATGTGTCCCAAAATAAAAGTGGGACAAGTAATTTAAAAAAAAAAAAACCTTAGTCGTTATTTAGGTGGTGGGGGTTGGTCCGCGGGGGGGGGGGGGGGGGGGGGGGAAGCTACACTACAGTACCCAAGTACCCAAGATGGCCCCCAATAAGGCAGAGGGGGAGGCTTAGATAGCTGTTTTGGGGGGGGATCAGGGAGGTTGGGGGGGCTAAGGGGGGATCCTAAACACAGCATATGTAAATATGCTTCTTTTTTTTTTCTTTAAAAAAAAAAAAAAAATCTTTTATTTTAGTACTGGCAGACTTTCTGCCAGTACTTAAGATGGCAGGGACAATAGTGGGGTGGGGGAGGGAAGGGAGCTGTTTGGGAGGGATCAGGGGGTGGGATGTGTCAGGTGGGAGGCTGAACTCTACACTAAAGCTAAAATTAACCCTGCAAGCTCCCTACACACTACCTAATTAACCCCTTCACTGCTAGCCATAATACACGTGTGATGCGCAGCAGCATTTAGCGACTTTCTAATTACCAAAAAGCAACGCCAAAGTCATATATGTCTGCTATTTCTGAACAAAGGGCATCCCAGAGAAGCATTTACAACCATTTGTGCCATAATTGCACAAGCTGTTTGTAAATAATTTCAGTGAGAAACCTAAAATTGTGAAAAAATTAACGTTTTTTTTAATTTGATCGCATTTGGCGGTGAAATGGTGGCATGAAATATACCAAAATGGGCCTATATCAATACTTGGGGTTGTCTACTACACTACACTAAAGCTAAAATTAACCCTAGAAGCTCCCTACATGCTCCCTAATTAACCCCTTCACTGCTGGGCATAATACGCGTATTTTGCGCAGGGGCATTTAGCAGCCTTCTAATTACCAAAAAGCAACGCCAAAGCCATATAAGTCTGCTATTTCTGAACAAAGGGGATCCCAGAGAAGCATTTACAACCATTTGTGCCATAATTGCATAAGTTGTTTGTAAATAATTTCAGTGAGAAACCTAAAGTTTGTGAAAATATTTGTGAAAAAGTGAACATTTTTTTTTATTTGATCGCATTTGGCGGTGAAATGGTGGCATGAAATATACCAAAATGGGCCTAGATCAATACTTTGGGATGTCTTCTAAAAAAAAATATACGCATGTCAATGGATATTCAGGGATTCCTGAAAGATATTAGTGTTCCAATGTAACTAGCGCTAATTTTGAAAAAAAGTGGTTTGGAAATAGCAAAGTGCTACTTGTATTTATGGCCCTATAACTTGCAAAAAAAGCAAAGAACATGTAAACATTGGGTATTTCTAAACTCAGGACAAAATTTAGAAACTATTTAGCATGGGTGTTTTTTGGTGGTTGTAGATGTGTAACAGATTTTGGGGGTCAAAGTTAGAAAAAATGTGTTTTTTTCCATTTTTTCCTCATATTTTATAATGTTTTTTATAGTAAATTATAAGATATGATGAAAATTATGGTATCTTTTGAAAGTCAATTTAATGGCGAGAAAAACGGTATATAATATGTGTGGGTACAGTAAATGAGTAAGAGGAAAATTACAGCTAAACACAAACACCGCAAAAATGTAAAAATAGCCTTGGTCCCAAATGGACAGAAAATGGAAAAGTGCTGCGGTCATTAAGGGGTTAAGTACATAAATATAATTTTATAAAAGTGATTAAATAACAATACATGTTATACACTATAAGATCCTCATTAATTTTCTTTCTTTCGTCTTTTTTTTTTTTTTTTTTTACAGTTTCACTTTAATTGTTTATATGTTCTCTCTAAATGCATAAAAGCTGCTTACATGGTCTATATGCAGTTAGATCTATAAATAGTTTGACAGACAGAAACCTCCTATTAGCCTTTCCCATCTTCCTTTGTTACTTGCCCTATACTAACTCCTCTTTTTCCACCGAGTGAGACAATCGCCTATATTCAATAAAACCTGTTAGTGAAAATAGTAACTTGCTTGGGAATAACTGGCTGCAACATCACAATTAAAATACTGCAGAATTCATAAAGATTTGTCAAACACAGAACACAGCGCACCTCTCACATAAACAGTAAAATCAATCCTCAATAAAAGTCCCTGGTGCACCCCTCTTGTCACGTATGGGAGTTGAGAGTCACTACCATTGTAAACAATGCTATTTTGTACCCATTCACCTCTTGGGCCCTAGAATGAGCTCCATTATAAAGGATACCGGCAAATAACCTCTTCAGTTATGAAATGGCGAGCCTGGAAAGTGAGATACTTCACAGGAGTCTTTATGAATTCCACATGGAGGGCAAAGTAGGGTTCTCAGGCATCCAGTATTCAATGGGACAGTTCTGTATTTTAGCAGGCTGTTCAGTAAAATCTGTCCAAATATACTGTACACTTAAATGTCCTTTATTTTTAACGTATCCAAAGTGTCAGCTAAATGAAAAGGGCTCCCTATGCCTTTATGTATTACAAATATGCCCCAATTAGAAGTAACACTAATTTATTATCTATTGTATGTGTTACAGGCCATGGGGGTGTTAAAATATTGCTGTGTGTATGTGTGATCCTGGCAGTCAGAGGGATCAAATCACTACTGCATACTTGTGTCACTGGCAACTGAGGGCATAAAATGACTGCTCAGTTGTGAAAAATATACATGATAGTATCAAGGGTGGGGCTTTTGGAATGACATTATGTGACCCCACCTACCACTCGTGCCCACTTACCTATATGTTTTTGGGTATTTATGAAGCACTGCCTCCAATCCTAGGGCCAAGGTGTAGGTGTAATATTTCAATAACACGCATTAAAGTTAGCAATTCTTCATGTGCGCTAACCTGACACTGCGTTAGATCTATATCACAAACCCTGATGCACACTATGCATATTTTACACTCCTATATTCGTCACGTGAAAAATAATGTGCTTTTATTATTAAATATAAATATTTCTATATATAAGTGATAATGTGAATGTAAAACAGATACCAATACCTATATATCTGTAGGAATATATATTTAGGTATAGTTAAAGGGACATGAAACCCAAAATTATTCTTTCATGATTTAGGTAGAACATACAATTTTAAGCAACTTTCCAGTTTATTTCTGTTATCAAATGTGCTTCATTCTCTTGTTATCATTTGTTATAGGAGCAGCAATGCACTACTGGTTTCTAACTGAACACATGGGTGAGCCAATGACAATCAGTATATATGTGCAGCCACCAATCAGCAGCTAGAACCTAGGTTATTTGCTGCTCCTGAGCTTTCCTAGATAAACCTTTCATCAAAGGATAACAAGAGAAGGAAGCAAATTAAATAAAGAAGTAAATTGGAAAGTTGCTTAAAATGTTATGTTTTGTCTAAATCATGAATCTCTAATTATGACTTTACTGTCCCATTAAATACACTTTTTGTATGTCTAAAGAAGGGGGTAACACCCCAAAAATGTCCACTTAGTAAAGGTGATTTGTAAAAGTCCAGACGAGTGTTTTTTTTTTTACATGGATCAATTACTTTTTGTAGCACCCTGTGCTATTAACATTGGTTGCCTGGAGTGCTAACTTTTCTAATGTGGACAATAAATATATATACAGTATATATATATATATATATATATATATATCAGAAGAGAGAGAACAGCAATCCTGAGACAGAACAAAAGCTAGAATAACTTCCATGCCTGTTCATTTCTATTGCAACTCAGGGTGCACGTTCTTTTAGCACGTCTGGGGTTGCTGTGTTCCGTGTTTAGAGAGGAATTGCCTGGTATTTTGGCACTGGACTGACCGTAATAGGCGGGATCAGACTGATATACTACAGGAAAGTTCTACTCTGTGAAAAGCATTACTGGGCAAAAAGAAGCTGCACCCAGGTGGTAAATCGCCATAGAACAGGCTAACAATAGTTTTGAGCCGGTTGTTCGTTCCTGTGAGTGTGCTTCTCTCTGTGTGTATTTAGTCTCCCTATGGGAAAAAAGGGGAAACCAGACGTTGACTCCTTGCTCAGTGTGCTTAGAGGAATATGGCTACACCTCACTGACGAGGCCCAATGAAGGCCGAAATGACTGAAATGATCGTTTGGGGTTGCTGTGTTCCTTGTTCAGAGAGGAATTGCCTGGTATTTCGGCGCTGGACTGACTGTAATAGGCGGGATCAGACTGATTTACTAAAAGAAAGTTTTACTCTGTGAAAAGCATTACTGGGCTAAAAGAAGCTGCACCCAGGTGGTAAATCACCATAGAACAGGCTAACAATGGTATTGGGCCGGTTGTTCGTTCCTGTGAGGGTGCTTCTCTCTGTGTATATATATATATATATATATATATATATATATATATAAACATATTTCCAATAAAAAGTACATTGTTCTGTATGTGAAGAACATTGGAATGTGAAGTATTTATAACTATTTTCAGCTTAGCGTGCAAGTGATAGGTGTTAGTTTTTTTTTCTTTCGCACTCTCCATTGACCTCTCTATTCTTTTATTCAACTCGTAATATGCATGCTAATCGAGGTGTGTAAAAATCCTCCGTCTAGCAACGTTTACGCTCAAGCGCTCTACTCTAGCCCTAAACGTGCAAGACATTTTGTATAGGGAAGCACATGCAACTGTTGATGAAAATGGCAGGAACAGCCACTAACAAAACTGTGAAAAATAGAATTATAACAATGCTAAGTTTATTTATTTTTTGCTATTTTTTTCTTTTGTGTGTGTGTTAGTGCAGAAGGATAACTGATAAAAGAAAAAAAAGCTTGAGAGCCATAATCTAAGAGGTTTACACAGATGGAAGAACAGTAGTTGCATTTGTAAGGACTGACACGTATCATTGCTTCCCTAGGTATGTGATGTGTTCCCAAAGGTACATGAAAGTCATTTTAATATGTGCATTGTATATATCAGTACAGAATCATAAAAACCTTGCAGTGCTTAAACAGAGATTTGCAAATGCACATTTTCATTGGCTAGCCAGCACTGTCTTGTACAGTTACTGTAAGGCTTGCAGCTCCAAAACAGGATTTATCTATGTGTTTGACCACACAGTTATCTAGGGACAATAATGCAAATCTTATATGCATGTAATTCAGAATTCCAGAATAATGCATTTTAAACCAGGCTTAAGTATAAAATGGCTAGTTTATTTTTTGTATAGTAATATTTTCCCCTAGGTCCCTTGAAGATAGGTGTCTTATCCAGCATTATGGTTTTCACTGTTCACATTCAGACTTTTTTAATGAATTGCAACCTATCACAATTGTATACTTGTTTCAGAGATTAGACACCCTCCTCTACAGATGCCAACAAGGAATATCAGTACATCTGTGCAATGAAGAAGTGAATGCAAATTGCTTTCAGAAGCAACTTATAATACTCTCTAGATACATATGACGTGTTATGTAGCCCTGTGAATTTAGAACTCACAAAACAAAATTCCTGATACAGCACAGACAAAAAAAAAAAGTGAAAGTCTGATGTAGATACCTGGCAGTCTCTTATTCAGCTCCCCAGACATCCACAATCTTGCAAATAATTCCACTGTATCACCCATCACCCCGTTATATTGTTTGGAAGATACATGTGCACAAAGGTAGAAATGTATAGATTTAAATACAAATTTAAAGGGATATAAAACCCAATTGTTTTATTTCAGGATTTAGATAGAGCATGCAATTTTAAGCAACTTTCTAATTTACTCCTATTATTAAATTGTCTTTGTTATCTTGGTATCTATTTGAAAAGCAGGAATGTAAAGCTTAGGAGCCGACCCATTTTAGGTTCAGCACCTGGGTAGTGCTTGCTGATTAGTAGCTAAATACACATACAATGTAGGAGTGAATTGTGTTATAAAGACAATAATTATAATAGCATAAATACATTTTTTGTTGCAGGGCACCTTTGTATAGTGCTGCGTAAAATGTTGGCGCTTTATAGATATAGTAATAATAATAATCATTGTAAGCATATATATAGGCTGTGCGGAGCAGTTGATGTTGTTAATAATAAAACATTTGAATCTGAGTTGCACCGTTTCCCTTATGTACTAAAGGTCTATTAATACAGCATTCAGGATTATTTCCCTATTTGTTTACTAGCAACAATTGTAATCTTTTAATTAGCAGTTACAAAATATTAACAATAAAAATGCTGCAATGATTATAGCAGATTTTTAATATGCTTTAGGCTTGTTTTAACTATTGTTTTTCACTTTGTCTAATTACTAGCCAGTGCTACCCAATAAATCACTTTAATTAGCAGATTAATGAATTTAGACAAGTGGCAAGTGCTAGATCCTATGTAATGAGCTATAATGAAGTCACTACATAAAATGCAAGACTGATAACATATATGGTTTAAATAGCTCATTTATTTAAAATGTAAAAAAAATAAAAAAAGGAAAAAAACGGAACACAGCCTATTATCTAAATGTACACTGAATTACTTATAAATTAGCTACTTATAGTCAGGGATGGCTAATTGGTGTCCCACAGATTGCATTTGGCGCACAGCACTAGTTTTTGTGGGCCCATGATAAAGCAGAACTCACTAGTTTTTGTGACCTTGGAAGAAAAAAAAAGCAGAATTAAAAATATGTTACAATTAGCACAAGCGATATAGGGTATGTCACGACTCTTTCTGCGCAATGGAAATAGTGTGTGTATTATGAGTTGAAAGTAAACGTGTTTGCTTGAGCGCAATTGAATTTAACGCGTGTCAGTCAGATTAGCTTGACTTCAGAGCTCTGGTTACCTGTTACGCAAGACAAAAAAAATACACAAAAAAACATCAAAAATACATTTAAAAGTACAGTCTAATAAAAAATATTTTAAAAAATGTAATTTAAAAATTATAAGGGTTCAAAGATATGGTTTTAACATAGAGATACATACATACAAGTCTAAATATGTATATATGTGTGTATATATTATTTAAATATGTATGTGTTTTTCTTTATATTTACTGTACATATTTCACATTCCAATGTTCTTCACTTACAAGAAGATGTCCTTTTTAATGTAAATACACATATATATATATACCTATTTCATGTATAAATGTATTCCTATAGATATAGATATGTATTTTGCATTAACATTATCATTACATTCCTATGTTCTTCCCACAGAAAAAAAATACTTTTTATTGTTAAATATATATTTCTATGTTCATGTAAAATAAATATCTATACTTATATACCTATAGGAATAGATATACAGGTGTAGGTATATACAGATATACATAGAAATATTTATTTACAATAAAAAGTAAAACATTTTGTAAGTAAAGAACATTGGAATGTTAAATATGTACAGTAACTATAAAGCAAAACACATATGTATACATATATATATATATATATATATATGCACACACATATATATATTTATTTTATGTACATATATATATATATATATATATATATATATATATGTGTGTGTGTGTATATACTAATACCTGCATATCTATTCCTATAGGTATAGATATGTATTTTACATGAACAGTATCAGATATATACGTATAGAAATATACATTTAATAATTAAAAGTACATTATTTTCTATGTGAAGAACATATGGAAGTAAAATATTCGATTTGCGCATCGTGTTTCTCAATTTAGATCTTAAAGTGGTCAGGTTAGTACACATGAAAACGTAGTATTTTTATGGCGTGTTATTGAAATATAACATATAAAATATTTGCAAAATTATTTAAATTTTTTTTTTTTTTTTTTATCTTTTATTTATATATAATCAACAGCATATGTCAAACAATAAACAAATCAAAATGCAATTCTTTGCACCACGCAGGGCCAAAATCAACATAAAATAACATAACGAAGCTAAGCAAAAAGAAAAGAGAAAAAACACAGTAAGAAATGATTGCATCGTTATATAGATTAGCCATCCTTACATATTGCCTAAAGCGGGTTTTCTAAATAATAACATAAATTATTAAAAATGATTAAACATTGTGTTAAATATTCTAAATAATCCACTTTCAACTCATAATATGAATGCAACCCGACGCACGCAAATAGCTTACTTTTAGCGCAATTAGCACTCGAGCGGGAGCGTTAAATCTGGATCAATATTTTTTGCTGGCCCAGGTATAAGACTAGTTGGATTTATGTTCCTATTTCACTATCAAAATGTATTTACATATAAAAATATAATCAAACACATATATCCAAAATTCCAACAAAGTCTATGCATAGGGCAGCACTAAATATTTTTTAAAATGTTATAGTATAAGGTAAGCTACCACAACAATTTTTCAAGAAATCTGACGTCGGATGGAAGCATTAACATAACGTTAACTTACACATACAAAAAAGGACCAACTGTGTGCACTGAGCAACTTTGGTATCTTACAGCTCCATTTTTACCAACTCAATGGAAATGAGCCCTAAGTGTGAAACATTTGCATCTTTCATTAAGTATTTTACCATGAAATTCCATTGGATGTTTTTTTGTTTTGTTTTTTTTAGATATTGAGTTGGAATCAGTACACATTATATGTAGTTCACTTACCTATTTTGTCGTATTTACAATAAATTAAACTATAATATTTGTGATAATGAAAATAGTTATTATTTTTATTATCGGTTACTTGTAGAGCGCCAACAGATTCCACAGCGCTAGTTTACAAAAACATAGTATACATCCTTTCAAACAAAACACTGAAAAAAGTTATTTTATAAAAATATCTTTTATGGTATACGTTTACTTATTGCATAATATATTTAAGTATAATGGCACTTTAATCAAAACGTAATGTAGTTTTAAAGTGCAGTGAATACCATAAGGTTATCACACTCCCATATCCTTACACTAAGGAACAAATTATAAAAAAACTTGCTGCCATGTAGAGAAATCACACAAAATCTTTGGAATTTTGTTTTTGACTTTATAATTTAATATAGGAGTCTCTTCTCCACATGCAGAAGCCTTTATAATGAGATAAACATCTCTCAAGGTAAAATGTATGTTTATAAAATTCTTAAAGGGACCTCACTGTACTGATAAGACTACTCAGATCATCTCGCCTGAGCGAAGAGCTTTAGATCATAGGGCCCCATGTGCATTCATGCAATAAAGTATCCTCAACATTATAAGTAAAGTCTCTTGAAAACCTTTTACAGTATGACATGTAATTAATTCCTTCTCACTACATTTAACAAGAAAGCTCACAATAAGTACTATGTACACTGGTTAAGCGAGTATGGGCCGTATGATCAACTGTTTGAGTAACTCCAGAAATGAGAATACATTATGTAATAATTGCTCAGATCTCTAAAACTTACTTGGCTTCATCTACCAAGGACAAACAGCAGCTAGACCTGGCTTTACACAAAGATATTGATCCTGTTCCTGCAGGTAAAGTGATCACTCATTTTCATTGCGTTGTTGCTCTTGAAATCATCAGCTGTTCAAAACAGTTTGAACTTTGACAACATAAATTAGTTCTGATGAATGTTTAATTATAAGATGTGTATCAACACATCTGTACAAATTGCTGTGATGCAGCTGCTTCACAGAGGACATGCATCTGGCACACAGAATGGCGGCGAATGACTGATGAGTATGGCACCGCCTTTAAAGGGACATTAAATTGCTGGGCACAACTACCCTAGAATGGTTACTACTCACTATGTTATTGTATTTCATCCTGTTCCTGCAGCTCTTTACAAATCCATTCACCTGTTTTAATACTGTAGCTTAAAGATGCCAGATACTGAAGCTCCGCCCCTTTGTACTGAAGGCTGCCATCTTGGAGCTCAGGTATTTTCACAGCATGTGACATAAACAGTGCACTCTCACATATCAGTAATAGTGCCTATTTTTTTTTACAGCTGTATAATGTGCTTCAGGTTAGGATTCAAAAGTTAAAATAGGTTGCATGTTCTTTGGGTTAATCCATTACATCTAGTACATTTTTCTCTACAGAAGGGAGTAATATTTATATTAAAGAGTGAATGCTGCAAGTAGATATATTCTTAAAACACAAAACTATCAAGTATATCTTTATGTTGCTTTAAACTAAATTAGTACTTTCTGCGAAAAAAAGGAAAAAGTTAAAGACAAAATTCTATCTAATTTATGCCTAGATGTCAACCCAGTGGTTTGGGTACTGGGCCTATTTGCTTGCCGATTAATAACGCTATTTTCATTCTTGAGCACAATCAGCCCCATTAAAATATGGATACATAAAATGATCCCACCAGAAAAACATTGCAAGCAATTACAATTCACATAAGCATTAAACTACATATTATCCCTAATACAGTATATTGCACTACACCTAAGCCTCATCATCATAATCACATCAAGACCGGTCAACCTAAACACCTACTAATTACTCCCACCTGAACCCCTAGTCAAGTGGCCCAAGCTCACTTCTGCGAGAAAAATGCACATCTTAATCAACAATTGGCCCTGAATGTCTTTAATCTTGAGTGAATCTCTCAGGAACTCATTTCTACCCCACCCCTATAAAAATAGGGTTTTCGATCATGCTAATTGTACATGGCTTTGTCTTATTTTTCTTACCTTGATAAGAATGAAGCAAAACCCCTACTGATAAAATAACTATTGCCTAATTGGCTTAGTATGTGAACCTAATTAGATCATTCAATTGTATTAATATATAAAACAACAGCGTATGATTAAGCCCTCTTCACATACTAACTGCTTCATAAGTCATGCCAATCAAAATGTTAATATTCTTTGAATATTATATAATATATATAATAATATAATTATTTAATGGTACTGCAGGAATTTATACTGGATAATTTATTAACAGATCATTCAATCCCTTTAATGACAGGTGCCCATGTAAAAGACAAACATGCAGCAGAGTTTGCTTTATATTGGGCCATATTCTGGAATTTATAAATAATTGGGTATTTGTATCAGTAATTTCATTTTGATCTATCAAATAACCGAAGGACATGTAATATTTCAGTAGTGAAATGAGGTTTATTGGATTAACAGAAAATGTACAATATGCATCAAAACGAAATTAGACAGGTGCATAAATTTGGGCACTCCAACAGAAAAATTGCATCAATATTTAGTTGAGCCTCCTTTAGCAGAAATAACAGCGTCTAGTCTAGATGCTTCCTGTAGCCTGTAATGAGTGTCTGGATTCTGGATGAAGGTATTTTGGACCATTCCTCCTTGCAAAACATCTCCTGTTCAGTTAGGTTTGATGGTTGCCGAGCATGGACAGCCCACTTCAAATCACCCCACAGATTTTCAATGATATTCATGTCTGGGGACTGGGATGGCCATTCTAGAACATTGTACTTGTTCCTCTGCATAAAAGCCAGAGTAGATTTTGAGCAGTGTTTTGGATCGTTGTCTTGTTGAAATATCCAGCTCCAGCGTAACTTCAACTTTGTGACTGATTCCTCAACATTATTCTCAAGTATCTGCTGATATTGAGTGGAATCCATGTGACCCTCAACTTTAACAAGATTCCCTGTACCAGCACTGGCCACATAGCCCCACAGCATGATGGAACATCCACCAAATTTTACTGTGGTTAGCAAGTGTTTGTCTTGGCACACTCTTCTTTTGCCACCATGCATAACGCCCCTTGTTATCACCAAATAACCCAATTTTTGTTTCATCAGTCCACAGCATCTTCTTCCAAAATGAAGCTGGCTTGTCCAAATGTGTGTTTGCATACCTCAAGCGACTCTGTTTGTGGCGTGTGTGCAGAAAAGGCTTCTTTCGCATCACTCTCCCATATGCTGAATTGTTGAACGATGCACAGACACACCATCTGCAGTAAGATGATGTTGTAGGTCTTTGGAGGTGGTCTGTGGGCTGTTTTTGACCATTCTCAAAATTCTTTGCCTTTGCCTCTCCGATATTTTACTTTTGGCCTTAACAAGAACTGTGCCTGTGGTCTTCCATGTTCCTCACAGTGGACACTGACAGCTTAAATCTCTGTGATAGCTTTTTGTAGCCTTCCCCTAAACCATAATGTTGAACAATCTTTGTTTTCAGGTCATTTGAGAGTTGTTTTGAGGCCCCCATGTTGCCACTCTTCAGAGGAGAGTCAAAGAGAACAACAACTTGCAATTGGCCATCTTAAATACCTTTTCTCATGATTGGATGCACCTGTCTATGAAGTTCAAGGCTTAATGGGCTAACCAAACCAATGGTGTATTCCAATTAATCAGTGCTAGGTAGTTACAGGTATTCAAATCAACAAATCAACAAAATGGCAAGGGTGCCCAAATTTATGCACCTGTCTAATTTCGTTTTGATGCATATTTTCTGTTAATCCAATAAACCTCATTTCACTTCTGAAATATTACTGTGTCCTTAAGTTATTTGATAGATCAAAATGAAATTGCTGATCCAAACACCCAATTATTTATAAATGAAAATCATGGAAATTGTCAGGGGTGCCTAAACTTTTGCATACGACTGTATATGTTTATGTGTGTGTACATATGTATTTATGTATTAATATGGGTATATATGTATTTACAGACATATGCAAAAATATAAACACATAAATACATATGTACACATATAGACAAATATAGAAGTGCATTGGAGCACTTTGCAGTTAAGTAGATGAAAACATGGAATAGCATATTTATGCAATATTCATTTTTATTAAAGTGTTATACTGTGTATTTACTGTAATTTCACATTCCAATGTTCTTATCATATGTTCTATGCATTCATAAATAGATATTCCTATATAGTCTGAATATATCTATACCTATATATACAGGGAGTGCAGAATTTATTGTTAAATATATATTTCTATGTTCATGTAAAATAAATATCTATACTTATATACCTATAGGAATAGATATACAGGTGTAGGTATATACAGATATACATAGAAATATTTATTTACAATAAAAAGTACAACATTTTGTAAGTAAAGAACATTGGAATGTTAAATATGTACAGTAACTATACAGCAAAACACATATGTATACATATATATATATATATATATATATACACACACATATATATATTTATTTTATGTACATATATATATATATATATATATATATGTGTGTGTGTATATACTAATACCTGCATATCTATTCCTATAGGTATAGATATGTATTTTACATGAACAGTATCAGATATATACGTATAGAAATATACATTTAATAATTAAAAGTACATTATTTTCTATGTGAAGAACATATGGAAGTAAAATATTCGATTTGCGCATCGTGTTTCTCAATTTAGATCTTAAAGTGGTCAGGTTAGTACACATGAAAACGTAGTATTTTTATGGCGTGTTATTGAAATATAACATATAAAATATTTGCAAAATTATTTAAATTTTTTTTTTTTTTTTTTATCTTTTATTTATATATAATCAACAGCATATGTCAAACAATAAACAAATCAAAATGCAATTCTTTGCACCACGCAGGGCCAAAATCAACATAAAATAACATAACGAAGCTAAGCAAAAAGAAAAGAGAAAAAACACAGTAAGAAATGATTGCATCGTTATATAGATTAGCCATCCTTACATATTGCCTAAAGCGGGTTTTCTAAATAATAACATAAATTATTAAAAATGATTAAACATTGTGTTAAATATTCTAAATAATCCACTTTCAACTCATAATATGAATGCAACCCGACGCACGCAAATAGCTTACTTTTAGCGCAATTAGCACTCGAGCGGGAGCGTTAAATCTGGATCAATATTTTTTGCTGGCCCAGGTATAAGACTAGTTGGATTTATGTTCCTATTTCACTATCAAAATTTATTTACATATAAAAATATAATCAAACACATATATCCAAAATTCCAACAAAGTCTATGCATAGGGCAGCACTAAATATTTTTTAAAATGTTATAGTATAAGGTAAGCTACCACAACAATTTTTCAAGAAATCTGACGTCGGATGGAAGCATTAACATAACGTTAACTTACACATACAAAAAAGGACCAACTGTGTGCACTGAGCAACTTTGGTATCTTACAGCTCCATTTTTACCAACTCAATGGAAATGAGCCCTAAGTGTGAAACATTTGCATCTTTCATTAAGTATTTTACCATGAAATTCCATTGGATGTTTTTTTGTTTTGTTTTTTTTAGATATTGAGTTGGAATCAGTACACATTATATGTAGTTCACTTACCTATTTTGTCGTATTTACAATAAATTAAACTATAATATTTGTGATAATGAAAATAGTTATTATTTTTATTATCGGTTACTTGTAGAGCGCCAACAGATTCCACAGCGCTAGTTTACAAAAACATAGTATACATCCTTTCAAACAAAACACTGAAAAAAGTTATTTTATAAAAATATCTTTTATGGTATACGTTTACTTATTGCATAAGTATAATGGCACTTTAATCAAAACGTAATGTAGTTTTAAAGTGCAGTGAATACCATAAGTTTATCACACTCCCATATCCTTACACTAAGGAACAAATTATAAAAAAACTTGCTGCCATGTAGAGAAATCACACAAAATCTTTGGAATTTTGTTTTTGACTTTATAATTTAATATAGGAGTCTCTTCTCCACATGCAGAAGCCTTTATAATGAGATAAACATCTCTCAAGGTAAAATTTATGTTTATAAAATTCTTAAAGGGACCTCACTGTACTGATAAGACTACTCAGATCATCTCGCCTGAGCGAAGAGCTTTAGATCATAGGGCCCCATGTGCATTCATGCAATAAAGTATCCTCAACATTATAAGTAAAGTCTCTTGAAAACCTTTTACAGTATGACATGTAATTAATTCCTTCTCACTACATTTAACAAGAAAGCTCACAATAAGTACTATGTACACTGGTTAAGCGAGTATGGGCCGTATGATCAACTGTTTGAGTAACTCCAGAAATGAGAATACATTATGTAATAATTGCTCAGATCTCTAAAACTTACTTGGCTTCATCTACCAAGGACAAACAGCAGCTAGACCTGGCTTTACACAAAGATATTGATCCTTTTCCTGCAGGTAAAGTGATCACTCATTTTCATTGCGTTGTTGCTCTTGAAATCATCAGCTGTTCAAAACAGTTTGAACTTTGACAACATAAATTAGTTCTGATGAATGTTTAATTATAAGATGTGTATCAACACATCTGTACAAATTGCTGTGATGCAGCTGTTTCACAGAGGACATGCATCTGGCACACAGAATGGCGGCGAATGACTGATGAGTATGGCACCGCCTTTAAAGGGACATTAAATTGCTGGGCACAACTACCCTAGAATGGTTACTACTCACTATGTTATTGTATTTCATCCTGTTCCTGCAGCGCTTTACAAATCCATTCACCTGTTTTAATACTGTAGCTTAAAGGTGCCAGATACTGAAGCTCCGCCCCTTTGTACTGAAGGCTGCCATCTTGGAGCTCAGGTATTTTCACAGCATGTGACATAAACAGTGCACTCTCACATATCAGTAATAGTGCCTATTTTTTTTTTACAGCTGTATAATGTGCTTCAGGTTAGGATTCAAAAGTTAAAATAGGTTGCATGTTCTTTGGGTTAATCCATTACATCTAGTACATTTTTCTCTACAGAAGGGAGTAATATTTATATTAAAGAGTGAATGCTGCAAGTAGATATATTCTAAAACACAAAACTATCAAGTATATCTTTATGTTGCTTTAAACTAAATTAGTACTTTCTGCGAAAAAAAGGAAAAAGTTAAAGACAAAATTCTATCTAATTTATGCCTAGATGTCAACCCAGTGGTTTGGGTACTGGGCCTATTTGCTTGCCGATTAATAACGCTATTTTCATTCTTGAGCACAATCAGCCCCATTAAAATATGGATACATAAAATTATCCCACCAGAAAAACATTGCAAGCAATTACAATTCACATAAGCATTAAACTACATATTATCCCTAATACAGTATATTGCACTACACCTAAGCCTCATCATCATAATCACATCAAGACCGGTCAACCTAAACACCTACTAATTACTCCCACCTGAACCCCTAGTCAAGTGGCCCAAGCTCACTTCTGCGAGAAAAATGCACATCTTAATCAACAATTGGCCCTGAATGTCTTTAATCTTGAGTGAATCTCTCAGGAACTCATTTCTACCCCACCCCTATAAAAATAGGGTTTTCGATCATGCTAATTGTACATGGCTTTGTCCTATTTTTCTTACCTTGATAAGAATGAAGCAAAACCCCTACTGATAAAATAACTATTGCCTAATTGGCTTAGTATGTGAACCTAATTAGATCATTCAATTGTATTAATATATAAAATAACAGCGTATGATTAAGCCCTCTTTACATACTAACTGCTTCATAAGTCATGCCAATCAAAATGTTAATATTCTTTGAATATTATATAATATATAATAATATAATTATTTAATGGTACTGCAGGAATTTATACTGGATAATTTATTAACAGATCATTCAATCCCTTTAATGACAGGTGCCCATGTTAAAGACAAACATGCAGCAGAGTTTGCTTTATATTGGGCCATATTCTGGAATTTATAAATAATTGGGTATTTGGATCAGTAATTTCATTTTGATCTATCAAATAACTGAAGGACATGTAATATTTCAGTAGTGAAATGAGGTTTATTGGATTAACAGAAAATGTGCAATATGCATCAAAACGAAATTAGACAGGTGCATAAATTTGGGCACTCCAACAGAAATATTGCATCAATATTTAGTTGAGCCTCCTTTAGCAGAAATAACAGCCTCTAGTCTAGATGCTTCCTGTAGCCTGTAATGAGTGTCTGGATTCTGGATGAAGGTACTTTGGACCATTCCTCCTTGCAAAACATCTCCAGTTCAGTTAGGTTTGATGGTTGCCGAGCATGGACAGCCCACTTCAAATCACCCCACAGATTTTTAATGATATTCATGTCTGGGGACTGGGATGGCCATTCTAGAACATTGTACTTGTTCCTCTGCATAAAAGCCAGAGTAGATTTTGAGCAGTGTTTTGGATCGTTGTCTTGTTGAAATATCCAGCTCCAGCGTAACTTCAACTTTGTGACTGATTCCTCAACATTATTCTCAAGTATCTGCTGATATTGAGTGGAATCCATGCGACCCTCAACTTTAACAAGATTCCCTATACCAGCACTGGCCACATAGCCCCACAACATGATGGAACATCCACCAAATTTTACTGTGGTTAGCAAGTGTTTGTCTTGGCACACTCTTCTTTTGCCACCATGCATAACGCCCCTTGTTATCACCAAATAACCCAATCTCTGTTTCATCAGTCCACAGCATCTTCTTACAAAATGAAGCTGGCTTGTCCAAATGTGTGTTTGCATACCTCAAGCGACTATGTTTGTGGCGTGTGTGCAGAAAAGGCTTCTTTCGCATCACTCTCCCATATGCTGAATTGTTGAACGATGCAAAGACGCACCATCTGCAGTAAGATGATGTTGTAGGTCTTTGGAGGTCGTCTGTGGGCTGTTTTTGACCATTCTCAAAATTCTTTGCCTTTGCCTCTCCGATATTTTACTTTTGGCCTTAACAAGAACTGTGCCTGTGGTCTTCCATGTTCCTCACAGTGGACACTGACAGCTTAAATCTCTGTGATAGCTTTTTGTAGCCTTCCCCTAAACCATAATGTTGAACAATCTTTGTTTTCAGGTCATTTGAGAGTTGTTTTGAGGCCCCCATGTTGCCACTCTTCAGAGGAGAGTCAAAGAGAACAACAACTTGCAATTGGCCATCTTAAATACCTTTTCTCATGATTGGATGCACCTGTCTATGAAGTTCAAGGCTTAATGGGCTCACCAAACCAATTGTGTATTCCAATTAATCAGTGCTAGGTAGTTACAGGTATTCAAATCAACAAATCAACAAAATGGCAAGGGTGCCCAAATTTATGCACCTGTCTAATTTCGTTTTGATGCATATTGCACATTTTCTGTTAATCCAATAAACCTCATTTCACTTCTGAAATATTACTGTGTCCTTAAGTTATTTGATAGATCAAAATGAAATTGCTGATCCAAACACCCAATTATTTATAAATGAAAATCATGGAAATTGTCAGGGGTGCCTAAACTTTTGCATACAACTGTATATGTTTATGTGTGTGTACATATGTATTTATGTATTAATATGGGTATATATGTATTTACAGACATATGCAAAAATATAAACACATAAATACATATGTACACATATAGACAAATATAGAAGTGCAACTCATAGTATGGTAGAAATCTAAGGCATTCTTTTAGGACAGCACTACACAAGTTTGGATCATAAGAATGCAGCTGAATAATGTGTCCATAATAGCAAATAATAGTGTTTCACAAAAACCCCCACTAAAATCGAGCATCGTATTAAGTCCTTTAGGGGCTACAGAGTCAAGACGATAAATCCACTGTGTCTCTGTCTGCAACAACTTTTTATGTCGGTCCCCTCCCTTCTTAAGTGGGTGTACAAAATCAATCAGAATAGTCTGTAGGCTAGCAGCTGTGTGCCCAACCTGTAGAACAGAGCTTTCCAAACTTTTCATGTTGGTGACATACTTTTTAGACCTACATCATTTTGCGACACAGTAATTAATTCAGTTGTACTAGCAAAAAAGAGGTTAAACTAACATGTTTTAAAATATACGGACACATTCATAAATTATATAATAATAATAATAATAATAATAATATGTATTTACAAGTAACAGTATGTATGTGCAAGTATTAAAAAAAAAGTTTAATAACACACCAATAGCTACTTACTATTTTAATTTGAATTATGAGGTTGATGGGATGAACACAATTTCTGAATATTTGGTGGAATATTAGATAAAGATACTCACATTTCATCATCAAGCATTTTTAAGCTTCCACTTCCTATCCAGATATCAAGAGCAGGAGCAGCAATGCACTACTGGGAGCTAGCTGCAAAAAACCCCTCTGACTTCAGCTCAGCGTTTAAGCTGCCGCCCTCAGAGCTCCGTGAGGACTACTGCCCATGCTGCAAACACACTGCTGTTCCACTCACTGACTACACATGCAGTCACAAGCCAATTAAGGAGACTACACGTGCAGTCAGGAGCCAATGTGCCGCCAAAGCCGCCAATGGGAATAGTTTCAGTTCCCACTGAGCTGCGCCAATTGGTTAAGATGATCTGTGACCCGCTAGGTATCAATCGTGTCAACCATGTGATATGCGTAGCAGGCAGGCGGAAAAGTAGGAAACCAAAATATTTTTATTTATTTTTTTAAATGTAAATTAAAAGAAATTAGTGCTGAAGCAGGGACACACCTACACACTGCTGCCGACACACTAGTGTGTCCCGACACACAGTTTGGAAAGCACTGCTGTAGAAAGTAAAAAAAGCCACTGGCTGATCCAAAGTACCATTCTTAATGGCCACCCTAATAGCACTGCTAGCACAACAAAGATTTGCCATCCTCTTTGAAGGTTGTGGTGGTTTTTCCCACATATACCAGGGAACATGAACAGCACAGTGTGTAGATCACATATTCACTGGTGCATGACAATCTGTGTCGGATTTTATATTGTTTGCCATTGTAAGGGGGAGTATGTTGTTTTAATGTGAAAGAAAAAAAGTGTTGTTTTACTTTTTTTTAAATCCGTTGAGTGCTGTGTTTATCTTTGGATTTATGGGATGTGTGTGTATATATATATATATATATTGTACTAAATTCCATCAGATATATATGTACATATTTATGTGAAGAATATTGGAACGTGAAATATTCATATTTTCATGTCAAGTTAGCGTGTGGGCGTTTCCCCCCCACACTTTTTTTGCCCCATTGACTTCTATAGGGGAATACCTTATAATGCGAGCTATATTGTAAATTCGGCTATTTACGTGTGGCGGGTTAGCGCAGAAGAAAAAACTGTTTACTTTCAGGTTGTAACAAGCGCGCTACCTGATGAGCGCAAAAAAGCTTACTTCTAGCTAAGTTAGAGTTTGAGCGGGAGCATTATATACCACTCCACTTGTAATCTGGTTTAAGAGTGCCAAAGAGGTAATGGATTAAAACAATAATCTCTTTTGATGATCTCTTTTTTTTCATCTTTTTTTATCTAATTTTTGATGATCACCTTTTTTTCATTTTTTCATTTTAAATTTTTGAGCACTTCATATTTTTGAACACCATCATATCACAGTTCATCACCATCACCATTTGGAATACGCTACCTTTGGAATACTTCATATTGTTTTATCACACACGATCTATATGGAGCTCTAGTTGTGTTTTTTCTCATAAAGTGCACCTTACAGAACTTGACTTTTCTTAGAGGACATCTAGTTCATTTAATTTTATCCATATTATTTTGTTTTTAACATTGTATGTACCTTTCATTTTATATTGTGCATTTTATCATTCTCTATGTACTTTATCCCCTAACCAGGGACCTATAGACACTTGTGTACACATTTCTATATTGTTATTAAATTATTGTTTCAATCCATTACCTCTTTGGCGCTCTTAACACTAAATCATATTCTCAACTCCTAATCTTAGGTGGGGTAGCATAGAGCGACAGAGGTAATCTCCCTAAGCGCTTTTATCTCATTTTTTCACTAACTACCACTTGTATTCTGGCTAAGATGATTTGATTGGTAGGAAGAAACAGAAAAAGAAATGATAATGTTAATAAACATTTACACAGTAATTTGGAAATACTCTAAATATAAACATACAAGCGTGTATGTACAAACTCATTATTATTTATTATAAACAGCTATTTAATGCATATTTTTTTAACACAACACATAGAACAGATATTAAACTGTATGTGTATTTTTAAAAAACGTTTTTAATATATAATAGGTATTACCATCATAGTAGTTACATTATTAACAGAGATCATGGCTAATCTGGCTGATCTGGCGGACAGGTCAGTAGTCTATTTTCTGTTGCCTTGAGCAATAGCAAATCAGGAATTGATCTTACATAAAAAGTATAATAAACTGAAGATACTAAAATAAAAAGGATACAGAATAGAGAAAAGGGAAATAGATGACGCCTAGAAAAGGTAACAAGAAAGACCAGGACAGTAACTCTGGAATTATTTTTACAAAGAACATGTTTCAGTCAACCTTTTATACACAGATTCTTCTAACACTAACTATATTGTTATTCAGTATAAAACCTGTCCTTCTTAGTGCCTCTGATTTGTGCCAATGTGACAGCTAAGCTTAATGGGACACAAAGAGAAGATGCTACTCCAAAGTGTTAGTGTATTTCATTATTGCACTTTTGTTTGCATATAATTATGTTTTATCTCCTGTAAAGGGGTTAAACACATAGTTAAAGTCACCACCAGAGCAGCAATGCATTACTGGGAACTAGAGAATATGATTGGTATGGCAATTACAGGAGGCATGTGTGTGTAGCCACCAATAAGCATCTAGCTTCCAGAGGTGCATTGCTGCTCCTGAGCTTACCTATGTATGCTTTTCAACAGAAAATTCTAAGAGAAGTACATTTGATAATAGAAGCAAATTGAAAGGTCTCTTAAAATGAAGCTTTCAAGCTGTGTATGCAGCATTGGAGGCCTTTCGCTGCAGGCTCACATGAGCCATTAGTTAGGAAGCAACTTTTACGCCAGCTCTTAGCTGACGGGTTAAAATCCCCACAGGCAGGTCCACCTTGGGAAATTGGCACCCCTACTCGCGCCATCAGGCTTGTATGAGCAGGGGCGGCACTGCAGAAGCACTCTCATATATACACTAATACAATTATTCATAAAAATATTAATTCCAATTAGTTATAAGGGTGAAAAGGTATATGGTATATGACAAGGTGTTAGACTGGAAAGGGATATAATATAAATATATATATTTTTATGTGTATGTGTGTATATATATATATATATATATATATATATATACACACACATAGACAAACATTTACATCTTTAAATGTTTGTATATATGTAACTGTACTTTTATATGTATTTATGTTGTGTTTAGTGCAATTTTTTTTCTTCTCCTGCCATTTACACAAGTTCTATAGTCGCGCTTACCCAACGCGTGCAAATCGCGATTGTGCACAAGCAAACGTGTTTACTTTCAACTCTTACTATGCGCGCTATTTTCATTGTGCAAAATACAGAGAAAACCCCCATATCGTCAAAAGTACCACACGTAATCTAGCCATTAGTCGGATTGTTCTTCTCCCCAAATAATATGTATAACCTCGTGTTACCCGAGTAGTAACTTTACCTAAATTTCAGTGTTTATGTGTCATTTTGAGACATTACTTTACTCACTAAGGGCTAGAGTGGCGCACTAACTGTAGCGTGCAAACAATATGATGTATTTTGCGGCTCTTTGATCGCAAAGTTCATAGTGCTCATATTATTTGAGTTGAAAGTAAACTCATTCTCTTGATCTCAACCGAATTTAATGTGTTACAGGTTAATGCGACTTTCGAGCTTTGGCTAACTTACGTGAAACAAAAAAGTTGCACAAAAAAAACATCAAAAATAAATTTAAAAGTACAGTTACACTCATAGAATCACTGTCTGATAAAACAATATTTCTTTCATGTAATTGGCAAGAGTCCATGAGCTAGTGACGTATGGGATATACAATCCTACCAGGAGGGGCAAAGTTTCCCAAACCTCAAAATGCCTATAAATACACCCCTCACCACACCCACAATTCAGTTTTACAAACTTTGCCTCCTATGGAGGTGGTGAAGTAAGTTTGTGCTAAGATTTCTACGTTGATATGCGCTTCTCAGCATTTTGAAGCCTGATTCCTCTCAGAGTACAGCGAATGTCAGAAGGATGTAGAGAGTATCACCTATTGAATGCAATGATTTTCCTAACAGGGGTCTTTTTCATAGGTTCTCTGTTATCGGTCGTAGAGATTCATCTCCTACCTCCCTTTTCAGATTGACAATATACTCTCATATACCATTACCTCTACTGATAACTGTTTCAGTACTGGTTTGGCTATCTGCTATATGTGGACGGGTGTCTTTTGGTAAGTATGTTTTTATTACTTAAGACACCTCAGCTATGGTTTGGCACTTTATGCATTTATATAAAGTTCTAAATATATGTATTGTACTTATATTTGCCATGAGTCAGGTTCATGTATTTCCTTTTGCAGATTGTCAGTTTCATATTTGGGGAAAGTTAACATTAAGAAATATTTTTCTTACCTGGGGTTTAGTCTTTTTTTCAATTGACTGACTTAGGCTCGCGGGTGAGCCAAATGCTACACTTTATTGCGTCATTCTTGGCGTGAGAATTTTTTGGCGCGAAAGGCACGTCTGTTGACGCAAGTTTATCATTTCTGGCATCGTAATTGACGCAGAGGTTCACACAGGTTTGCGTTGTTAGTGACGCAAGTGTGTCATTTCCGGACTTGGTTGGCGCCAAAAAAAATTTCAGTTACATTGTGCGTCATACTTGGCGCCAAACTTTTTTCATTATTTATTGCCCCATTGCTTTTTGCCTCTTGCCTTTTTCTATGTCAGAGGGATATGCTATTTGCATTTTTTCCCATTCCTGAAACTGTCATATAAGGAAATTGATCATTTTGCTTTATATGTTGTTTTTTCTTTTACATTTTGCAAGATGTCTCAATCTGATCCTGCCTCAGAAGTATCTGTTGGAACTTTGCTACCTGACATTGGTTCTACCCAAGCTAAGTGTATTTGTTGTAAAATTGTGGAGATTATATATCCTAATGTCATTTGTATTAGTTGTCATGATAAACTTTTACATGCAGATAGTGTGCCCATCAGTAATAATACATTGCCGGTTGCAGTACCTTAAACATCTAATGTACATGATATACCTATGAATTTTAAAGAATTTGTTACTGATTCTATTCAGAAGGCTTTGTCTGCATTTCCACCTTCTAATAAGCAAAAGAGGTCTTTTAAAACTTCTCATAAAGTTGAGGAAATTTCAAATGACTGACAACATAATGAATTATCCATCTCTGATAAGGATATATCTGATTCAGAAGATCCTACCTCAGATATTGACACTGACAAATCTACTTATTTATTTAAAATGGAGTATATGCGTTCTTTATTAAAAGAAGTGTTAATTACTTTGGATATGTTTTTAAACCTCCTGTGGTTACTCCAGAGGTTTTTCCTATTCCTGATGCTATTTCTGATATGATTTCTAAAAAATGGAATAAGCCGGGTACGTCTTTTAATCCTTCTGCAAGGTTTAAAAAATTGTATCCTTTACCAGCAATTTTAATAGAGTTTTGGGAAAAGATCCCCAAAGTTGATGGGGCTATTTCTACTCTTGCTAAACGAACCACTATTCCTATGGAAGATAGTACTTCCTTTAAAGATCCTTTAGATAGGAAGCTTGAATCTTATCTAAGGAAAGCCTATTTTTATTCAGGTCATCTTCTTAGGCCTTGCAGGATGCTTACCTTCATATTCCGATTCATCCAGAACATTATCAGTTCCTGAGATTCTCTTTTCTAGACAAGCATTACCAATTTGTTGATCTTCCATTTGGCCTAGCAACAGCTCCAAGAATCTTTTCAAAGGTTCTAGGTGCCCTACTCTCTGTAATCAGAAAACAGGGTATTGCGGTGTTTCCTTATTTGGATGATATCTTGGTACTAGCTCAGTCTTTACGTTCTGCAGAATCTCACACAAATCAACTAGTGTTGTTTCTTCGAAAACATGGTCGGAGGATCAATTTACCAAAAAGTTTCTTGATTCCTCAGACAAGGGTCACCTTTTTGGGTTTCCAGATAGATTCAGTGTCCATGACTCTGTCTCTAACAGGCAAGAGATGTTTGAAATTGGTTGCAGCATGTCGGCACCTTCAGTCTCAGTCATTCCCTTCAGTGGCTATGTGCATGGAAGTTTTAGGCCTCATGACTGCAGCATCGGACGCTCCAGCTTTGCAGCTTTGTATGCTGAATCAATGGTGCCGGGATTATACAAAGATATCACAATTAATATCCTTAAATCTCAATGTTCGACACTCTCTGACGTGGTGGTTAAATCACCAGCGAGACCGATGCGAGTCTTTCAGGTTGGGGAGCTGTCTGGGGATCTCTAACAGCACAAGGGGTTTGGAAATCTCAAGAGGCGAGATTACCAATCAATATTTTAGAACTCCGTGCAATTCTCAGAGCTCTTCAGTTTTGGCCTCTGTTGAAGAGAGAACCGTTAATTTGTTTTCAGACAGACAATATCACAACAGTGGCATATGTCAATCATCAGGGTGGGACTCACAGTCCCCAAAGCTATGAAAGAAGTATCTCGGATACTTGTTTGGGCGGAATCCAGCTCCTGTCTAATTTCTGCAGTTCATATCCCAGGTGTAGACAATTGGGAGGCGGATTATCTCAGCCGTCGGACTTTACATCCAGGGGAGTGGTCTCTTCATCCGGATGTGTTTTCTCAGATTGTTCAGATGTGGGGTCTTCCAGAAATAAATCTGATGGCTTCTCATCTAAACAAGAAACTTCCCAGATACCTGTCCAGGTCCAGGGATTCTCAGGCGGAAGCAGTGGATGCGCTGACACTTTCTTGGTGTTATCAACCTGCTTATATCTTCCCGTCTCTAGTTCTTCTTCCAAGAGTGATCTCCAAAATCATCATGGAACAATCATTTGTGTTGCTGGTGGCTCCATCATGGCCCCACAGGTTTTGGTATGTGGATCTTGTTCGGATGTCCAGTTGCCAACCTTGGCCACTTCCGTTAAGGCCGGACCTACTGTCTCAAGGTCCGTTTTTCCATCAGGATCTCAAATCATTAAATTTGAAGGTATGGAAATTGAACGCTTAGTACTAAGTCATAGAGGTTTCTCTGACTCAGTGATTAATACTATGTTACAAGCTCGTAAATCTGTCTCTAGGAAGATTTATTATCGAGATTGGAAGACTTACATTTCATGGTGTTCTTCTCATAAATTCTCTTGGCATTCTTTTAGAATTCCTAGAATTTTACAGTTTAACCAGGATGGTTTGGATACGGGTTTGTCTGCAAGTTCCTTGAAGGGACAAATCTCTGCTCTTTCTGTTTTATTTCACAGAAAGATTGCTAATCTTCCTGATATTCCCAGTTTTGTACAGGCTTTAGTTTTGTCATTAAATCAATTTCTCCTCCTTGGAGTCTTAATATGGTTTTGAGGGCGTTACAGGCTCCTCCATTTGAGCCTATGCACTCTTTGGACATTAAACTGCTTTCTTGGAAAGTGTTGTTCTTTTTGGCTATCTCTTCTGCTAGAAGAGTTTCTGAGCTTTCTGCTCTTTCTTGTGAGTCTCCTTTTCTGATTTTTCATCAGGATAGGGCGGTTTTGCAGACTTAATTTAAGTTTTTACCTAAGGTTGTGAATTCTAACAACATTAGTAGAGAAATTGTTGTCCCTTCCTTGTGTCCTAATCCTTAGAATTCTTTGGAAAGATCCTTACATTCTTTGGATGTGGTAAGGGCTTTGAATTATTATGTTGAAGCTACTAAAGATTTCAAGAAGACTTCTAGTCTATTTGTTATATTTTCTGGTCCTAGGAAAGGTCAGAAGGCCTCTGCTATTTCCTTGGCTTCTTGGTTAAAGCTTTTGATTCTTCAAGCTTATTTGGAGTCGGGTCAGGCCCCGCCTCAGAGAATTACAGCTCATTCTACTAGATCAGTCTCCACTTCATGGGCTTTTGATCGTTTTGATGTATTTGCTTCTTCAGAAGCAGTTTTTGGTAGAAAAGTTCTTCAGGCAGCTGTTTCAGTTTGATTCTTCTGCTGATGTTATAAGTTTTTCTTTTCTTCATAAGAATAACTTATATTTTGGGTTGTGGATTAATTTTTCAGCATATGGCTGTTGTTTATTTTTATCCCTCCCTCTCTAGTGACTCTTGCGTGGAGTTCCACATCTTGGGTATTGATATCCCATATGTCACTAGCTCATGGACTCTTGCCAATTACATGAAAGAAATCATAATTTATGTAAGAACTTACCTGATAAATTCATTTCTTTCATATTGGCAAGAGTCCATGAGGCCCACCCTTTTTTATGGTGGTTATGATTTTTTTGTATAAAGCACAATTATATCCAAATTCCTTTGTTGATGCTTTTTACTCCTTTCTTTATCACCCCACTACTTGGCTATTCATTAAACTGAATTGTGGGTGTGGTGAGGGGTGTATTTATAGGCATTTTGAGGTTTGGGAAACTTTGCCCCTCCTGGTAGGATTGTATATTCCATACGTCACTAGCTCATGGACTCTTGCCAATATGAAAGAAATGAATTTATCAGGTACGTTCTTACATAAATTATGTTATATATATATATATATATTAAAAAAAAATGATAAGTCTGCAAAGGGCTTTATCATTGAGATACAAACAGTACATATGTATACAAATATATCTATCTATATCTAGATATATATTAGACTTGTGTGCGGCGAAAAAAAATTGTTTTGGTTTGTTTCGGACTGATTCGGATGTTTTCGAATTTCATTTTCGGATCGATTCAAATTCGGATACATTCAAATGCATTCGTTTCGGATTCTTTTGGATTTAAATAAATTCGGATATATTCAGTTCAGATTTGATTCGGAAGTTTGGTATGTGTTAAGTGAGATGTACTGTGTATTAGACTAGTATTATGTACTGTAATATTAGGTGTAACCCATAGCAGAGTGATATAACCTAATATACTGTACAATACTAGTGTAATTGTGATTAGTGCATGGTCATCTGAATGTAACGAATAAATCCAAACTAATTCAGATTTATTCGTTAGTTTTGTTGCTACGGTAATTCGGAAATTCAAATTGATCCTTTGCTCTGAATTTGACAAATTCGTCCGAATTTTGATTTGGAACTAAACGAAACGCACATGTCTAATATATATATATATATATATGTGTGTCCGTGTGTACATATGTAGTTATGTGTTTATATATGTATTTTTTAGACATATATACACATATAAACAGATAAATACATATGTACACGCAAAAATACAGTATATATATATTTATATATATATATATAAAATTTCAATTTGTAATACGAATGCAGCCCGGTGTGAGCTGGAGTGCTAAATAGCATTCTTCTCGTAATCTAGCCTCAATAAAAATAAAAATAATATGCCAGTATGATTGTGTAGAAACAATGCAGATATTTGTCCTGTAAGCTGTAAAAAAGATGTTTGTGTCATTAAAATATTATTATATTTCCTAATATACAGATATGGTAGTGAAAAGTCTCTAGGCCTTTAATAAAAAATAATTTGATAATGAACAAACTCTATTACAGAATAATGTTATGTATGACCATAGATAACCTACCACTAAGAGAGAGACAATGAGATGTTTCCATGTGGAATAAAGACTTCTGAACTTCACATTTATAGCACGGCCTCTTCCAATTTTCTTTGGTCTTAACCTCTCCAACATACGTTAATTACAGGCAAAGGATGAGTCCACATTGTCAGCTTCCTGCACCCTTTCAAAGAACTGTATTTAAAATGGATTACTTCTGCTCCTTAGGCAGGCGATCAATACGGATGTGCGTCTGAATAAACAGTGAGATGTCAGCGGACTCAGGGAGCTCTTCCCTTTGTCTCTCGAAAAAATTAATTAAAAATCAATGAGGTGTGCTGCCTATTAATACAAAAACCTCAGGATTAAAATACATAAATAGGGATTGCTTTACACAGCTACAAAGGCGTGGATTACTCCAGGATAAGACTCTTGGATATGAAAGAATATTCAGGATAAATAACACATCAGTAGGTTTTCTAAAGAAACATTTTCAATAACACCTCTGATTACAAAACCTATCATGCACTATACAGGGGGCAAATTTGCACAATCCAGAATAGGCCACATACTTTTAAATGGAAATGTGTCTTTGATATTTGCTTACATTTGAAATTTACAAAGCATATATTAAATATTTATATTTTCCTACATATACTGTGCTATTTTTCCATACATGCTGAGTATGCATTGATCTCTAGAGCATCGTAATGTTGGCCTTTAGCAGTTTTAAGGGGCATGTAGGCCTGTAAGTGGTGGTGACCCTGAAGGTCAAAGAGGATAAAGTACAAAACTAAAACAGAGTAAAGTGCAGTGGATTCATTATACTGTCAGGGAGAACAGAAACAGAATGTAAGTGATGTCAGTTTCTTTACCTCACACTTATCCGTAGGGAGGAGAGCGACTAAGACAGGCAAATCGAAACAAAAGAAGAAAGCTCCTTGTCTTTGACACTACAAGCCTGCCACTCTGGGTTGTTTTACAAATACTAATATAGCTGTCATGTAATCAAAAGCAAATCGACTTTGCACAGTATAAAGAAACATCTGATATATTAAAGATCTCTAAACAAATCTGGCAATGTAAGCGGTTGTTCCTAGAGTGGAGAAGACAAACTCCATTATAGATTTAATAAACAAAATACTGCAATGCAAACTAGAACCATATTCTTAGTATTATAGGAATGTAGAAGAAACCCTAAGCAGGGGGAAGGCTATTTTTGTATTTTGTTGACTCTGCTGATGTGGGACATACATATCAATATAACTTAAAACGGCAAATACTTTATTAGGGTCTCTCAAGTCCATTTGTCAATTGTGTCTCACGCATTCAGAATGTCACATACACATGTCTATTCAAGCTGGGGGGGAAATGCAGTACGTTAGCACCAAGTTACCCAGTTTACATCAATATCAGCAGTTTAATGAGGACAATTTTGCCCCATGATGTAATAATGTGGACCATGAGAGTCTTTAATTATGGTAAAGCAGAAAGGAATTTCAGAATGATTTTAGGTGTATATTGGACAATATGTGATGCTACAAATTACTAGCAACATAGAGTAATTTAAGGTTCAGGAAATACTGTTTTCAATTCTAAATTAAAATGGGAGGAAGTATTTAAAAGTTGGTGGGCTCTGTCACTATCAGGAAAAAAATATAAACGGAAATATAAATATAGTTGGAAATGAATTTGGGGGTAATTTTTAAAAAAATGCAACTATTGATGAATGGATTAAAAAAAGTTCAGTAGGCAGTAACATTTAGCAGAAAGAACAATGTTTCCATTGGCACCTGCAATAAAGTAATACTCCAATGATAATAATACAAATGTATATATAATTGCATTTATATAACTATTTAGTATACATTAAGTTACATATTTGCCATTATTCATGATTATTCCCATACACTTGAAAGAGGTCTGCTCCTTAAAAAGTTTCAGCTGTGATGGTTTATTTTTGTTAAAGTAGACAAACATGGGCAGATAACATTGCACATGATTACTGCATGGAATATATCAATGTGAAGCAGGAATTCAACTTCCACCCCTGGTCATGTTAACTTCTCCATTGTTATTCTAAGAAGTCTCTCTCCTATATCTAATGTCCTTCTAGATTGCAAGGGGAGTGTGTTATCAACTTATCCAGGAATCTGACTCCAAATATACCGGAGGTGGTATTTGGGCTCTATGGTTGAAATAAGAGGACATCTCCTGACATTCAGAAGCCATGCAATGAAATTCTAATACACAGCAAAAGTGATAGACATTTGCCACAATAACATACAACACTAACTACATTAAAACACTAAATCCTAGATTACAAGTGGATTGCAATATTGCGCTTACGCGAGTGCAATATTTACACTGGTATTACAAGTGCGGCACAATGCAAATGCAACCTCACATTTGCATTGCCCGGAAGCCAAGTGCTCATGAGAGTGCGCTTCCGTAGGCTTCAATGGGAGCCTCGTTTTCATGCTGCTAGACACGACAAACCACTTAGCACATCACAGGGGGGCAAATCCTGCAGCATTAGGCAGCAAAAAATAAATATGTATGTATATGCTTATATACATATATATTTATTTATGTGTTAATGTGTGTATATACACATATAAACACATAAATATATATGTATATAAGCATATACATATATATTTATTGTGAGAACACAGTTCCCCATTGACTTCCACGTAATGGCACTTTAAGTGCCATTTTTTCCCAAACAAACCGCATCCCCTCATTTTAACCCCTTATAACTGCTATGTTACTGTACAGTCCTATTTATTTTGGGGGCAATTGGCGCAACTTTATTTTATTACCAGAGATCTGACCTCTGGTTAATGATTTCTAGCCTTAAGTGTAAAAGAAAGCTCTCAGTAGCATTAACCCGCCACTTGTAATGGCTAGTTATTTAACATTCGATGGTAAATGGAAAAATGTTCCTCTTTACCAGCGAACGTTAAGATTGCGCCTCACTTGTAATCTAGCCCTAAGTAAAAACATAGGAAAAGCTAAATATGATTTGTAATATTAAAAAAGTGCCCACAAATCATAAAATATAATACTAACAAACACAAGGAATATGAAAGAAAAATAAAACAAAAAAAGATGAGCAAAGCAATATGAAAATGCTTTTAAGTACTTACCGGGTAAAATTGGTGGGTGACGAGATAGGTGATTAATGTTAAGGAGATGTACAGTAATTATTAATATTATACTTTATTTATGAAGCGCCAACATATTCCGCAGCGCTATCCATGGATACAATTCATATAAATAAAACAATACAAGACTTGTAAGAGACAGGACACAATTTACAAACACATAAAGGAGGGATCGAGGGCCCTATTCCTGTGGGAACTTACAATCTAGAGGTGTAGGAGGTTGAGAAACAGGAGGTGAGGACGGCAAGATTGAGAAAGATGTTAATACAGAGTTAGATGAGGGAAATGTTAGGTAAGTAAAATTAATTTATTATTTAGTTGGGTGGTAGGATTCTCTGAACAGAAAAGTCTTCAGGGAACATTTAAAGGAAGAAAGATTAGGACAAAGTCTGACAGCACGAGGGAGAGTGTTCCAGAGGGTAGGTGCTGCACGACAGAAGTCCTACAGTCTAGCATGAGAGGAGGTGATAGTCGTGGATGCAAGGAGCAGGTCATTGTTGGATCTTAGTGGGCAGCTGGAGTATACTTGTGTATTAGAGAGGATAGGTAGAGGGGAGCGGCGTTGGTGAGAACTTTGTATGTAAGGGTGAGAATTTTGAATTTAATTCTGCTGTGAATGGGGAGCCAATGAAGGGACTCGCAGAGAGGTGCAGCAGATACAGAGCGACGGGAAAGGTGGGTCAGCCTGGCCGAGGCATTTAGGATGGATTGAAGGGGAGAGAGGTGGGAAAGAGGAAGGCCAGCGAGTAGGTTATTGCAGTAGTCAAGTCGGGAACTAACAAGGCAGTGGATTATTTGCTTTGTGGTGTCAGCACTCAGAAAAGGGCGAATCTTGGAAATATTCTTTAGATGGTTGCGGCAGGATGTAGAAAGCGATTGGATATGGGGGACGAAGGATAGATTTGAGACAAGTGTAACTCCGAGGCAGCGGACTTGGGGCGATGGTGAAATGGTGATACCGTCAACAGGGATAGAGATGTCAGAAGTCGGCGTAGAGCTTGAGGGGGGATAAGAAGGAGCTCAGTCTTGGACATGTTAATCTTTAGGTGGTGAGAGGCCATCCAGAAAAAAATAACAGATAAGTAGTCGCTGACATGAGAAAGGACAGATGGAGAGAGAGCAGGGGTGGAGAGGTAGATCTGGGTATCATCAGCATAGAGGTGATATTTGAAGCCATAACTGTTGATAAGTTTACCCAGCGAAGAAGTATAGATGGAGAAGAGTAGAGGACCCAGAAAAGATCCTTGAGGTACTCCAACAGACAGAGGCATAAGAGAGAAGGAGTCGCCAGCAAATGACACAGAAAAAGACCTGTGAGAAAGATAGGAGTGAATCCAGGAAAGAGCAGTGTCACAGAGGCCAAAAGAGCTAAGGGTATGTAGGGGGAGGGGGTGGTCAACTGTGTCAAAGGCAGCTGAGACGTCAAGTAAGATGAGTATAGAGTAGTGGCCAATATTTTTAGCAGAGAGAAGACTGTTAGTAACCTTGGTAAGGGCAGTATCAGTTGAGTGTTTGGGGCGGAATCCAGATTGCAGGGGTCAAGCAAAGAGTTGGTGGACAGGAAGTGGGTTAGGCAATTGTAAACTAGTTTTTCAAGGAGTTTTGATGTTACTGTAAGCAGCGATATGGGACGGTAGCTTTCAGGAGAATTGGGGTAGAGGGAGAGTTTTTTGAGTATGGGAGTGACTTTTGCGTGTTTGAAAGAAGATGGGAATGAGCCGGTAGAGAGAGATAGGTTGAAGATGTGAGTAAGAGCAGGAGTGAGGGTGGAAGACAGGGAGGGTATTAGATGAGAAGGGATAGGGTCGAGTGGGCAGGTAGTGAGGCATGAGGAAGATAGTAAGGAAGAAATTTCATTCTCAGTGGCTGGATGGAAGATGCAGATAGTGGCAGAGGGAGTAACCTGGCCTGTTGTTGGAATATTGTAGGTTGGTGTTGGGATGTTGCTTCGGATAGTACGTGTTTTGTTTAAAAAGTAGTCTGCCAGGTCTTGAGCACTAAAGACAGATGGGGTGGTGGAGCAGGTGGGTAGAGGAGAGAGTTAAAGGTGGAGAAGAGTTGTTTAGGGTTTGAGGAAAGAGTAGATATGAGAGAAGAGAATTAGGTTTGCTTGGCTAAGTGAAGGGCAGAATTGTATGAATGAAGAATGAACTTATAGTGTATAAAATCAGGTTCAGAGTGAGTTTTCCTCCAGACAAGCTGTTGCATTAATATCATAGGTGACCAGGTGATGGTCTGAAATGGGGAAAGGGCAACAGGTGGTGTCAGATATAGAGGTAGAGGTAGGAAAATACCAGGTCGATGGAGTGTCCATCACGGGAATAGGGTGGATTGTGAGAGACCGAAAGAGGATGTGAGTGAAAGAAGTTTAGAGGCAGCAGTGGTAGATGGGTTGTCAATGGGAATGTTGAGGTCCCCAAGAATTAGGGTTGGTATATTTGAAGAGAGAAAGTGAGGAAGCCAGGCGGCATAGTTGTCAAGGAAATGGAAGGTTGGTCCAGGAGTGCGATATATGACTGCCACTTTGAGGGAGAGGGGGAGAACAGGCAAATACAGTGGACTTCAAAGGAGGAGAAGTAGAGAGATGGGATTGGAGGTAGGTATTGATAAGTGCAGGAGGGGGAGAGCAGGATCTCAACACTGCCACCCCGTTTCTCACATGGCCTAGGGGTATGGCTAAAGTGAAGACCACCATGAGCTGAATGAGCTGAAAGCAGTGTGTGAGTATTGTAAGATTAAGTATCAAGTGAAGCTGTGTGGGGAACTCAACAAAAATGCTTAAAATGCAATGATAGAGGATGAGCAAACTTATAACCAGTATCTGTAAGATATGATTGAAACAACAAAACATAAACAACGCGTTTAAAGCCATATTGTAAACTGAATAGGGGCTACAGTAAGTGAATGGGGATATAAGAAAAAAGCAATAAAAAATATAAAAAGAAAGAAAGACCGGTCTACGTTTTAATTGCAGAACAGAAAATAATATACTTGGGTGGTTCCCATCTGGCACATCATTTGACATCTATAGATTTTATTGTACCAATGTAATTGCAGAGCTTAAGGAAACATTAAATTCAAAATGTAATGTTCTATAAAAAGTATAAATAGCCATAGTTAAAAAAAAAATTACTTTGTTATGTATTTGCAGTATTTATTTTGCTAGCTTTTCCTGTAATATACCAGTTTTATCAGTTATTCATTGCAGGAGCTCATAACATTGATTACTACATTAAATAATATAACAATAGTAGTGTGTAGGCTTTTTAGGTAATGTGTCCATGAACTGTAAAACAATACAAGCTTTGTTAACAAAATGACAGAATAAAGGCTTTCAAATTCTTTATTTTCTATGTAGAATGTTTGCATTGCAGTATGTAACCACTGAAATAAACAATGCAATATGCATATACACAAAAATAATTAGACTGTCCCTTTAAAGGGACATAAACTGCTGGATACAACTACAGTAACATGGTTACTACTCATAATGATATTGTTTTCCCTCCTGTACCTGCAGTTCCCTTTACCACCATTCTCTTATATTAACTCATTACAGAATCCAATTGGTAACGCTCTGCCTTTTATACTGGGCGCTGCCATCTTGTAGCTCGCATATTGCTGCATCCTGTGATATGAGCCGTGCATTTTAACAGATCTGCTGTTTGACAGCTGTACCTTTCACTTCAGTTTAGCTCACATAACAGAGAGCGCCAGCGGAAGTGTTACATTTTTGTACAGTTTTAAAGTTACATAGCAAATATAAGCTCCAAGATGTGTGAAGATGCAGCGCTTCACTAACTGATACTTGTAAAGGATTATAAAAAGAGAACGATTTTGAAGACAGCTGCAGGACAGTGAAAAAAAAGCATTAAAAAAGCATGGATGAGTAGTAATCATGCTATAGTAGGTTTGCTAAGCAGTGTGATGTCCCTTTAACTCACGTTGTACATTGCCAGCTTGAATATTCTAACTATATTGCACAGTAAGCAGAGAACTTGCTCTGTTTCCTTACAATACTTTTCATTATGCAGAAATCCTAAAGCCAGCCAGTGCAATGCTGCTTGCTTGAATCACCTTATAATGAGACTAAACACAGCTGGGAGGTAAAGCACCCCCACCCACCCAGCCCCTCCAGCAAGATCTCCCAAAGCCGTATCCAGCTGTAAATGGAGCCACTTGCGTGTTTCCCTATGGGGCTAGCCCTCGAGGGGACTACCGGGAGTGGAGCGGATTCTGCTTATCTCAGCTCTATAGCTTCTTCACCAGACTTACTTGACAGACTGTGAAATAAGTCATGCACTTAACATTTTAGGATCTTTGTAGTTCTGCAGTAAGTTGCCTACATAAGACCTTCTGTAATGTGTAAGATTTAAAGAAATGTACCAGAATGTTGGTAAAATACCTATTATGATCATCCCAATATACTGTACATGGATTTTTTCTTTAAGATAATTAAGACAGAATTATTTTGTGTTAATAAAATTGCAAATGAAGATCAAATTATACTTTCATTTGGCTTAGTAAAAATACAATGCAAGTATAATATGTTTTTCTTTACATGACTGAATATATTTCTGTTATAAAAAGCTAATGGGTTTATCTATCTTTATATTAAGTGCCTTTAGTGTAAAACTTTAAAAACCTTTAGTTCATCAAAATATCATTTATCCTATGATTTAAGGCAAAATACAAGATATCTGGGCTATGTGATAAACATACAACAGTCCATAATGAATGTCCCCCAGAATAAAGTGGATTTTTAGTGTAAGATATGAATATTATACTTTGATAAATAAACTATGTCTCCTAAATCACGTCACCAATACAGAATCTGTAACTAAAGGAAACAGGGAGCATTTCTATATTGAAACTGCACTCAATTGTATGTCACAATGAAAGAGCAGTAATTAAACATGTTGAAATGGGTTATTTTTCCACCAAAATAAAGTTAAAGGGACACTGAACCCAATTTTTTTCTTTTGTAATTCAGAAAGAGCATGCAATTTTAAGCAACTTTCTAATTTACTCCTATAATCAATTTTTCTTCGTTCTCTTGCTATCATTATTTGAAAAAGAAGGCATCTAAGCTTTTTTTGGTTTCAGTACTCTGGACAGCACTTTTTTATTGGTGGATAATTTTTTTCAGCAAGGACAACCCAGGTTGTTCACCAAAAATGGGCCGGCATCTAAACTTACATTCTTGCATTTCAAATAAAGATACCAAGAGAATGAAGAAAATTTGATAATAGGAGTAAATTAGAAAGTTGCTTAAAATTTCATGCTCAATTTGAATCACAAAAGAAAACATTTGGGTACAGTGTCCCTTTAAATAACTTTATTTTTATTTTTTGATTTGCAGCTATCACAGCCGTATCAGCTGTTTGTTTCCCAACAAAGATTATAGGCTGATTCCAATTTTTAAATACTGCTCTTTTATATCAGGGATAGAAAATAATAGTTTTCCTTAAAGGGACACTCATTTTTTTTGCTTAAAAAGATAGATAGTCCCTTTATTACCCATTCCCCAGTGTCAACAATTATATTAATATACTTTTTATCTCTGTGATTAATTTGTATCTAAGCCTCTGCAGACTGCCCCCATATTTCAGTTCTTTTAACATACTTGCATTTTAGCCAATCTGTGCTGACTCATAAATAACTCCATGGGAGTGAGCAAATAGTTATCTATATGGCACACATGAACTAGCTCTGTCTAGCTGTGAAAAATTGTCAAATGCATTGAGATAAGAGGCGGCCTTCAAGGGCTTTGACATTAGCATATGAGCATCTCTAGGTTTAGCTTTCAACAAAGAATACCAAGAGAACAAAGCAAATGTAATGATAAAAGTAATGTGGAAAGTTGTTTAAGATTGAATGCCCTATCTTAATCATGAAAGTTTAATTTTGACTAGGTTGTACTTTAAGGACTTTTTTTTTTAACACTTTCTTTATAACTCAGCCTCCTCCAATCATCACCATAGCTTATATACGCCTTTACATTTTTGTAATTAGATTAAAGTTCTCTGCTCTTGAACAATTTATATACAGGCTTTAATATGGTGCATATGTATTTCAGCAAATACCTGGCATATAATGCCCTCTAAGTCCTCAATGTGTTCTCTACAAGAAAGCTGCCTACCCTGTGACAAGTTGTATAATATGTATGGTGAGGGATTGGAGACTAAACCTCCATACATTACCTATGGTCTTTTACTGTCAACTGTAACCTCTCCTGTCTTTACATCACATCATAGACACTTGTTAGACTGATGAGAAGCCTTTGTTTTTAAAGGGTTATAAAACTAAAATGTGTTTATTTCCTGATTCAGATAGATTGAACAATTTTAAACAACATTCAAGTCTATTTATATTATCTAATTGATTCAACTTAATATGCTTTGTTGAAAGAGCAGCAGTGAACTACTGTGAGCTAGCTGAACACAATGGGCACATAGGTACAGCCATAAATCAGCAGATAGCTCCAGTAGTGTAATGCCGCTCCTGAGCCTACCTAGGGATGAGTTGTAGGCAGTGTATTTTCATGATTGTTATACACAAGTACTAGTGCAATAATACATTGTTTTAACACAACACTTTAGTTTCACACTTCTATGTACCTTAAACTTTAAAATTGTGTTTTTTATTTCTACAACCCATAGTTAAATGTTTTTTTAATGTTTGATTTGTAATCATGTCTTTTGAATCCAGTGCATAATAGCTGATACATGCTATGCATATACTAAAAAACACCACCACCTATGCTATTTGGCCCACTGTTTAAATACAGACCTTTTACATTAGCCTCCCAGAGTCCTCTGCAATCCCCTAGGGGCCCATTTAACCAAGCACATAATTGTTTTTTTCCCAGCCTGTGTGTTTTATAATTAAGCAGTAATCCCCCAGAAATAAACAGGAACCATTTCACTCATTAGCAGGACACAGCATATTGCTGTGAGTTTAACGGCCATAAAAAGGAAGGAGGCCACTAATGAGCTGTGGTGACACACTTTATTTATGGCATCGAATCATTAACACTTTCAACTCTGTGTAACACTATTTCTTTGTAATGAAATATATCATGTCAACTAGACTATGTAAAAAATAAACCCACTGGAAGTAAATTGTTTGCACCCAAGCAAGCGAAACCCAACGTGCACTTACTTCAGGATTTCGGATATTGTGACTGCTTTATCTTCTTCTCCCCATAGATTTTAATGGAGCCCACTGTTATAAAAAAACCTAACACTTATTGCTTGTGCGCTAACTCAACACATTGTAAGACCTACAGCACTAAACCCGAAATAAGTTATTCATATTCTACACTCTAATGTTCTTCACATAGAATATTTTTTTTATTATTATTTTTAAATATATATTTCTCTATATAAATGATTTTCTTTGTAGAATATATATATATATATATATATATATATATATATATATATATATATATATATATAAAATAACTCATTGTGTAGTTCATTAACAAATCTAGACAGGCCCAGAGGCTTGTTTTCCCACAGAAAACCTCTAAATTACATTGTTTCCAATGCAGCAAAGGATTCTGGGTAAGATATGCAAATTAAGTACACAATGACACACCTTTTTACTTCAGTCTGCTTTTCAGCAGGTTCCCTTTACGCCAAAGTATCGCTGTTCACACAGCTTATAAATTTAGCTAGGGTTAGTGCAGTGATTCATAACCATCCCAGGACAGACTGTTTTGTGGTTTTTGCCACTCATCAGCTGGGAGAAGGTTAGAATCACTGCTGGGTGAAGTTGATTCCAGGCAGAATACAACAACATTTTAAATTAGGGGGAGATAAAAGGCGAGTTTAAAATCCTCCACTACGCACAAAATATAGAAAAAATAACTCATTGTGTAGTTCATTAACAAATCTAGACAGGCCCAGAGGCTTGTTTTCCCACAGAAAACCTCTGAATCACATTGTTTCCAATGCAGCAAAGGATTCTGGGTAAGATATGCAAATTAAGTACACAATGACACACCTTTTTACTTCAGTCTGCTTTTCAGCAGGTTCCCTTTATGCCAAAGTATCGCTGTTCACACAGCTTATAAACTTAGCTAGGGTTAGTGCAGTGATTCATAACCATCCCAGGACAGACTGTTTCGTGGTTTTTGCCACTCATCAGCTGGGAGAAGGTTAGAATCACTGCTGGGTGAAGTTGATTCCAGGCAGAATACAACAACATTCATTCAGTCTTTCCTGGGATATCTTACCCACAGCATACACAGAAGGTCTGCCTTTACAACTCGTTTGACTGGAGTGCACTATAATCAAATTGTACATCCTCTCATTGGATGCGCTGGGGTAGAAAAACCCACAACAGAATTATTAATACATTATGCTGTGACTTTGCGGGAGGCCAGGAAGTACTACTGGGCTAACTTTCAGAGGAAGAAGTGTACTCCTATCCTTGGCTCATCTCACAACCTGCCCACTTGACCCTATTCCTTCACAACTTCTTCCCTCTCTCTCTCTCTCTGCTTCACTAACCCCCACCCTAATTCATCTCTTTAACCAATCTGTCACCGCTGGCACATTTCCTGATACCTTCAAGCATGCGTCAATCATACCAATCCTAAAAAAGCCCTAGCTTTACCCCTCCATGCCTTCTAACTATCGACCGGTCTCCTTACTTCCCTTTGCTTCAAAATTATTGGAACGACTGGTCTATAATCGGCTGACTCAATTTCTCACAACTAACTCCTTACATGATCCACTACAATCTGGTTTCCGCCATAAACACTCAACAGAAACCGCTCTTTCTAAAGTAACAAATTACCTTTTATCAGCTAAAGCAAAAGGCCACTACTCCTTACTAATTCTTCTTGACCTGTCTGCTGCCTTTGACACAGTTGACCATCCTCTCCTTACTCAAAAACGACAAAAATACTTATTCATTCCCTTATTTTGGCACGCTTTGATTATTGCAATCTTCTTCTAAATGGCCTTCCAAAACACAGCCTCTCCTTCCTCAAATCTATTATGAATGCTTCTGCTAGACTCATCCACCTAAGTCATCGATCTACATCAGCTGCTCCGCTGTGCCAGTCTCTACACTGGCTCCCCATACACTTCAAAATACAATTTAAAGTATTAACCCTAACTTACAAAGCAAACTTACAAAATCCTTGTCATTGTATACCCCTATCACCGTACCCAGCACTACGGACTTTGGCGGCGCTATACAAATAAATGATAATAATAATATTCTAAGGTTCCTTAACCCCTTCGATGTGCATCAAACACTGTTTTTTATGTTGAGTTGATCCCTCTCACTACAGGCTGAGGATCGCTGATGGTCTAGTGAGCTGCACTTCCAGGCTTCATGGGAGTGCTGGTGACCCCTTTGTTACGTCAAACACTGTTTTTGTCCATCCCCCTCACTACAGGCTGGGGATTGTTGGTGGCCTAGTGGGCGACACGTCCTGGCTTTATGGGAGTGCCAGTGACATCATCATGTATGCATGTGGTGACGTCACAAAGGGGTTGAAAAAGGGTACATACAGGTAGCTGCAAGGGAACTGGATGGGGGGGCTCCCTTAGTAGCTACAAACCTCCAAGTCTGTTTCAAACAGTGGTAGTCTTGGAGAAGTAAGAAGCAACAAATTGTTTAAAAATAAATGTAAGAAAACACATGGGAATTTGCTTGGGGGTATTACATTATAAGCACAATAAAATAAATCTGGTATGTCTAGAGACTCCTAATAAAGTTAATTTTCCAGTAGACCCTAAGTCCCTCTCTTAAAAAATATATGACTGTGGTAACTGAACACCTTGCTTTTATTTCTGTACTGCACAATGGGGCCTCTCCAATCTATATTATAGCCCCTCAAAAGCCTGTATGAGCCCCTATTTCATATGTGGGTACCCTTGATGATAAATTAGTTGGGTGATCACAGTAACAACAGCAGTCACTGAGCCATTTTAAATATTATTTACTAAAATCTAAAAAAATATATAAATTTTTTACAGTTTTGCCACAGCTATCGCAAATGCCATGACATATAAATATAATAATGGCATATTGTGAATCTACTGGGCCTGCTGAAAAAAACAATGTATATTATTTGTGTGCGTCACTCACTTGCAATAGAGTCTAATTGTAGATAGCAAAAAGCTTAAAATTGTCTCAGCACTGGGGTGTAAAAAAGGCTTAGCAGCGAAAGGGTTAAAGGGCCAGACTTTGCCATAAAGAATACAAAAAATATATCATGAAACTAAACTATACCATTGCATATGAGATCATTTATTTATAGGGACATGAAACCCCAAACTGTTCTTTCGTGATTCAGATAAAACATGCAGTTTTTAACAGCTTTATAATTAACTTGTATTATCAAAATGTCTTTGTTCTCTTGTTTTTTGTTGCTGAAAAGCAGGGACATAAGCTCACGAGTGTGCACGTGTCTGTAGCCTTATATGCATAAGTTTTGCTAGAATGTTATCTATTTGCAAGTGATTGTACCTAGGTATCTCTTTAACAAAGAATTCCATGAGAACAAAGCAAACTTGATAACATAAGTAAATTGGAAAGGTTTTTTTTTTTAATTGTTTGCTTTGTCTGAAACACAAAAGAAAATGCTGATAGAGCATCCCAGTTCTCCTCCAACAGTGTAATTTCTTATAAAAAATCCATTGCAAGTAGATCTAATGAGTCGTCACAGAAAGCCCTGTAAGTAGGGCCAGAGCTATAACAATTAATACAAGCTGTGTGGTGCTGGGAGGGATCAGCTTCTCCCCCCGCAGTCACAACTGTGCTCACTCTCAGGACTAGTTTATATTGAGGTGGTTACGTTTAGAAACTGGTGGTAACATAAAAATTCTCCTAAGATTTTAATGGAGATAAATGTTTTTAACAACAGTTTCCACAATTTACAACCTCAATAGAAGAGAGCCCTTAGTTAGTTGCATTGGTTATTAGTTGCAGAAAATGTTGTAAAATAACAATTCTTTACACCTATGACCTAGACATAGACAAGAAGCTGTATGTAGCAAACAGACACTAGTTTATTCATTAATCTACAGTTGTTACATTGCAAATATCTGCTAGAGAAAACGTTGCATAATGACAATTATATTGTAAGTTATTAGCACAAATAGTTTTAAACATGTCAGATACAGAATGTGAAAACTCTGACATTACAACTGTATATAGTAATGATGTGTTCAAGTGATGAACAATTAAGCAGAAATTGGAAAGAGGTCTGTTTTAGGAATATGGTATAAAGTCTGTAAAGGGACATGAAAGTCAAAATAAAAAAAAAATAATGCAAATTTAAAAACCTTTTTAATTAACTTCTATTTTCAAATTTACTTTGGTCTCTTGGTATTCTTTGTTGAAAAGCATACCCTAGACTGAGGAGCAGTAATGCACTACTGGGAGCTAGCTGATGATTGGTGGCTGCACACATATGTCTCTTGTAATTGGTTCACCAAATGTGTTCAGTTAGCTTCCAATATCGCTTTAATGATTTGGAACTGACTTTAACTTTGTATTTAACCAATTTACAGGAGTTAAGCACATAGATATATACAAGACACTTTACAGAATTTTACACTTTTATACCCTTTTAACTCTCGAATGAGAGAGGAAGGAAGACAAGGAGAGTTCAGACATTGGGCCCCATGTACAAAAGAACAGAAGGACAAGTGTCCTGACTTAGGAATCTGTGTCCCCCCCCCCCCCCCCCTAGCGGTAAATGGGCATCAGACACTGTACGTCCAATGCTCACATGTACTATTGCATGAGGACTTCATGTTTGGCTGTTTTATTCGATGACTGCTTCTTACATTGCAGAAAGTAGGCTCGCATGAGCACACCTATACCTAACGGCTCAAACCAGCATCCACTGCTTTGTACATTATCCTGATGAGGTGACAATCTGATGTTCTCTTTATAGTTCACAATGAGAAGACTAAGATAAATCCATCTTTCTATAACATCAAGGTATCAACAAGCAACTAATTATTCTCATATTGCCGTCTTCGGGGAGTTGAACTTAAAGGGGCAGTAAACTTACAAACTAATGTTATATAATTCTGCACATAGTGCTGAATTATATAACATTAGCTTACCGGTACATTTATACTTTATAAGGATTGCAGAGAAATTGTAACTAAAACCTTCTTTTACCAGAACCCCGATCGGGTTGATTGATACCCCCTGCTAGCGGCGTCGGCATTCAGCGACGTCTGGCGGACATGATACGCTACAGCGTATTATGTTCGCCAGACATTGGTAAATCGGCCCCTTGGCCTCATTTCTAAGCATACAAGTGTTGTTATATCTGACTGACAGACAAGAATCATTGAAAAGGAACAGGAGACTTTTCTCTGATGTAAAGGATTACAAGGAAAATGTATTTAATTGACAACACTGTGTAATATTAGCAAAGGCATAAAATGTTGTGGCTGTGATCCAAATGCCCAGGTTAGGTAAAGGCTAATGGGTGTTTAATTGCTGCTGGCACATGAATCAAAGGCTGAAAGCTTTTAATTAAACATTTTGGCCAAGTTATTAAACCAGGGATATTCAAAGGACTATTTAAAACACTTCTTGCATCTAAGGAATTAGCTTTTGCAGTTTTAATACAGATCACTATTCAATGTATAAAATACGTACAATATATTACATTCAGCTATAAACAAATCATTCAACGATTTCCTACTTCAGGCTTCTAAAAAAAGATCAAAAAGCTGTAACAGTATAAACTGCCATTGCCATGTGGCTCAATGGATTTTTCTTGCTAAGGACCCTTAGTTCACTGTGGCTCCTTAGTGGGACTTTATCTTGGTGTTTAAATCCTTTACGTGGGTTACAAAAAAAATGTTCCAGTGATTTGTGAAAAAATGACATGCCCTAACAAACTATTGTTTGTCATTTTTCCACTACACTGTGTCACATTAAAGGGATACTAACCCCACATTTGTTCTTTCATGATTCAGACAGAGCATGCAATTTTAAGCAATTTACTCCTATTATCAATTTTTCTTTGTTCTCATGTTATCTTGATTTGAAAAAGCAGTAATGAAAGGTTAGCAGCCGGTCCATTTTTAGTTTAGCACCTTGGTAGAGCTTGCTGATTGGTTTGCTACATTTAGCCACAAATCAGCAAGTGCTACCCAGGTGCTGAACAAAAAATAGTCTGGCTCTAAAGCTTACAGTACTGCTTTTTCAAATCAAGATAGCACGAGAACAAAGAAAAAGGAAAAAAGGAGTAAATTAGAAAGGTGCTTAAAATCTCATGCTCTATCTGAATCATGAAAGAAAAAAATTGGGTTTAGTATCCCTTTAAATCAGCTTGTGGGTTTCAAAGATTTGTAAGTAAATTAATAATTCTGTGTTGCATAAAAATACTTTATTTTGTTTATTTGTATATTTACATATTTAACTCAGCAGATGTATTTTTAGATGTAAAACAAACATCCTTTATATATATTATGGAAACCTCATTTTATGGATTTAAAATCTTTCTTCTTTCTTGTGTAAAAACAATATAATCTATTTCATAAGGAGCATTTTAATTTTTAAATAGATTACCCTTTTCTACTATGGGATATGAGGAGCAAAAATATAAGTGCTGTTGTGCACTAACACTGTTCAAGTTAAATCAATAGCGCCTTTACTTTTGTGCTCAAATTGTGGAGAGTAATATATTAGTGCATGGGTGAAAGCCTAGGGAAAACTTACATCTGGATGTTGGATCGTGTGGTTGTGATAACGCTGCACATATACATTTGTACACACACACACATACATACATACATACATTTGTAAAAATACACACATACATTTGTACACACATACACACACATACATTTGTACACACACAAACACATGCATACATTTGTACACACACAAACACATGCATACATTTGTACACACACAAACACATGCATACATTTGTACACACACAACCAAACACATACAAATACAAACACACACAAATGCACACAAATATACATACTTTACACATAGAAACACACACAAACACATACAAATGCACACACATTCATACATTTGTACACAGACATACATATAAATACACACACACATACATTTTTACACATACAAATACACACGCATACTTACATTTGTGCATACATAAATGCACACACATTCATACATTTGTACACACACAAACACATACAAATACACATACATACATCTGTATACACACATACATTTGTACACACACACACACATTTGTACAAGCACAAACATACATTTGTACAAACACACACATACAGATACACACACATACATTTGTACACACACACACACACACATTTTTACAAATACACACATACATACAAATAAACAAACATACATACATTTGTACACACACAAATACATACATACATTTGTACACACAGAAACATACAAATACAAACACACATACACTTGTACACACAAAAACACATACAAATGCACACAAACATACATATTATACACATACAAACACACACACATTTGTACACACACAAACACATACAAATATACACGTATTCATACATGTGTACACACATACATACAAATACACACACACATTTGTATACACATACACAAATGCACACACACACATACATTTTTACACAGAAATGCACACACTTTTACTTACATTTGTGCATACACAAACACATATAAATGCACATGCATTCATACATTTGTACACACACAAACACATACAAATACATACATTTGTACACACACATAGATACATACAAATACATTTTTACACATACAAATGCACACACACATACAAATACACATACATACACACAAATACATTTTTACACATACAAATGCACACACACATACAAATACACATACATACACACAAATACATTTTTACACATACAAATGCACACACACACATTTTTACACATACAAATGCACACACACATACATTTTTACACATACAAATACACACATATATTTTTACATATACAAATACACACACATACATAGATTTGTACATACAGAAACACATACAAATACACACACATACATACATTTGTACACACACAAATACACACATTTGTACACACAAATACATACAAATACACACATACATACACACACAAATACACACTCATACATTTGTACACACAAATACACACACGTACATATACACACACAAATACACACATACATAAACACCTTTGAACCCTTCCCAGTCCAGCACCTTGTCATATATTAGGTCCCCTTAAATCTCTGTTAAAACATTTATTTCAATAATAAACCTATATTTTACATTTAATAAGTATATATCAGTTAAATCTAGCCCTATGTGTTTAATTCCTTCAAAAGTTTTAAACAATTAGTCAACGTTTCACCCCTGGAACTCCTTTGTGCTCAAGATGAGGATATGGCTAGTGATTGGAGAATATGTATGTATCCCTCTTTCTCATTTGCTCACAAGCTTTTTCCTTGAATTCCATTCATATAACCATGTTACCAAACTCATTAATTAAACCAAAACAAGTACCGCTACTATAAAGATAAATCCCAAGAGAATGAAAAAGACCCTTTGCTGTGTTTAAGCCTTTGAGGCCCATTTATCAAGCTCTGAATGGAGCTTGAGGGCCCGTGTTTCTGGCGAGCAGTTATGAAGCAATGGTCTAAATAGGCCTCACTGTGTGTATAAAACAATGTGCAGGAATCATATGAATGCGGTGTTGGAATATATATATGAACTCACCGTGTGCTCATCAACGTATAGTTTATATGGTTTGTAGTTTTTATATGATACAATATTATATTATTCACGACATTCTGACCACAGTTTCCATTGTATTCAAACTTTGGACATTTATAGCAGTGAATGAACACTCCTGTACAGCGATGTCATTCATGATCAAGATTACTAACCATATGCAATCACACAAGCTGTATATTTATTACACCAACGCCCCATCCCTTTCAAGGAGACTGTGACAAATATTATGCTAATATGCATTAAGCTTAAAGTGGTATAGGCTCCCTCTCATCCAGCTGTCACTCAGATTTCCCTCTCTCTTTTTGTGAAAAGCATGTAGCCCTTCCAGCAGTGAACAAGTTAAACAACATAGTTAATTTAGCACGAAACAAGAGTCTAAATACTTTGTGTTAAGCACAGCAGAATTAGATTTATTGTGTGTATACTGCAGTTGTTGGATAAGTAGCTTTCGAAAATCAATATTTAATTAGCTCACACACTGTTTTATTACAGACACCACAGAGAATCACTGAGCATTTTCCCGGAGACACAGCTTTGGTTTCTCAGGAAACAGACTCAAGCCCACCAGGATTCCAGCATGGGGGCCGGACTCCCAGAAACCATGGAAAACAGAGATGTGTCACTGTTTTCATTTGATCTGAACTTGTAAACAAGTCACAGCTTGTAGCTTTTATTGCAATGTAATGAGAAGAAGGATCTCTGGCAATCTCCCACCTTGATACTGGAAGCTTATGTAGAGAGAAATACGTAAGTTCAAGGTAGGCATATATTGTGTGTGGACCCTCTGACAACCTGTTCCCTGCCTGGCTAAATTTGCAGAATGTGAGGAACTAAGTGATTGAATACTGAACCCAACCAATAGCCAGGGACATTGTGCTCAACACAATTCCTACATATATATATATATATATATATATATATATATATATATATATATATATATATATAAAGCTATTTAAATGTGACAACATGAGTTTTTTTTTAAAAAATAATATAAAATAAAATAAATTTTAAAATTCATACTTATAGTTATAACAAAGAAAAAACTTCTGAACAATGTTTTTATAGACTTGCGGATTTGCATCAAGAAAAATAAAGTATCAATTTAAATGAACTCAACCAACTTTCCCCATACTTGCCTAAGAACTATCGAAAATAAAATAAAAAGTACGTTTATGAGTGATACTACTAGCGCACAATGGGGGGAAGGAGAACCAAATTAAAAGTATTAAAGGGCAGCCAGACCACTGTAGCTGCTAATATGGGTATGTCAATAGGTCAGTTTGATAGTAGAATAAAAGCAAACACTGGGCCAGATTACAAGCGTGTAATTTAGCGCTTTAGCATGCTCGCAAACACCGCTGGAAGTAAACTTTTAACACATACAGGTTAATGAGAATATTACAAGTTGAGAGTAAAATGTAAAAAAAAAAACCTAACATTTATTGCTTGTGCGACATTGTGTTAGACTGTGACCTGCATCGCTAAACCCGAAGGTAGTTATGAATTTTTCATTTTCAAATGTTCTTCACATAGAAGACAATGTTCTTTTTATTATATGAATATCTATTTAAAAATAGTAAGAACATTTTCTACTTTGTGATGAACATTGGAATGTAAAATATTTATAGTAAATACACAGTAAAATACATTATAAAATATTAAAATTGAATAACAATAATTTTTCTTGTTTTCAGGTATTTAAGTGGAAAGGGCTCCAAAGTGTATGTGTACATTCAACTTGTAATATGTGCTCAAGTTAGCTTGGTCACAAGTTAGAGCGGTCGCGACTCACACTAACAAAAGTCCATCACTTGTAAACTAGCACACTGTTGGGTGTCAGGAATAAAGTGTAAGAAAGTGTATATAAACCCTACACCACAAACAACATAAAGCCAGTGATAGCATCTGTCATAGCCTTTTCCCCGTATGTCATGTAATATGTGGCTATACAACATTTAACGTGGGCACTAGTAACTTCAACCTCACGCAGCAGCTTTTGACTGCACTTACCTTTGCAATCTGGACACACCAATTGAGCAGTAGCTGGGAACCAATGTTATCCTTATGCTCATGGACATAGTCCAGTAAACAGCCATGGGGCATGAGCTGAGTAACCAACTGGATGGTGGGACTCAAGGAGACCCCCAACAAGCGAACCAAATGTGGATGGTCCATGCTGGCCATAATCAAAGCTTCCTGTAAACAAGAATGGAAATATGTTAGATATCAGTTCAGTTTCAAGATAACATTACCATTCTTCTTGTCATTCTGTGTGTATTACAGCTCCATATTATATGAACATTATTATATATATTTGTCACAGATAAAGCTAACATATGAATGTTCTGCTGATACAAGTGACAATGCATCTATATCAGATCTATTGTAAATATATGCATTTCATCTTATATGGAGGACCATATATATATATATATATATATATATATATATATATATATATATATATATATATATATATATGTATCTATAAGTTAATATATTATAAATGTGCTGAAAGTTCAGCTAAAATGAATATATCACACGACTCCCTAATAAGAATGCATTGTGCTAAAAATATCAAAGTATTGCAAGTCCAATTAATATAAATGCAGGACAAGTTAATCTAATATGAATGTATTGCAAGCCAGTCTAAAATGGAAATGCTGGCCAAGATTACACCAGAGAGTGCGTTATTCTTACTGCGGGAACTAGTGCAGGATAAAGGCTGTGACACACTGCAAGCGGAGCGGTGCGCAGCGTGTACATGCAGCTGTGTGCGCTCAGTGTGTCCTGCCTTTTCATCTCTGAGCACTCTGCTGCGTCAGGACGCGTACCTGAGCGCTCAGAGATGAAATATTTGAACTTCAGAAGCGATGCGACGCGGAGCGAAACAGCTGCTTTGCCTCACGCTGCATCGCTTGCAGTGTGTCACGGGCTTAACACACCCTGAGTTATCAATTGCACTCCTCTTGTATTCTAGCTCATTATATTTACTCTGAAATGACTTTACTGCATGCGCTTTAAATGCATTGTCCACGTAATATGAATGCAATGAAGGTATTTTTAATATGAATACTAAACAGGGCCATGTGACATGAATGTTCTGGAGACCCATTTAGGGCTAGATTACAAATGGAGCACAATTTAGTGCTCCTGCTTGAGCATAAACATCACTAGATGGAGGCTTTTTGCGCACATCCGGTTGTGCTTGTATTATGAGTTGAAAGTAAAAAAAGTTGGACTAAAAAAACACCCATAAGTGTGCTCAACCCTACAAGAATTATGAAGATTTTACATTGCAATGTTCTTCTCATAGAAGAATATGTTCTATTTATTCTTAAATAAATCTTAATATAGATATGCAGGGAGTGCAGAATTATTAGGCAAATGAGTATTTTGACCACATCATCCTCTTTATGCATGTTGTCTTACTCCAAGCTGTATAGGCTCGAAAGCCTACTACCAATTAAGCATATTAGGTGATGTGCATCTCTGTAATGAGAAGGGGTGTGGTCTAATGACATCAACACCCTATATCAGGTGTGCATAATTATTAGGCAACTTCCTTTCCTTTGGCAAAATGGGTCAAAAGAAGGACTTGACAGGCTCAGAAAAGTCAAAAATAGTGAGATATCTTGCAGAGGGATGCAGCACTCTTAAAATTGCAAAGCTTCTGAAGCGTGATCATCGAACAATCAAGCGTTTCATTCAAAATAGTCAACAGGGTCGCAAGAAGCGTGTGGAAAAACCAAGGCGCAAAATAACTGCCCATGAACTGAGAAAAGTCAAGCGTGCAGCTGCCAAGATGCCACTTGCCACCAGTTTGGCCATATTTCAGAGCTGCAACATCACTGGAGTGCCCAAAAGCACAAGGTGTGCAATACTCAGAGACATGGCCAAGGTAAGAAAGGCTGAAAGACGACCACCACTGAACAAGACACACAAGCTGAAACGTCAAGACTGGGCCAAGAAATATCTCAAGACTGATTTTTCTAAGGTTTTATGGACTGATGAAATGAGAGTGAGTCTTGATGGGCCAGATGGATGGGCCCATGGCTGGATTGGTAAAGGGCAGAGAACTCCAGTCCGACTCAGACGCCAACAAGGTGGAGGTGGAGTACTGGTTTGGGCTGGTATCATCAAAGATGAGCTTGTGGGGCCTTTTCGGGTTGAGGATGGAGTCAAGCTCAACTCCCAGTCCTACTGCCAGTTTCTGGAAGACACCTTCTTCAAGCAGTGGTACAGGAAGAAGTCTGCATCCTTCAAGAAAAACATGATTTTCATGCAGGACAATGCTCCATCACACGCGTCCAAGTACTCCACAGCTGGCAAGAAAGGGTATAAAAGAAGAAAATCTAATGACATGGCCTCCTTGTTCATCTGATCTGAACCCCATTGAGAACCTGTGGTCCATCATCAAATGTGAGATTTACAAGGAGGGAAAACAGTACACCTCTCTGAACAGTGTCTGGGAGGCTGTGGTTGCTGCTGCACGCAATGTTGATGGTGAACAGATCAAAACACTGACAGAATCCATGGATGGCAGGCTTTTGAGTGTCCTTGCAAAGAAAGGTGGCTATATTGGTCACTGATTTGTTTTTGTTTTGTTTTTGAATGTCAGAAATGTATATTTGTGAATGTTGAGATGTTATATTGGTTTCACTGGTAAAAATAAATAATTGAAATGGGTATATATTTGTTTTTTGTTAAGTTGCCTAATAATTATGCACAGTAATAGTCACCTGCACACACAGATATCCCCCTAAAATAGCTATAACTAAAAACAAACTAAAAACTACTTCCAAAACTATTCAGCTTTGATATTAATGAGTTTTTTGGGTTAATTGAGAACATGGTTGTTGTTCAATAATAAAATGAATCCTCAAAAATACAACTTGCTTAATAATTCTGCACTCCCTGTATACTGATATATATATAGGAATATCTATTTACAAATACATAGAACATTTTCTTTTATGTGAAGAACATTGGATTGTAAATACACAGTTACACACATTATTAAATATTAAAGTGAATAAAAATGATTTTTCATGTTTTAAGGTATTTGACGGCAAAAGGCACCAATTTACACACACACACATATACAGTATATATACAGTATATATGCATCTATGTATTTATGTGTTTTACTGTTTATTCACTGAACATATTTCACATTCCAATGCTCTTCACTTACAGGATAATGGACGTTTAAATGTAAATACATATTTCTCTATATACACCTATACCTGTATATATATATACATATATACCTGTATTCCTAAAGATATATAGGTATAGATATGTATTTTACATGAACATTATCATGTGGTGGGGTTTAACATGGTTTTGCTACCGTTTGATGTGGAGGAGGAGTTTTTTTTACCAGCAGGACATTTGACACTCATCTCTTGAAAAGTTAACACAGATGAATCCTTTTGTGACAGTTTTGTTTGTTTGCTTACTACCAATGGTGGTATAAAATATCCCTACTACTATTATTATTTGTGTTGTCCCTTTTATAAGGCTTTTATTGCATTTTACTTGTTGAGTATCTTTTAGTCGCTATTCATTAGTAAAGTGTGTTGATACACTCCACAAGTCCATCTGAGTCCTTGATTACTGTTTGATGTGTAGCATTTTTAGCGCACTTATCTTTCCTTTTTTCGTTTGTGCACATTCGGATAGGCTGTAGAGGACAATCCCTTTTTTCATAAGTTGCATACACACATCAGGGGATTTGATCAGAGAATATTTGTGTTGCATTCATTATTAGATATATAGAAATATATATTTAATAATAAAAAGTCTTTAATAATAAAAAGTATATTATTTTCTATGTGAAGAACATAGGAATGTAAAATATGCGTGACATGTATCAGGTTTGCAGCTTAGAACTAACACGGTCGGGTTAGCGCACATGAAGAATTGCTATCTTCAATGCACGTTAATGAAATATAAAAAAAAAATGATAAATTATTTTAAATTATTATACATACTGTAAAATATTATAAATAATCCATAGAATATATTTAATATTTTAATAACGCACACTGAAGATAGCAATCCTTCGTGTGCACTAATATGTATATATCTCTATGTCAAAGCCCTAACCTTAGAGGCCTCATATCTTTGAGCGCTTATAACTTTTTAATGCAATATTATTATTATTTTTTTTATCAGACAGTGTTATTATGATTATAACTGTACTTTTAAATGTATTTTTAATGTGTTTTGTGCAACGTGTATAACATTCAACCAGAGCTCTGAAGTCACACTATCCCGACGCCTTTTAAATTCGAGTGTGTTCAAGCGAACGCATTTATTTTCAAATTGTTTATGCACACTATTTCCGTCACGTGCAAAGACCCGCAAAATACTTTATATCGCTTGCCCGCTACAGTTATTGCGCCACTCATAATCTAGTGCTTAATTAAAATCCACTGGAAGCCAGTTTGATATTACTGAATTTCACAATCTTCATTGACTGATAGGGGTTAACATAAAACCTACTTCTGCTTTGAAATTGAGTGAGCTATTGGGGAAGTTTTTTTGGAGAAAATTGCAAGCAATTTGCATAATAGTTCTGGTTTTGAATATAAAAAAAAGCTTGGAAAAAAAATCCCTTAATTACTAGTTTTATTTCACAGTTTCTTCCCTTTGGAGGGGATGAACAGATGTCCCAGCGCTGTGTTCTCATCATCATAATCCATATTCACAGAGAAACAAAAAATTCTTTCTTTTGAACTGATTTGCTGACTTGCAAGAAAGATGTCCAAAATCTTGCTGAAAACCAGTACGCTTTGAGATGTGATAATGTTGAGGGGAGTGTGATAAAACCCAGGATTTTAGTTTTACTCTGAATAAAAGATATTGTGTACTATTAAAGGAACACTGTAGTGCAGAAATGATATGCACTCATTTGTTATATCATGTCATTTGTGCTTTTCTCGCCTTTGTAGGGGTAAAAACATATGTAAACTCCTACAGCAGCTCCTAAACCAGCAGGTCTAGTGACTGCCATCGTCATTTGGCTCCCTGTTTGTTCCTTGCACAGTGCCAGCCATTCTCTACAGCTCCAGGTTAGAGGTTCAGAGTAACTACTCATAAAATGACATGCTCTAACAAATTAGGCGTGTGATTTATTGACTATAATGGCTCTTTAATAAACACAGTTCAACAATGAGTAATGCGAAAATGACAAATGACAAATTCAAGCATGTACTTTTTCATCTCAATGGCCCTTGAAGCATTTAGAGAGTGCCTTTTCACTAAATTCTTGTTCCTAAGATTAAAGTGCCTCCATCATACTTTTAAGTAGGGTGAAATGTCCATGACCACACAACATGCTACACAGAGACTGCTTAGTTCAGAGCAAAGATCGCTTAAATCTGTCCCTAACTGAATAAAGCAAAGGAGACCACCAGGCATTTCAAAGGGTGTATCCCTGCTCTGCCCTAGATTTGCAAAATCTTACAATTCATTTTAAAAGAATGACAGTGTTAAATTGTTTTAAAATGTTTGTTTGTCTGCAGATATTTTACACTGCAGTGCTTAGCTTCTGATATTTACTTTGAATATATAGTGACTTTATATAATGGGCCCAATCTACACAGGCTCCAAAGCAATGCTCACTTCTTAGTATATGGAGCACAATGACTTTAAAGGGACATAAAATCCCCCCAAAAAATCTATACAATTTTAAACAACTTACCAATTTACTTCTTTTATCAATGTAACTTCATTTTCTTGGTCTCCTTTATTGAAGGAGCACCAATGCACTACTGGGAGGTAGCTGAATACATTCTTAAGCCAATGAAAAGAGGCATTTATAGGCAGCCACCAATCAGCAGCTAGCTCCCAGCTCTTGAGCCTACCTAGGTATGCTTTTCAACAAAGAATACCAAAAGAACAATGCAAATCAGAAAATAGAAGTAAACTGGAAATAGGTTTAAAATTGGATGCTCTACCTGAGTTGAGCACAGGGTATTGACCAAAACACAGTTTGAAACTGCTTAAAAGCAGATAGGAAACCTATGTATTATGTATAATAAATGCATATATTTATATTTTGTGAACATTTGGCCATTAGTATTAATCCCTCAGTTAACCATTATCGAAAATACAATATTTGTAAACAAAAAGGCAAAATAAGGTTCAAATATTATTATTACATTACCTAGAATTCCACTTTAGAATTTATGTTAACAGTAATTAAAAGTACCCTTTGCCCCTGAAATGCCCATTATTTACTGATTAGGCAGACTTAGATGTGGCAAGAGTACCTAGAACATACAAAATTACAAAGCGTTTAGCAGCTGACAACCGTGCATCATGACCATTGGGCATATACAAATATCTTGCCTATCTTTCTGTGTTAAAAAAGTTATATTATTTATATGACCTTTTATGACCTTATTATGCCTTACTCATAATAACTTTTTTCAGTTTTTTTACATCTCCAGTGACCCCATCAAAGATATATTATGCACAGTATAATATTCGTCTGAATTCTCACTAGTGCTCAAAACTCTAGTCTAGTTGATTGTTTGATGTATTTTTGTGGTGCAATAAACATTTTTCAAAGTTTAAGGCCATTTTTGCACTTCTGAAATGACTATGGACCATGAAAACAAGTCTGATAATTCACCTTGTGCAGCAATATAGCCCATGTTCTATTCCATATAAAACCCTTTAAAATAAGATATTTTTAGTAGTATTCAAAAACAATTCTTTCAAACAGTCTCTGACTCTGACACTCTGCCCTCTAATTATGTCTGGTTGGCTAATTACCTAACCAATTTATTTTAAAAATCTATAAATACAGAAGAATTTTCCACCACTGCCATCAAGATGGAACATCCCAGTGTTTTGTGTAAAGTTAGAGAAGTTAAATAATAATGGATTCAATCGAGATTAAAAGAAAAATTTGGAAACACTGTATTACACTGAAACTAGGCCAGTTAGGCTGAAAATAAAACTTGACAACACTGCAACCAGTTGTTGGGAGAGTGGCACTAAAAGCATTGTGATTTGGGTATTGTATGCACAGGGTGCGGTTGGTGGAGTCTGAAATCATTTGGGGGTTCTGGTGTTTATGGAGAAAATATGATTACAGGATGATGAGAGGTTTCTGACAGTAAAGGGGTGAAGTAGGTATTGTGATTGTCTGGTGATAAATACAAATAATAAATAAATAAAACAATACGACAAAATAAAAATGTGAACAATTTACAACACTGTGTCAAGTTAAAGTCCCAAATAAAAAAAGTGTAAAAATAGAAACTTCGAAAGAAAAAGTTCCTGTTTGAGTGACTTTAAATTGAGCCTGATCCTTAGGGGTATATTTATCAAAGTGCGAGCGGACATAATACGATGTAGCATATCATGTCAGCTGCTCATCGATAAATGCCGACAGCATACGCTGTCAGCATTTATCATTGCGCAAGCAGTTCAACAGAACTGCTTGTGCAATACCACCCCCTGCAGATTCGCGGCCAATTGGCCGCTAGAAGGGGGTGTCAATCAACCCAATCATATTCAATCAGGTTGATTTCTGTCCGCGGCCTCAGAGCAGGCGCACAAGTTATGGAGAAGCGGTCTTTAGACCGCTGCTTCATAACTTCTTTTTCCGGCGAAACAGGGGGGGCATCAAGCTCCATATGGAGCTTGCTAATTTGGCCCCTTAGAGCTAACATAGATCCAACAAGTGTAAGTAGTAACAGTGCACAAGCAGAATCCTCTGTTATATTTACAGCATCACTCTATGGTTTCCTTTTTTTCTTCTCTCTGAGATGTATGCTGCAAAATCAGAGTGTTTCTGACTGAGCCTGACTTAAAGGGACACTCAAGTCAAAATTAAACTCTCATGATTTAGCTAGAGAATGCAATTTTAAACAACTTTTCAATTTACTTCCATTAACAAAATGTGCGCAGCCAATTTTTATTTACACTTTTTGAGTCACCAGCTCCTACTGAGCATGTGCAAGAATTCACAGACTATACTTATATGCATTTGTGATTGGCTACAGGGGGAGTGGAAATAGACATAACTGAAATTTGTAAGAAAATAATCTATTACTCAGAAATTCAGATTAAGTGCTATTGCATTGTCTTTTTATCATGAATGAGTTGATTATGCAAATCTTCTATATTTACTGGTCCTTTAAAGCTAATGTAGCACTATGAGTAGCAAATGCACTTCAGTCACAATTAAACTTGCTATTGCATTGTCTTTTTATCATGCATTTGTTGATTATGCAAATCTAGTGAATTTACTGGTCCTTTAAAGGGACAGTCTACACCAGAATTTTTATTGTTTTAAAAGATAGATAATCCCTTTATTACCCATTTCCCAGTTTTGCATAACCAACACAGTTATAATAATATACTTTTAACCTCTGTGATTATCTTGTATCTAAGCCTCTGCAAACTGCCCCTTTTTTCAGTTATTTTGACAGACTTGCAGTCTAGCCAATCAGTGCCTACTCCCAGATTACTTCACGTGCACGAGCACAGTGTTATCTATATGAAATATGTGAACTAACACCCCCTAGTGGTGAAAAACTATTAAAATGCAATCTGAAAGAGGCGGGCTTCAAGGTCTAAGAAATTAGCATATGAACCTCCTAGGTTAAGTTTTCAACTAAGAATACCAAGAGAATAAAGCAAAATTGGTGATAAAGTAAATTGGAAAATTGTTTAAAATTACATGCTCTATCTGAATCATGAAAGTTTATTTTGGCCTAGACTGTCCCTTTAACTCATAATATAGGGAGTCATGCTATGTATTTTCATTCTCTGTTCCTTTGAGGTGATATTACAGAGGAATTCAACCTACACAACATATAGACCTTCTTTTTACTTTGGAATTTTCTATATTTGGGACAATAATTCACAATTGCAATTGAATGCTGGGACCCATATAACAATGTAATGTGACTCAGGTGCAAATCATTTAATAGGTAGTAAGTGCACACACATATGGCAACTTATAAAAGGTCAAATTCAAGAATGCAATTATGTTAAAAGTGCAATTGTGTCCAAAAAGGTCCCTCTGGTCCTTGCCAACCTCCGGTAGTTTATCGTTTCAACCTCTACGACAGCCGTCCGAACCTAAATGCAGAAGTAAGGGAGGATGACTCCTAGGTGTAGATCCGGTAGGGACCAGTCGTCTCTACGCATTTTGTCTGTATACAATCAGACTTTGTCAAGAGTTGCACATAAAGTAATTGTGTTTCCAATTACTTTAGATTTGCTTTTTATGGCTTATTTGTGTATATAAATTAGCTGATTTTATGTTTTAAAGCCACAACCTAATAAAATGGGTTGAGTTTGTAGGTATAATCAGATTTCATTACTAGGGATGGGCGCAGGGATAGGCACAGACAAAGGCTGTGGCGGACATTTTCCAAAGTACAGACCGTATTGAAGGACACCAAGGTACATTTGAAATTAAAAACATTATTTTATAGTGTTTGGTGTTATTATACTGATGCAGATACCACTGACCCTATAACCAGCCCTCCTCTGGCTCACTTCTGTGTCTTTGTATAGTGCTGGGTGTTATTATACTGGTGCAGATACCACTGATCCTATAACCAGCCCTTCTCTGGCTATACCCATGAGCCAGTGTCACTACTGTGTCATTATATAGCGCAGGGTGTTATTATACTGATGCAGATACCACTGATAATATAACCAGCCCTCCTCTGGCTATACCCATGTGCCAGTGTCACTACTGTGTCTTTGTATAGTGCTGGGTGTTATTATACTGGTGCAGATACCACTGACCCTATAACCAGCCCTTCTCTGGCTATACCCATGAGCCAGTGTCACTACTGTGTCATTATATAGCGCAGGGTGTTATTATACTGATGCAGATACCAGTGACCCTAAAACCAGACCTTGTCTGGCTATACGCATGTGCCAGTGTCACTAGTGTATCTTTGTATAGAGCTGGGTGTTATTGTGCAGATGCACATCCATTATTTCACTCAGGCTTTATTTATTCCATAACATCACCCAATATTGCTAGCAGTCTCTTGACAAGCCACTAACTCTATTCACACTAATTTTTTTCCTTTTATTTAATCAGAAAGAAAAGATATAATAAGGTTGTGGCGGACACTGCAAGGGCTAGTCACGGACACCGGTGTCCATGTACGGACACCTTGCCTATCCCTGGATGGGCGAATGTGTTTATATCCGAATTCGAATGTTAGAACGAATGTTATTGTAGAAATTCGATTTACATATTAGAATGTTGATAAGAACGAATATTTTTAAAAATTCGATTTTCGAATGTTATTTACAGTTTTCGAATGTCACATTCGAATGTTACATTTGAATGTCACATTCGAATTCGAATATTACATTTATAAAACACAATTGTAGACTAGAAACACTATATCGAATGTCCCATTCGAATCGAATATCACATTCGAATCGAATGTCACATTCGAATTCGAATATTACATTTATAAAACACAGTATTAGACTAGAAATACTATTTCGAATTTGAATGTCACATTCAAATCAAATATCACATTCAAATCGAATATCACATTTAAAACACAGTATTAGACTAGAAATACTATTTCAAATTCGAATGTGACATTCGAATTCGAATGTAGCATTCAAATTCGAATATTAAATTTATTAAACACAGTTGTAGACTAGAAATACTATTTCAAATTTGAATGTCACATTCGAATTCGAATGTCACATTCAAATTCGAATATTACATTTTGAAATTGAATGAATACATAGCTAAACATTCTATTATTCGAACGAAATTTGAAAATAGAATGTCAGAATGTTATATAAACATTCGAAATTCGATTTGAACAAACGAATGTATCAAATTTCTTTTAAATTTCGAATTTTTAGAAACATTCGCCCATCCCTACTCATTACTGTATCACATTGTGTAGATATACCTGCTTCTTTATCTTATATCTGTCCATAAACCAATCACCAATACTTGGAGAGTTTATTACCTCATCTCTTCTATAACCCACTGGGAGTGTAATTTCTTCTGCTGGCTGAGATAACACAGTTTAGCCTTAAGGCCAAAAACTTTCAGGATGGGTGGGGATACCACAGGCTAAATAAACTATTTCAAATGCCAATATAAGGGTAATGGAAATACTTATAAACAATGTAATACACTGCAGCAGGTAAAGTGGATAATTGGGAACAAATTAAAGGGAAACATTTTTTTTAGTAAACTGTCCCTTTAAGGCATTTAGTATAAGAATATGAAAATACAAAATATTGTGAAAGATAGCCCATGCTCTAAAGATTTCAATGAATTTTGTTGAGGGATTGGAATAGTGGATTCAAAATGGAAGATTATCAAAGAGTAACAAAAGCAAGTCAATAACAGTAAATTTGGAATCTTATCTAGAATTTATAGAGTTACCAACACTGGTGAATTACAACAGGCATTGTAAATTGCAGTTTGCATTATTTTAAACGTATTGGCCATTTCATGTAAACTAAAGCTCATGCAAAGAGTTAATAAAACCAACTTTAAACACATGAAATATTATTTATCTTTCAGTTTAAGCTGTGTTGCAAACTCTTTGTGAGAGACTATCAGGGGGTAGAAATGATTGCTATGAGAATATCCCCCTGCAGCCTCATGAAGCGAGGGAAGCCACTCACAATATCCCAATGCAGAGGACCTAATAAATAGACACCACATGAAAGATCTCTATATAAATGCAGCTTTGTGAGAGCACAATATAAAGTCATTAACTAACATGTGGGGAACTCTTTAATGTATCAAGTTTACAATCATCTTCCAAGATTTTCATTTCCACCTTCCATGTCTAGACACACACACCTATTCTAGGACTCTGCTGGTGGACTTCCCAAAATAACTGTGCATAAGTCACTGTTCAAACAAATATTTAAAGAAACATTGGTCAGCCCTAGTTTTCTACAATGCAATGTTATAAAGGAACATTCTAATGCATAAAATAACATGCTCTAATTTGTCAGAGCCTGGATTTTTTGCATAACGGACCTAAGTTAACTATAACCCCTACAAAGTCGTTTAAAAAATAGCTAAAGTCCCTCTCTGGAGCAGGAAACCACAGGTGAGATAATTAGAAGCAGCAGTCTTATGTACTCGCCAATGACCATCAGCTTCCTACCCAAAAACTGCAATGCTTGTGGCTTTCAAACAGAACTTTACCTGTGTGTTTAAGCAAGCATTAATAAACGATATCCATTGTCTATGTCTTACCAGATTGCTACAGAATACAGAAATATTAAAAAAAACATAATTTATGCTTACCTGATAAATTTATTTCTCTTGTAGTGTATCCAGTCCACGGATCATCCATTACTTGTGGGATATTCTCCTTCCCAACAGGAAGTTGCAAGAGGATCACCCACAGCAGAGCTGCTATATAGCTCCTCCCCTCACTGCCATATCCAGTCATTCGACCGAAACAAGACGAGAAAGGAGAAACCATAGGGTGCAGTGGTGACTGTAGTTTAATTAAAATTTAGACCTGCCTTAAAAGGACAGGGCGGGCCGTGGACTGGATACACTACAAGAGAAATAAATTTATCAGGTAAGCATAAATTATGTTTTCTCTTGTTAAGTGTATCCAGTCCACGGATCATCCATTACTTGTGGGATACCAATACCAAAGCTAAAGTACACAGATGATGGGAGGGACAAGGCAGGAACTTAAATGGAAGGAACCACTGCCTGTAGAACCTTTCTCCCAAAAACAGCCTACGAAGAAGTGTCAAATTTGTAAAATTTTGAAAAGGTGTGAAGCGAAGACCAAGTCGCAGCCTTGCAAATATGTTCAACAGAGGCCTCATTTTTAAAGGCCCAGGTAGAAGCAACAGCTCTAGTAGAATGAGCTGTAATCCTTTCAGGGGGCTGCTGTCCAGCAGTCTCATAGGCTAAGCGTATTATGCTCCGAAGCCAAAAGGAGAGAGAGGTTGCCGAAGCTTTTTGACCTCTCCTCTGTCCAGAGTAAACGGCAAACAGGGCAGATGTTTGACGAAAATCTTTAGTAGCCTGTAAGTAAAACTTCAAGGCACGGACTACGTCCAGATTATGCAAAAGACGTTCCTTCTTTGAAGAAAGATTAGGACACAATGATGGAACAACAATCTCTTGATTGATATTCCTGTTAGAAACCACCTTAGGCAAAAACCCAGGTTTGGTACGCAGAACTACCTTGTCTGAATGAAAAATCAGATAAGGAGAATCACAATGTAAGGCAGATAACTCAGAGACTCTTCGAGCCGAGGAAATAGCCATCAAAAACAGAACTTTCCAAGATAAAAGTTTAATATCAATGGAATGAAGAGGTTCAAACGGAACTCCCTGAAGAACTTTAAGAACCAAGTTTAAGCTCCACGGGTGAGCAACAGTTTTAAACACAGGCTTAATCCTAACCAAAGCTTGACAAAATGCCTGGACGTCTGGAACTTCTGCCAGACTCTTGTGCAAAAGAATAGACAGAGCAGAGATCTGTCCTTTTAAAGAACTAGCTGATAAGCCTTTGTCCAAACCCTCTTGTAGAAAGGACAATATCCTAGGAATCCTAACCTTACTCCATGAGTAACTCTTGGATTCACACCAATAAAGATATTTACGCCATACGTTATGGTAGATTTTCCTGGTGACAGGCTTCCGAGCCTGTATTAAGGTATCAATGACTCGGAGAAGCCACGCCTTGATAGAATCAAGCGTTCAATCTCCATGCAGTCAGTCTCAGAGAAATTAGATTTGGATGATTGAAAGGACCTTGTATTAGAAGGTCCTGCCTCAGAGGCAGAGTCCATGGTGGAAGAGATGACATGTCCACTAGGTCTGCATACCAGGTCCTGCGTGGCCACGCAGGCGCTATCACAATCACTGATGCTCTCTCCTGTTTGATTTTGGCAATCAGTCGAGGGAGCAGAGGAAACGGTGGAAACACATAGGCCAGGTTGAAGAACCAAGGAGCTGCTAGAGCATCTATCAGCGTTGCTCCCGGGTCCCTGGACCTAGATCCGTAACAAGGAAGCTTGGCGTTCTGGCAAGACGCCATGAGATCCAGTTCTGGTTTGCCCCAACGATGGACCAGTTGAGCAAACACCTCGGGATGGAGTTCCCACTCCCCCGGATGAAAAGTCTGATGACTTAGAAAATCCGCCTCCCAGTTCTCTACGCCTGGGATGTGGATCGCTGACAGGTGGCAAGAGTGAGACTCTGCCCAGCGAATTATCTTTGAGACTTCTAACATCGCTAGGGAACTCCTGGTTCCCCATTGATTGTTGATGTAAGCCACAGTCGTGATGTTGTCCGACTGAAATCTGATGAACCTCAGTGTTGCTAACTGAGGCCAAGCTAGAAGAGCATTGAATATTGCTCTTAACTACAGAATATTTATTGTGAGGAGTTTCTCCTCCTGAGTCCACGATCCCTGAGCCTTCAGGGAGTTCCAGACTGCGCCCCAACCTAGAAGGCTGGCATCTGTTGTTACAATCGTCCAATCTGGCCTGTGAAAGGTCATACCCTTGGACAGATGGACCCGAGAAAGCCACCAGAGAAGAGAATCTCTGGTCTCTTGATCCAGATTTAGTAGAGGAGACAAATCTGAGTAATCCTCATTCCACTGACATAACATGCATAATTACAGCGGTCTGAGATGCAGGCACGCAAATGGTACTATGTCCATTGCCGCAACCATTAAGCCGATTACTTCCATGCACTGAGCTACTGACGGGTGTGGAATGGAATGAAGGGCACGGCAAGAATTTTGAAGCTTTAATAGCCTGGACTCCGTCAGGTAAATTTTCATCTCTATAGAATCTATAAGAGTCCCTAGGAAGGAGACTCTTGTGAGTGGTGATAGAGAACTCTTTTCCACGTTCACTTTCCACCCATGCGACCTCAGAAATGCCAGAAGTATCTCTGTATGAGACTTGGCAATTTGAAAGCTTGACGCCTGTATCAGGATGTCGTCTAGATACAGAGCCAGCTCTATGCCTTGCGGTCTTAGAACCGCCAGAAGTGAGCCCAGAACCTTTGTAGAAATTGTCGGGGCAGTGGCCAACCCGAAGGGAAGAGCTACAAATTGGTAATGCCTGTCTAGAAAGGCAAACCTTAGGAACCGATGATGATCTTTGTGAATCGGTATGTGAAGGTAGGCATCCTTTAAGTCCACTGTGGTCATGTACTGACCCTCTTGGATCATGGGTAGGATGGTCCGAATAGTTTCCATTTTGAATGATGGAACTCTGAGGAATTTGTTTAAGATCTTTAGATCCAAGATTGGTCTGAAGGTTCCCTCTTTCTTGGGAACCACAAACAGATTTGAATAAAATCCCTGTCCTTGTTCCATCCGCGGAACTGGATGGATTACTCCCATTATTAGGAGGTCTTGCACACAGCTTAGGAATGCCTCTTTCTTTATCTGGTTTGCTGATAACCTTGAAAGATGAAATCTCCCTTGTGGAGGAGAAGCTTTGAAGTCCAGAAGATATCCCTGAGATATGATCTCCAACGCCCAGGGATCCTGAACATCTCTTGCCCACGCCTGGGCGAAGAGAGAAAGTCTGCCCCCCACTAGATCCGTTTCCGGATAGGGGGCTGTTCCTTCATGCTGTCTTGGGGGCAGTAGCAGGCTTTCTGGCCTGCTTGCCCTTGTTCCAGGACTGGTTAGGTTTCCAGGCCTGTCTGGAATGAGCAACAGTTCCCTCTTGTTTTGAAGCGGAGGAAGTTGATGCTGCTCCTTCCTTGAAATTTCGAAAGGCACGAAAATTAGACTGTTTGGCCTTTGATTTGGCCCTGTCCTGAGGAAGGGTATAACCCTTGCCTCCAGTAATGTCAGCAATAATTTCCTTCAAGCCAGGCCCGAATAAGGTCTGCCCCTTGAAAGGAATGTTGAGTAATTTAGACTTTGAAGTCACGTCAGCTGACCAGGATTTAAGCCATAGCGCCCTACGCGCCTGGATGGCAAATCCGGAATTCTTAGCCTTAGTTTAGTCAAATGAACAATGGCATCAGAAACAAATGAGTTAGCTAGCTTAAACGTTCTAAGCTTGTCAATAATTTCATTCAATGGAGCTGTCTGGATGGCCTCTTCCAGGGCCTCAAACCAGAATGCCGCCGCAGCAGTGACAGGCGCAATGCATGCAAGGGGCTGTAAAATAAAACCTTGTTGAATAAACATTTTCTTAAGGTAACCCGCCAATTTTTTATCCATTGGATCTGAAAAAGCACAACTGTCCTCAACCGGGATAGTGGTACGCTTTGCTAAAGTAGAAACTGCTCCCTCCACCTTAGGGACCGTCTGCCATAAGTCCCGTGTAGTGGCGTCTATTGGAAACATTTTTCTAAATATAGGAGGTGGGGAAAAGGGCACACCGGGTCTATCCCACTCCTTGCTAATAATTTCTGTAAGCCTTTCAGGTATAGGAAAAATGTCAGTACACACCGGCACCGCATAGTATCTATCCAGCCTACACAATTTCTCTGGAATTGCAACTGTGTTACAGTCATTCAGAGCAGCTAATACCTCCCCAAGCAATACACGGAGGTTCTCAAGCTTAAATTTAAAATTAGAAATCTCTTAATCAGGTTTCCCCGAGTCAGAGATGTCACCCACAGACTGAAGCTCTCCGTCCTCATGTTCTGCATACTGTGACGCAGTATCAGACATGGCTCTAACAGCATTTGCGCGCTCTGTATCTCTCCTAACCCCAGAGCTATCGCGCTTGCCTCTTAATTCAGGCAATCTAGATAATACCTCTGACAGGGTATTATTCATGATTGCAGCCATGTCCTGCAAGGTAATCGCTATGGGCGTCTCTGATGTAATTGGCGCCATATTAGCGTGCATCCCCTGAGCGGGAGGCGAAGGGTCTGACACATGGGGAGAGTTAGTCGGCATAACTTCCCCAACGACAGAACCCTCTGGTGATAATTCTTTTATAGATAAAGACTGATCTTTACTGTTTAAGGTGAAATCAATACATTTAGTACACATTCTCCTATGGGGCTCCACCATGGCTTTCAAACATAATGAACAAGTAGGTTCCTCTTTGTCAGACATGTTTAAACAGACTAGCAATGAGACTAGCAAGCTTGGAAAACACTTTAAAACAAGTTTACAAGCAAAATAAAAAACGTTACTGCGCCTTTAAGAAACACAAATTTTCCCAAATTTTGAAGTAAAAGTGAAAAAATGCAGTTACACTAACAAAATTTTTACAGTGTATGTAATAAGTTAGCAGAGCATTGCACCCACTTGCAAATGGATGATTAACCCCTTAATACCAAAAACGGAATAACAAATGACAAAAACGTTTTTTAAACAGTCACAACAACTGCCACAGCTCTACTGTGGCTTTTTACCTCCCTCAATACGACTTTTGAAGCCTTTTGAGCCCTTCAGAGAAGTCCTGGATCATGCAGGAAGAAGCTGGATGTCTGTGTCTGTAATTTTTGCTGTGCAAAAAAACGCTAAAATAGGCCCCTCCCACTCATATTACAGCAGTGGGAAGCCTCAGGGAACTGTTTCTAGGCAAAATTCAAGCCATCCATGTGGAAAAAACTAGGCCCCAATAAGTTTTATCACCAAACATATGTAAAAAATGATTAAACATGCCAGCAAACGTTTTAAAATACACTTTTATAAGAGTATGTATCTCTATTAATAAGCCTGATACCAGTCGCTATCACTGCATTTAAGGCTTTACTTACATTACTTCGGTATCAGCAGCATTTTCTAGCAAATTCCATCCCTAGAAAAATATTTTAACTGCACATACCTTATTACAGGAAAACCTGCACGCTATTCCCCCTCTGAAGTTACCTCACTCCTCAGAATATGTGAGAACAGCAAAGGATCTTAGTTACTTCTGCTAAGATCATAGAAAATGCAGGCAGATTCTTCTTCTAAATACTGCTTGAGATAAACAGTACACTCCGGTACCATTTAAAAATAACAAACTTTTGATTGAAGAAATAAACTAAGTATAAAACACCACAGTCCTCTTACGACCTCCATCTTAGTTGAGAGTTGCAAGAGAATGACTGGATATGGCAGTGAGGGGAGGAGCTATATAGCAGCTCTGCTGTGGGTGATTCTCTTGCAACTTCCTGTTGGGAAGGAGAATATCCCCCAAGTAATGGATGATCCGTGGACTGGATACACTTAACAAGAGAAAAATATTTTTATTTTCAAATTGAATGAGATATTCAAACTGATTTATCCATCTCCAATGAATACAAGCTTAGCTTTATAACAGAGCATCTCAATATACATGAAGAAATTAAAAAAACGACATGACTCATTTTATAAATAAAATAAAAGCGTCTTGTGTTGATAACAGACTCAAATTAAATATACGTTTCCCCCAACACAGTTGCACTTTCACATAAACACTCCACAGGATAGTAAAATTCCAGAGCACCTGCTTGAAGGTTTATTAGGAGGTGGCGACATACAAAGAGCAGTTCTAAATAATGGGAAGTTCTTAAATATAGGCTTTCAGTTTCTTATTGTTCAATTTTGGCACTAATTGCTCTACTCACAAAGCAGCAATATACTTACAGTTAAAGCCTTTGTCTGCTTCATTGTGGCAAATATATCAAAAGCTGTGCAGTAATTGCCTGCTTTCTTTTTTTGTACAGTTCTTTTTATTACTATTTTAACACGTGTTCAAAATGAGTACATTTGACAGCAAATTTAATTTCCATTCCAACTGGTAAATTCCATGTGAATATTAATTTGTAATATGGGAATGTGCCACTCTACACTTTGGAAATGTCATTCATACACTATGAATAAATGTATTGGACTTTATACAGTCTAGTGGCAAAGATAGATTATAAAAAAAAAAAGAGAAGTTTCTAAAATTACATAAATTCCCATCAATCTCTGCTTTAATAAACACAGAAACAAAGCACTGCAAAAAAAAAAAAAAGACAACAACAAAAAAAACACACAAACACATCTTATACAGTAGCTCTGGGAATGAGGCAGGCTGGGGACCCTAATACGTATGTGAATTTTTAAGTGGCAAAGAATTTATGGTTTGGTATAATAGTAATATTTCCCATGAAGTTACATTTTTTTATGAATAAATGAGTCCTGTACATTGGAGCATTGTTTTCTACATTATAAGCTTCTTCAGTCTCCCTGAAGAGGCTGGCATCATTTACTGTAAATCGGATAACATGCTAATTACAGGAAGAAAAAGAAGGACGCAGGAGACCTCTTTGAGAGTGAGCCAATTCAGATTTGGCTAAGCAACATTGCTGAAAGTATCTATGTGCAAGGAGTGTGATGTCTCATTCGTAGTTGTGAGATGTTAGAAACAGCACATTATGACCTCAATCCAGAGAAAAATGTGAAGGTGAAAATGCAGAATATTAATCCAAACTAAACAATGTAAGAAAGCTCTGCACTAGGTTTGCAGCAAAGCCTGGAAGAGCCAACAATGTACAGAAGAGATAGGAAAGGGGCTTGTCTTTGAGTAAGTCATATGAATTATTTACAGAAATTGTAAGATATTTTATATGGCTTAAAACAACTTGATGAAAAGGGCGTCCCTGATATGTGAATATTTATTTATTTCCTACAATGCCTTACCAATAATAATTGCTGTCTGTGTCTATACTGTATACTAAAAAGAACATGGAACATTATTTAATAATGATGATAATAATACACAGCCAAAGGTAAAATATCAAAAGAGATGCATGCAAATTAAACGCTAGGGGCGAGATTACATATACGGCATAGGTTTCAGCGCAACTGCTGAAACCCATGCACCCCGTAAATTCACCTCACACATCAGGTGAATCACATATACGGCGCCGGCAGATCATATACTGCCGTAAATTGGATTATCTGGCGAGGTTCAGAAATGTGTGGAAATACACACTTCTGGCGTTGCCAGTGACTTACGGTAGTATATGATCTGCCTGGCGCCTACATTTTTTACAAAATCCCACATAAAAATCCAACCCGTCTTAAAAAAATAAAGTAAACCAACACATCAAACCCCCTATATCCACCATCCCCCCACATCGCAACTACTATTAAAAGTATGAACCCCTAAACCGCCAGCCCCCACATTGCAATCTACATAATAAAGTTATTAACCCCTAAACCACCAATCCCCCACAACACAAAGTACCTATTAACCCCTAATCTGCCATCCACCCACAACGCAAAGTACCCAATTACCCTATTAACCCTAAACTGCCAACCCCCCACAACGCAATCTACCTAATTACACTATTAAACCATAAACCGCCAACCCCCCACAATGCAATCTACCCAATTAACCTATTAACCTCTAAACCGCCAACCGCCCACATGATTGGCTAATTATTTAACCAATCAAAGATCTCTCCATTTTATTTATAAATTTGGAAGCATTTTCCCATGCAGGTCATTTGGACCACAAAGAGGTGACGCTGATATTTGACTACGCCCAAAACAATAAAAAAGACCTATTTTTTTCAGAATGAAGATGCTGAATAATGTATTTGCTTCTTTCTTTTGGTATTCTTTATTAAAATGTTTGAAATTTAGCTCCTTTTCATTTTAGTATCCTTAGCACTACATGGCACGGATGTTTGCAATGTGTGTATATATATATATATATATATATATATATATAATTATATTTTTTTTTACATTGTAGCAGCAACACTGCGGCCATTTAAACTCAAGACACATGAAGACGCATGAGCCTGTATGTTTCATGGAAAAAGACTACCTTTCAACAATGGACACAAAGAGAGAAAATCAAGTTGATAACAAAATTACTTGAAAAGTTTAGAACTTGCATGCTCTATCTGAATCATGAAAGCTTCATTTTGATTTCCATAAGGATATATTAGTCAGCATTTGCTTTGTTTCATTTAGAAAGGAGTCATTTAAAGTGCATAAATTTTTTTTTTTATTTGTTGATTTTTATTGGTTGCAAAATCAGCGATATACAGGACTGTTTGACAAGGAATATAAAACATCTCCAAGTGATATACAATTGTCCCATGTTACTGGGCGTTAAATTGTGCAGAGTTTCTGATAATTGCATTATCTGTAATGAAAAAAATCAACAGTTTTGAATAAACTTTTAACAAAAAAATAATAACCACTTATATAGAAAAAAGACGGGGGAAAGGAGTTGGAGAGGGAGGGGTGAGAGAGGAGGGGGGAGGGAACCAGAGGAGATGGATGGTAAGTCAGGGTGTTATGAGTTAGGTATATGTAAAGGTTAGACATCTTGGTCTCAAAAGTCTAAGTCTCGTCGAATGATTGTTTCCAGTCAAATTTGACGTCCAGGAAGTAATTAAGCTTTTTCCGTTTGAGATATCCATATTCTTCAAGTGATAATAATTCTGTAGTTCTGTCTAACCAGGATTGTCTGGATGGTATAGTTTTAGATTTCCACAGTCTAGCTAATAAAGAATGTGCTCCATTGAGTCCAATTTGCAAGAGCTGTAGTCTTAACTTACAGTGGAATTTTGGGAGGTCATTTAACAGTGCTAATTGAGGAGTCAGTGTGAATTTGTCACGAAAATGTGATTCTATTGTCTCCCAGAAGGGTCGTACTATCAGGCATTGCCACCAGATGTGTAATAGGCTCCCAATCTCAGCACAGTCTCTCCAACACCTGTGTGAGGCTTCTGGGTGAATGGTGTTCAACCTTAGCGGGGTAAGGTACCACCTCATCAGTAATTTGTTATTTAACTTTAATATCTGTGGGAAAATTGAGGATTCTGTACCACATTTTATTATCTATCTGGGTAGCTAAGTCTTTTTGCCATCTGTCTGTGTAGGGAGGTAGCGTTGCAAAGTCTTGGGTTTGTAGTAGCCTATGTGATAGGGAAAAGGGACTCTGAACCACTTTTCCTCTCAGACAAAGTCTCAAAGGGAGGAGCAGTCTAAGTAGTTCTGCTTTATGTGGTTTAGAGGCTAAACAGTGTTTTAGTAGGGCTATCTTGAGCCAAGAAGAGAATTTCATTCCTGTAACCTCAATGAGTCGTTCCCTGGGTAGGAGAAGTCCCTGTTCTGTCAACTTTGTTAATGGTATGGAAAAAGTCCGATGTTTTCCCATATATATTGTCTAGTCTTCCTGTTAGTTCGGCATTAAGAGGGATAGGGAACATTGGTGAGCGTGTAGTGGAAATACCTCTCTTAGAAGAGAAAACTTTGTCCCAGGTGTCAAATAAATGTTTATTTATATCTAGATTGTTACAAAGAGTGGGTCTATTGTCTTTAGAAACCCAACAAAGAGCTCCCGCATTTGGTACTCTCAAAAGGTGGGAATCGAGTGTGACCCATGCCTTGGTATCTGATGTGCCATGACAATCTATGATCCTTTGTAATACTATGGATTCATAATAAGACCTTATGTCTGGAAGACCAAGTCCCCCTGCGTTATTAGGTCTATAGAGGGTGGTTTCGGTTATTCTTGGTTTACTCTTATTCCAAATAAAAGTATTAATTGAGCTCTGTAACTGATTAATATACCAGTTTGGGATGTGTATGGGTAGCGCTTGTAATAGGTACAATACCTGTAGTAATGTGGTCATTTTAATAGAGTGTATATGGCCCCACTCAGGGTCCATTTTTTAAGGTCTTCTTCTACTTTTCTAAGGAGGGGGATACAATTGTGTTTAAACAAAAGGGAATTATGATTAGTAATATTGGTCCCTAGGTATCTGATGGATGTGTCCTGTTGTCGTAGTGGACAAATCTCTTTTAATAAAGTAAATTCCGAGTAGGGTAGGTTCATGTTCAATATTTCCGATTTCTGCATATTAATTAGGAAATTTGAGTGTAGTCCGAATGTCTGTAGTTTGGTAATTATGGTGGAGATGGAAGTTGTAGGGGATGTTATAGAAAAAAGAACGTCCTCCGTGTAGAAAGGAAAGGGGACAGCCTTGGCGTGTGCCATTTTTAATTATGAAGGGGGAAGATAGGGTACTGTTAGCTTTGACTTTGGCTGAGGGACTTGAGTAAAGACTAAATATGCACTTTAACTTGTTAGGTCCAAAACCAAACATTTTTAGTGAGAGGTTTAGGAAAAGCCAATTAACCCAATCAAACGCCTTTTCTGCGTCTGTAGTGATAAAAGACGATTTTTGGTGGGAGTAGTGTGCATGTGAGATTAGGGTAATAGCTTTGAACGTATTGTCCCTTGCCTCCCTGTTAGGGACGAAACCTACTTGGGTCAGTATGTATAATTTCACCCAATACTTTGTTCATTCTATTAGCTAGTATTTTCCCCAATATTTTAATGTCTGAGTTAAGGAGTGAAATCGGTCTGTAACCATTAGGTGGTTTTCCATCCTTTAAGATTACAGAAATGTGAGCTTCTAAGGAGGCAGGGGAAAATGGGAGGTCTTCATCTAGTGAGTGGAACAGTGTCAGAAGGTGGGGGGCTATTATGTCCTTAAATGTCTTGTAATAGTTATTTGGGAAGCCATCAGGTCCTGTGCTTTTGCCATTAGGCAGTTTGTTGATGACTGATACAATTTCAGTAAGTGTGATAGGGTTTTCTAACGCTTTTGCTTTGTCATTGTAAATAGGGTCCAAGTTAGCTGCTGTAATATAATCTAACATCTGTCTATTGGCTTCCTCTGTTTGGGATGCTGGTATATAGTGCATTACATTTTTGTTAGATGTTCCTGGGCTAAAAAAAAAGAGTTTTATTTATAAGCTTGTGGGACAGGTGGAATTTATTATCAACGGCCAGTGAGCTATCTGTCACTAGACAGCAGCTGTATATAAACATGCACTTCCTTTAATTAATTAATAATTGTAATGCAAAAGTTACATGCTTTAATTCGTTTGATCATGTAATTTTACCACTACAGTAAGTCTATTGGTTTAAACCCCATAAAGCATAGTTAACCCCTTAAGGACCAGACCATTTTTCAATTTCTTACCCTTAAGGACCAGGGCTATTTTTACATTTCTGCGATGTTTGTGTTTAGCTGTAATTTTCCTTTTACTTATTTACTGTACCCACACATATTATATACCGTTTTTCTCTCCATTAAATGGACTTTCTAAAGATACCATTATTTTTATCATATATTATAATTTACTATAAAAAAATTATAAAATATGATGAAAAAATGGAAATTTTGTTACACATCTACAACCACCAAAAAACACCCATGCTAAATAGTTTCTAAATTTTGTCATGAGTTTAAAAATACCCACTGTTTACATGTTCTTTGCAAGTTATAGGCCAATAAGTACAAGTAGCACTATGCTATTTCCAAACCATTTTTTTTCACTCAAAATTAGCGATAGTTACATTGTAACACTGATATCTGTCGGGAATCCCTGAATATCCCTTGACATGTTTATATATTTTTTTCAGTAGACAACCCAAAGTATTGATCTAGGCCCATTTTGATCTATTTCATGCCAAATGCGATCAAATAAAAAAAAAAATGTTTTACATAAACTTTAGGTTTCTCACTGAAATTATTTACAAACTGTGTGTGCAATTATGGCACAAATGATTGTAAATGCTTCTCTGGGATCCCCTTTGTTCATAAATAGCAGATATATATGGCATTGGCATTGCTTTTTGGTAATTAGAAGGCTGCTAAATGCTGCTGCGCACCACACGTGTATTATGCCCAGCAGTGAAGGGGTTAATTGAGTAGCTTGTAGGGTTAATTTTAGTTTTAGAGTAGAGATCAGCATCCCACCTGACACATCCCCCCCTGATTCCTCCCAAACAGCTCTCTTCCCTCCCCCACCACACAATTGTCCCCACAATCTTGAGTACTAGCAGAAAGTCTGCCAGTACTAAAATAAAAGGTTTTTTTATTTTATTTTTTATAAAAAAAAAATATATATATATATATATATATATGTATTCTGCCTTTTAGGATCCACCTCTTAGCCCCCAACCTCCCTGATCCCCCCAAACAGCTTTCTAATCCTCCTCCCTCTACCTTATTGTCCGCCATCTTGGGTGCTGTCCATATAATTAGTTTTTTTGTTTTTTAAATAAAATAAAAAACCCTATATTTCTGTAGTGTAGTTCCCCCCTCAATACCCTACCCCTTCCCCCTCCTGGATACCTTTCCAAACAATTTTTCCCCCCTCCCTCTCCCCCCTTTCCTTGTGTATAATGGCCGTGCGCGCACGCACATACACGTGCGCACGCTCCTGAGACCCGCCTCCTTGCGTGCTCATGGACACTTTCATCACAGGATCCGGAGCGCGCACCGGTGATGGGTCACCCACCCGCCTCCCTGCATTGGCTCCCACCCACCAACGATCGGCACCATTGCTTGCCGATCGAGAAAGGGTCACTCTGCAATTCTATTTCTGCAGTGCCCCACTCGTGTGGCATGCAAAAATAGTGTGATCTCGCTATTTTGAGTGAGATAGCGGCAGAAAGAAGCCCAGGACTGCAGCAACGTACAGGGTCCTTAAGGGCATAATGACCAACGTTGTACAGGGTACGACTTTGGTCGTTAAGGGGTTAAAGGGACATGAAACTCAAAAATTTTCTTTCATGATTTAGGTAGAACATACAATTTTAAACAACTTTCCAGTTTACTTTTTTTATTACATGTGCTTCATTCTCTTGCTATCATTTGTTGAAGGAGCAGCAATGCACTAGTGGTTTCTAACTAAACACATGGGTGAGCCAATGACAATCGATAGATATATGCAGCAACCAATCAGCAGCTAGAGCCTAGGTTATCTGCCGCTCCTGAGCTTACCTAGATAAACCTTTCAGCAAAGGATAACAGAAGAAGGAAGCAAATTATATAATTGAAGTAAATTGTTAAGTTGTTTAAAATCACATGCTCTTTCTGAATTATGAAATAAAACATTTGGGTTTCATGTCCCTTTAAGGTACTGCTCAGAATATGCAAAAAGAACTGATGGTCCTAAGGAGACACAGGACCACCAATGAGCCAATCAGTGGGAAAAGTTGCAAGGCAGTGTTGATATTAAAATTAAAGCTCTAACAAATTTTTGTTCTACAGTGTCCCTTTAAAGATCAAAGAAGATATCAATGAAAAGGGGTACAGACATTATTTATAGAGGATATAAATGAAAGGAAATTGTTTGTATGAAGCATGGCTATGAGTAAGGCTCTAGGTGCCAAAACACATTAGACAGGTTTATTCTATGTCATGCAATAGCACTACTTTTTGTTTCCTTGTTTTATATCTTTATTTTCCAATAAAGTCATGTTTTCAGCGCTCAGAGATTTCATTTTTCTTCCTTCTAATTTAATAGTGGAAAAACATGGAGCCATTATTAAAAACTTGCTACTGCAAATTTTTTTTTAATAATAGCTTCTCTATGCACTTGCCAGTGCAATCTAAGCTAAAGTTAGATTTTATTAACAAATACTATGTTGACCTAGAAAGAGCACAGAGGATGACAACAAAAATAAAATTAGAAAAAATGTGAACTGCCTCTGTCTAAAAAGGAAGCTTTGCAGAAGAAACAATATTCAAAAATACAAATATATACAAACAAATTGACAAAAAAAAAAAGAATTTGCAAAACTGGAGTTTTGCTAATAAACCTTTGCATTACAATATATGTATGTAAAACTAATAATTATATTTGTCCAGTTCCTATTATTATAGAGTACTGTATAAATGAAGAAATTAAACCGTTTTATATTTCTCTTGTAATATCACAAATCAATCTCACTGAAAGAAAATCATACAAAATGAGTGATCATCACCCAAGTAAATATTTGAAGAGGATATAAGAATGAAAGGAGGGAGGACATGATCTCTCTCTAAGCATATCCAGGCTAAGAACCACCAGGGACTGAATAGTTTGTGTGCCCAGCTTATTCTTGGGCTCCTGCTCTGACATCTGGATGGTACCTGGATAATAAAGCCATTAGTGTTCAGGAAAACGTGAATAGAAAGTTGACAGTAAAAAATATATAGGCTTGTGGTGGTGAGAAACATGGAGTGAGGACATGTTATAATATGGTTTACAAATAGAGAAAATAATAAATGTATAAAAGTAAGTCTGCAACTCAACCAAACCACTGTTGTAGGATATAATTCTTCCTCTGTCATATGTTTGGCCTTTGTTGTCTTTTATATTGCCAGATGTCCTTCACAAAAATACTGGCATTGGGTATGTCAAGGAAAGTGGTAGGTAGGGCTTTAATTAGGCCTCACCTTAAACCGCATGACCCTGCAGCTCCCATCTGCCATGCACCCAAACTGGACCTCAGGTCAGATCATTTTTCCTGTGTCCCTGGATAACTTGTCAGTTATATCTGTTCCTATAAATCCTAAGAGCAGACCTATGACCTGTAGCTCCTGGAATTTCCCCAGCAGACCTGATTTAATCAGATCATTTCAGGGGGGTTTCTTACATAGATTTTAATGGACACCTAGTATAGATACCAGACTGCTGTGTTAAATACTGGACACTTATCACCCCAATGTGTTTGGAGTATCCCACACAGTGTTCATCGCTGTTTTTGGTGTTCCCATCATTAGCATCAGCGCCAACACGGTACAGTAGAAATACTTTGCTATCTGTGATCCTTCAGAAGCTGCCTTGGTGCATTACAAAACAGCTTATCACATTATTTCTGGAAATAATATATGTTGTTTAATGCATTATAGCTAAAAAGTTTTTGTTTTTGTTTCTTAATTCTCCTAAAAGATTTGGAGACTCTGAAACAGCACCAAATACTTTGAAAAGGATAACACAGCTTGTTCCTCTAACAAGGAAACTGGATGGTTAATCATAGAGCAATGGGTGACCAAGTATAAATTTTTAGAATATAATCAGTATTATATATTGTATAATAATCCTACATCATACAGCCTGTCCATCCGTACCTCTACCACAGGCTCTGCACATCCAAAAGCAATAATCCTTTTCTGATGGTTTCTCTGAGATTTGCACTGACTAAGTATGAGACAGATTCTTTACACAAAGAGCAACATAAAAAGCAATTTTTCCAAAACCATAACCCCTCCCTCTGATGAGATTACTGTTGTACTTTATGAAGGTCTCACAAAAAATTCCAACTGTTTTGTAAATTTTGTTTAATGAAGCACACGCCACCGGTTATTTCTCAGTGGTGAAGACACCTGCCTCAGGCAATGCAGACACTACTGTCCTTTCTACTAACTCAGGAAAGCAAACAACACTGCTTTCATGCTAGGACCTAATAAAACTAGCTCATAATGAAGCAGTAATAAAGGTCTCCTGGGCCAATGTCTGTGTTTCAACCAATTCATCGCCTGAGCAAAGAAATTAGAAAATATACCTATATTCAAGGAATTGGTTAAAATGCTTTCAAAGCTAAGTTTTTACTATAAAATGAATGAACTAAGAAAATATCAATATATTTGATTGGTCTATACTGGTTTCTATGGCAACTTTAGGATGTAATTTTAATCCATCAGTAATTTCGGCCAATTCAGCTAAATGTCACTGAGGTTTAATGCTGCAGTAATTTATGCACAGCAATATTATAATAATATTTTGTCCATCATGAAATTCTTAATGTTAGTGACTGAAGAGAGGATGCAGCTATGGTTTGTGGAATGTGTCATATTAAAACATTTTTTTGTTAATAGACTATGATGTACAATGCCTTGCAAAAGTATTCACCCCCCCCCCCCCCTTGACTTTTTACCTATTTTGTTACATTACAGCCTTAAAGGGACACTGAACCCAAATTTTTTCTTTCCTGATTCAGATAGAGCATGACGTTGTAAGCAACTTTCTAATTTACTCCTATTATCAAACATGTTTTATTCGCTTGGAATGCAAGAATATAAGTTTAGATGCTGGCCCATTTTTGGTGAACAACCTGGGTTGTCCTTCCTGATTGGTGGATAAATTCATCCACCAATAAAAACGTGCTGTCCAGAGTCCTGAACCCAAAAAAAAGCTTAGATGCCTTCTTTTTCAAATAAAGATAGCAACAGAACGAAGAAAAATTGATAATAGGAGTAAATTAGAAAGTTGCTTAAAATTGCATGCTCTATCTGAATCATGAAAGAAAAAAAATTGGGTTCAGTGTCCCTTTAAGTTCAATGTTTTATTAATCTGAATTTTATGTAATGGATCAGAACACAATAGTTTAAGTTGGTGAAGTGAAATGAGAAAAATATATACATAAAACAATTTAAAAAAAAATAGAAAACAGAAAATTGGCATGCGCGTATGTATTCACCCCCTTTGTTATGAAGCCCATAAAAAGCTCTGGTGCAACCAATTACCTTCAGAAGTCACATAATTAGTGAAATGATGTCCACCTGTGTGCAATCTAAGTGTCACATGATCTGTCATTACATATACACACCTTTTTTGAAAGGCCCCAGAGGCTGCAACACCTAAGCAAGAGGCACCACTAACCAAACACTGCCATGAAGACCAAGGAACTCTCCAAACAAGTAAGGGACAATGTTGTTGAGAAGTACAAGTCAGGGTTAGGTTATAAAAAAATATCCAAATATTTGATGATCCCCAGGAGCACCATTAAATCTATCATAACCAAATGGAAAGAACATGGCACAACAGCAAACCTGCCAAGAGACGGCCGCCCACCAAAGCTCACGGATCGGGCAAGGAAGGCATTAATCAGAGAGGCAGCACAGAGACCTAGGGTAACCCTGGAGGAGCTGCAGAGTTCGACAGCAGAGACTGGAGTATCTGTACATAGGACGACAATAAGCCGTACGCTCCATAGAGTTGGGCTTTATGGCAGAGTGGCCAGAAAAAAGCCATTACTTTCAGCAAAAAACAAAATGGCACGTTTTGAGTTTGCGAAAAGGCATGTGGGAGACTCCCAAAATGTATGGAGGAAGGTGCTCTGGTCTGATGAGACTAAAATTTAACTTTTCGTCCATCAAAGAAAACGCTATGTCTGGCGCAAACCCAACACATCAAATCACCCAAAGAACACCATCCCCACAGTGAAACATGGTGGTGGAAGCATCATGCTGTGGGGATGTTTCTCAGCAGCCAGGACTGGGAAACTGGTCAGAGTTGAGGGAAAGATGGATGGTGCTAAATACAGGGATATTCTTGAGCAAAAACCTGTACCACTCTGTGCATGATTTGAGGCTAGGACGGAGGTTCACCTTCCAGCAGGATAATGACCCCAAACACACTGCTAAAGCAACACTTGAGTGGTTTAAGGGGAAACATGTAAATGTGTTGGAATGGCCTAGTCAAAGCCCAGACCTCAATCCAATAGAAAATCTGTGGTCAGACTTAAAGATTGCTGTTCACAAGCACAAACCATCCAACTTGAAGGAGCTGGAGCAGTTTTGCAAGGAGAAATGGGCAAAAATCCCAGTGGTAAGATGTGGCAAGCTCTTATTCAAAGCGACTTGGAGGTGTGATTGCCGCAAAAGGTGACTCTACAAAGTATTGACTTTAGGGGGGTGATGGTGAATAGTTATGCACATTGACTTTTTCTTTTATTTTGTCCTATTTGTTGTTTGCTTTACAATAATAATAATTAAAAAAAACATCTTCAAAGTTGTGGGCATGTTCTGTAAATTAAATGATGCAAATCCTCAAACAATTCATGTTAATTCCAGGTTGTGAGGTAACAAAACATGAAAAATGCCAAGGGGGTTGAATACTTTTGCAAGGCATTGTATCTTAGCCATGTTAAAGTTGTGGGCCTGTTTAAGGTATGGGCTGAAAATTACATGTTCATTGTGTTAAAACAATGTTTGTCTGTGCTATTTATGAAGGTAAACAAACTTGCCATGTTAAAACCATGTTAAATAGAGATGTTATTATAGTTGTAATTTGTTAGAGCAGTTTTTCCTAATATTATTATATCTATTTAAATACTTTCAGTAACAATATGGTTAATTCCAGTCTTGCTGATCGTGCCTCTTTGCTTTAATTCGTCTTATGATAAACGTTTTCAACATTGGAGTGATCCCAATCCAAATGAAAACGCAATTTTTGTACTGGAAAAAATTAAATCGGATATCAGAAATTTCACCCGTATGAATTATGGACAACATCGACTTCGGCAATCGCAATTCACTGACCACAACTTATCGATTAAATATTGACAACAAAATGGACACCGAATTTAACGGCTAAAGGCATTTAATAAACTGCTAAATTGGCTTTTTAGATATGTTTCTGAATTTTCAAAGATGATTTTGAAAATATTATCTTACACATGTAAAATAGACTTTAAAATGGCCGCTTTCACCATTTTAGATGTGAATATGAAAAAATAATCAGGATTTATTAAACCTATATTAATCCCTATTGTACAGTCTGTCAGTAGTGTGCAGGATAGAAATGTACATATACTTTTGGACATATACCATTTGCTGTTCTGTATTTTTTATGGGCAACCATGATTGTTTTCACAGGTTTTTACAATAAACAGAAGTCTCCAAAAATGTAGTTTGAATAATCTCAATTTGCTATATTCTTACAGTAATAGATATTCGGAAAAGACAAACCTTGTTCTTTAAAGTGAGCTTTGGAACTTTTACTGATATTTAAAGGGACACTCATGTCAAAATAAAGTTTTAAGATTCAGAAAGTGCATACAGTTTTAAGACACTTTCCAATTTACTTATCAAAGTCTTTTTTATATGCACACTTTCTGGAAAACAAGATCCTACTGAGCATGTGCACAAGCTCACAGTGTATACGTATACTAGTCTGTGATTGGCTGATGTCTGTCACATGATACAAGGGGCCGCAAAATGGGAGAAAAAATAAATTTGTCAGAAAAAAATATGCTGCTCATTTGAAATTCAGAGCAGGTGTTAAATCATTGTCTTTTTATTATGCACTTGATACAATTCTACTACATTGAGTGGTTCATTAAAACCTTGTGAATTAGTGTTTTCCTGATTTACAGTGCACAATCCTGTTATAGAAGATGAGATAAGTTGCTATCACTTTTTCTTATAAAAAATAAGTTCCCGCACTGTTCTTCTTGATTTTAGATGAAAATCCCAACACAAAAATGGATACAAAGAAAAATAAATAATTTTAAAATATTAAAAGTTTTAAAAAATCATTGCGCAATCATGCCCAGTATACTCACCATTCCCACATACAATTGTTAAACACTTAATTTTGTTTTTTTTGGTAAGGAAATAAAACATCATCTGAGTTATCAACCATGATAATAATTGATTCTATATATAGTCCACCAGGGTTAAGCACTCCCTGTAACTCAGCAGTCTCCGGGGTGCACTTCAAAAGATACATATTTAGAAACACTGATATAAGAAGGCACTCACCGTAATTTCAGCTCATAATTTTTAAACAAATGTTCTCGGGGTCACCCCCATCCTCAGACATACATACAACATATAAAAAACCTTACCTAAATACTCCCCGTACTCCATACAATAATTGAATAACGGCGTCCTCACAGCGCAACTGTGAATGCGCCGATGTCCGTATGGTGTCACTAACTAACCAAACTACCAGCCCTGTGTAACATGCAAACCTAAAAGGGCATAACAGCGTCTACCAATCCCGGATAAGGGAAATCTTATACTTGACTAAAAATGGAGGAACTAACCTGTAGGACCCAGTGAAACATAGTTTGAGGAATTAAACAGGGTAAAGGAACATCTACAGTTCAAAATGTCTTATAATGTGCAACACATTGACTTTCTTGATCTTCGGATCTATAAATGTGGAGACAAGTTGGGGACAACATTGTTCCAAAAGGAAACAGACAGAAATGTCATCTTAGAAGCAACAAGCTGTCATCCTCCTAATTTGAAAAAGGCCTTACCTAAATCCCAATTTAAGAGGGTTGTGTGGAATAACAGTGAAGAACAACTAAAATTAGTACAACTAGTTGAGATGAAGAATACATTTGAGAACAGTGGTTATAGTAAGCCAATGTTAGAAGAGCCATATCAGACCAGCATGAAGACTACACAATATCAAGCTTTGGAGAAAAAGAATGAGAAAATAGGTACTGAATGATTGGTCCTGTCTACAACATTCACTCCAGAGAGAATGAACTTTCCAAGATCTATAAGAGAACATTGGCAGATTATAGCATCAGATCCTACACTACCGTTTGAGGGGGTAGAGTGCCCTATGGTTGGCTTTAGGAGAGGAAAATCTTTGAGAGACAGATTGATGCGTCCAGACTGCAGAGAGTGCTATACCACTCATACATGGTTAAACACTATTAAATTGGGGTTCTTCCGGTGCAGTGGATGCACTACCTGTAGTGGGTTAATGCAGAGCAAATTCTTTACACAGCCTTGGAATAATAAAAAAATTGAAATAAGGCACAGAATGAAGTGTACTAAAACCTACATTGTATACATGCTGCTCTGTCCCTGTGGTCGCTATTACATAGGGAAGACTCAAAACGATTTGCACACCCAAATGGCAATCATAGATCTGCCATTCGGGTGGCTTTAAAAGATGGCAAATCAGAACAGCCTGTAGCTAGGCATTTTTTTTTTTTACAGAATAAGCACATTGTAGCTGATTTACGTTACATAATAATTGACCATGTTCCTCCACTTCAGTGTGGAGGTGACAGGGGGAGGATCCTTTTACAGAGGGAATCCAAATAGATTTTCCTGTAAGACACCCTAAGTCCTAGAGGTCTGAATGTGCACCTTGATATGCACTGTTTTATCTAGGTTAAAAAGGGATCCTTAAAGGCTAGATTACCCTCCTCTGATCCATTTGCCACTAAATTGTCTACATGTAGATTTCCTGCAGGTAGATTCTGCAGCTGTTAATAGTGTACATTCTTTACAGCTAGTCTTATGTGTTGCATAACTTTTGATGTCACTAGTCTTCTCTTAAAGTCAGTGATAGGAATTGAAGGGTGAAACATCTAAGTATGTGCCCATCTACAAATATGATTTACATAGGCATAGTAAGCTGTTCTCTAAGTACGACTAAAGGTAGAATGTCGCTGATAGCTTAGAGTTTATTAGACTATTAGCAGTAGGGAGTAGCGTTTCTATTATGAAGTGTTTTCACTGGGTCCTGCAGTTTAGATTCTCCATTTTTAGTCGAGTATAAGATTTCCCTTATCCGGGATTGGTAGACACTGTTATGCCCTTTGTTTGCATGTTACACGGGGCTGGTAGTTTGGTTAGTGACACCATACGGACTTCCGCATATGCGCAGTTGTGCTGTGAGGATGCCGTGATTCAATTATTGTATGGAGTATGGGGAGTATTTAGGCAAGGTTTTTTATATGTTGTATGCATGTCTGAGGAATGTTCATGTTTGATTAAAAATTGTCAATCACTGGCCGGGCCATATTAAGGATTTGCTCTGTAGTGTGCCAGTTATGGGAGCTTAAAGGAACACTGAACACAATTTTTTTCTTTCGTGATTCAGATAGAACATGCAATTTAAACAACTTTCTAATTTACTCCTATTATCAATTTTTCTTCGTTCTCATGCTTTCTTTATTTAAAAAAGAAGGCATCTAAGCTATTTTTTGGTTCAGGACCATGGAAAGCACTTGTTTATTGGTAGGTGAATTTACCCACCAATCAGCAAGAACAACACAGTGTGTTCACCAAAAATGGGCCGGTATCTAATCTTACATTCTTGCATTTCAAATAAAGATACCAAGAGAATGAAAAGAATTTGATAATAGGAGTAAATTAGAAAGTTGCTTAAAATTTCATACTCTATCTGAATCACGATAGAAAAAAAATTGAGTTCAGTGGCCCTTTAACTCTGTCTTTAGCACCTTTGAGGGATGTTTAAACACATACAGTTGCTACCAAGCAATGGATTAGAACATTTTGTTATTGCACATGCGTGTGTGGAGTGGATGCTTTAAGAGAGTGTTAATGTCATGGCATAAGCCTATACTGAAGATATTTGCCAAGTTCTTTTCTACTATGAGGGATACATCATGTTTAGGGAAATATGACCATTTTTAACCTGTGAAGCGCTTTGACAAGTATGCCATGTTTTAAGCGTTTGCATCATCAAGAACAATGTCGTATAAAATGCATAACAAAAGTGTACAGGGCATCCTGTTATTGGTTTACAGAGACCTACGTTTATATATATGCAAGGCTCTTTTCATGACAACTGCTACTGTAGCTTTTTGGGGATAGTTTTGAATTTACTGGGATAACAATGCTTTAATACATTTCCATATTGATCGCAGATTAGAACCAGATGCACCCAGCAATAATTGTAGTTTTATAATTTGCAATTAAATGGTTTTTATATACCATATTTAACCGATCAGACACTACAACTTAAAGAGACTTTCTCCAACTATTGAATGATTATTAATTGTGAATTAATTCAGTGCACATAAAGCAAATTAAGCCTACAGACATATTAAAATAAGCCCAGAAAGAGAATCATGTTCAGCAAAAGTAAAAGGATACACAGCAGGGTGATCAATTGCAAGAGAAATAAATAAATAAATACATGTTTAAGTATCAACAACCTTTTAATACTCTTATTGTGCCATGTGTGGGGAAAAGGTATAATTATAACATGTTAAAACGCTGTACTAATCCCCTGGATTTTTAATTATAAAAGTAATTAAAGCACAGCACTGCACCCTCCTCTGATGCTATATGGAAGAGGCACAAGCAGAGAGACGGTATGTATATCCACCTGTTCGTCGCCCTCCCCACCACGACTCTCTGTCCCCTTCTCTGCTGCATCAGTCACGCAGACATAGCACTGAAGAGCTGAGAACACCAGGGGAGCTGCCTGTGTAATCCTTCCACTTGTAGAAAGTAATTATTTCTGGATGCATAATGGAACACTTTGGTTCAGAGGGGTTATATAAAGTGGTGTATTAATCATATAAGAGACAACAGTCAAAGGCAGCATAAGCCTCTCCGAGTCATGTTTATCATGCACAATAGCCTTAGTCTGTAGCACAGAATTAGAGAGTAAGTTCTGAAGGCGATAAGTGAATCTTAGTTAACCCTAGGGAAAAAGGAATTAAAGTATTAATGTTTAATTTTTCTTGCATGCACAGGTCTGTGTTTTGCATGATGCCAGTAACATAAAAGTGGTATATCCAGTACAGTTGCTTATGTATAAAACATGCTGTTATTTCAAAAGTTGCAATGCTCCTGTGTCTGCACAGATACATATGGCCTGGATACGTTGTGCAAGGTTTTGGTAGCATTTCACTGCATCTCTACGTTGGGCACTAATGCCTGCGGATTTAATAACATCTGAGATTGTATTGTTGGGTTTTTTCCTTTACAGTGTTTCACTGTGGATTCATTCAATATTAAAGACTATTCCAGGTTTCCACAGTGACAGTTCTAGGAGAGTTCTATAGTAAGTAACCACAATCAGTGTTGTATGATCTTCCTAGATCTATAGCTGACTGCTGCTGTGCCTCTAGGGTCATATAATCAAAAGCAACAGCAGCCTTTAAACTAAAGGGTGTGAAATAAAGGTGCTAAGGGAAGTTGTGAATTATTACAATAACAGCAGAGAAGTAGGAAAAGAGGGGGAATGTGATAGTGAGAGGATGGGACTGAGACAAGGTAAGCAAAAATGGGAGATTGGGAATAAAGGGGCATTATACTTGCTATATACCTGCATTCTATGGGGCCTATTTATTATTGTGTGAGTGGACATGATCCGATATTGCGGATCATGTCTGCTGCACATCGATAAATGCCGACAGCATATGCAATGCAATGCCGCCCCCTGCAGATTTCGCGGCCAATCGAGGGGATGTCTGTCCGCCGCATCAGAGCAGACAGACAGGTTATAACTTCTTTGACTGCTTCATAACTTCCTTTTCCGGCGAGCCTATCAAGCTCCATACAGAGCTTGATAAATATGCCCCTACGTGTTTATTTGTTATTATTGTTCTACTTTATTTACAAAGCGCCAAAAAATTCTGCAGTGCTGACGATGGGTACAAATGATGAGAGTCCATATTATCATGGTCCATATAGAGGATAATAGGGCATCCTAGGTATGTACAATCCCTATTTACTTTGCCTGCATACAGTGGTATAGATTGTATAGTATACAATGTACGTTTATATTTTTATGTGTTGGATTACTCATATTATAGTATCTCTCTGTATGACACCTCCCTCTTTATATGGCATTACTGGCTATAAATATTTGCCATCTCAGGTTAAAGCTTTTGACTCATTAATTAGATATGCTGGTTTATTTAAAGGATTACTTTCCTTTTTTTTTTTTAAGTCTAAAACGGAACATAGATTTTGCATATAAAATATGATATGAATGTAAAGTACCTTCTTATTGTTTGTAACGAAGCACCCTTTTGCCTTAAAAGTATATTTTATTTTATGGCCATGACATCACTTCATCCAGCCCATAAATGTGGGCCGTCTAAGGGCTAACAAACTCGCCAATCATATCTCTTGATTTTGCATATAACTTACGTATATTATTGGCATTCAATGCATGCGCAATAACATTTCCTTTCTCTCGCATGCGCGCATTGGGGCATTCAAGCCAAGATGATAGCTGACAGGACGATGACATTGACTGCGCAGCGAAGCCTATGATGTTGCGCTAACTCGCGCATGCGCAATGCGTTTCGGAGTCGCCATGTTCCAACTGCAGTTGTCAGCCCGGATTGGGAATCCGTAACTAAGTATGTTTGGAAAAATTAATTATTTCAAAATTATATATTGTTTAAACGATTCATATTTAATATAGCATCCCCATTACAAAAATGTTTATTTACAAGTATACTTGTGTGAGATACCCATTACAAATCTGACTACAGTGTCCCTTTAAGGAATGTTTTTAGATTTACTTTCAGTGTTTTATAGTTTTATAGTCAATGTCCCCCAGAACACTTTTAGGAAGCTACATTCGAAAACATGAGACACAAAATAAGAATGAGCAACCCCTTAAAGAAACTGAATATATCAGAAAAGAATGATGTCTACAGCATCCCCTATAAAAAAAAAACAGAATGCCCAAAATACATCAAACTACAGATCATAAACATGTCCCTAGCAAGTCATATGCTAGAATAGTCAGGAACACAAGTTGTTAAAACTAGATATTCACAATGTGGCCTTGATACAGAGAGAGGTATCTACATAAAAAGAAAGTCTTACAGAGGAACTGGAACATGTATCCTTTATGGAGAGTCATTTCCATCCTTAGTGAATTTAGTACATTGAATTTATGGAGAGTCCTTTCCATCCTTAGTGAATTTAGTACAGTGTGTGGCTCTTGAACTTCTATGTGTAACCATTTTATCTACTTTTATTTTTTTTTAAACATCTGTATAACTTTATTTGGAACATAGTTAGGGAGAATTGAAGAACACTTTGAAATAGCTTGTAAACCTTAGTATGTATTATTATTAAAACTGTATTTACAAGCTTAGTTTTCGGTAAAGAGAGGTACATATAGTATATAGAACCAAAGTGGTTCATAAGCTTGCAATGCATCCCATAGAAAGATGGCAGCAAAACAATCATTGGGCCAATAGAAAAAGACGGTTACCTGCTTCGTGGAAAGAAGGGTAATGAATAGCATTATGTGATTATGTCACCCTGCCAGAAATGTTACCTTAGAAACAGCATCATTGTGAGATATAGAATGGAAAATTCAATCTGAAATTAGTTCAGTAGTTTTAGTATAAATTGCTTGTATTGTGGGCCTGTGAGGTTTGTAAGGTTTTTTTTCCTTAATGCTATTCTGTTCATCTCTCTCTTGAATAGGAGTGAAGACAATCTATTTACTAACACACATTATGTCATTACAGTCATTAGGGATCCATTAGTAGGTGGTAAGGGGCACAAAAATGAGGCTCCATTGGCAAATTACTTTCCTGAGCTCAGAATTTATTACAGGGTTAACCAATGCTTTACAGCAGAAGCATCATATCTGTGCTTCCTATCTAAGCATTCCCTTGTGAATTTAGATCTGCAGACTTGATGTTAGTCTATGATATATTTCACATTATCAACCTTTGAGATCTTATAAGTAGAGATGAATTGCTCACTACTTCTAAGCTGTACAAGTTTGCTCTTAAAGGGCATTGTATGATCTGTTCATTAAAATGCAATAAAACTAAGGCAGTTAAAAAAGAGGACAGGAGAACTAAGGCATTAGCACTTTACATTTCACTGACAAGATGTTAAGGTCAATTTGTGCTTTTAAAGCAGCAATTTCTGTCGCTGTCATCACTGACCATTACAATATTTTGGTAGAATTTTTAATATTAAGTAAAACAATGTATGTATCTAACAAGACTGTACGACCATTTAAAAACTATGTAAATGTTTGTAATTAGTATAGGGCTATAAAAATACTCTCTGGTAAAGAAGGAACAAGGAACCTGCAAAACGCGTAAGGAATCCTTTACAGATCTTCTTACCAGTTATTGAACTTGAAGTCATGAGCTCACTAAGGCTCCAGTTTCTCCCCTGTTTTGACGCATGAAAATAACATTTTGCTTTCAATCAGACACATTTTGTATATTTGTTCTGTTTTATACATAATTCATTAAGTTTGAGTTAAGTGTGACATATAAGGGGGTTATTTATTTTAGTTTCAACAAATGGTATTACACTACTTGTGTTTCAACCTTTTTGTTTCCCTCTACTTCTCCTCAAGCTTCTGTGGCTAAAAGAGTTCACAACCTCTCTGCATCCTCCAAAAGGCAAGAAGTGGACAAAGGCTTATTGAAAGAACAACATGAAGTATAGGCCGGAGGTGGCACTTACCTCATATTGATTGACGTAATTTCCCTGGGAGATTCTTTCTCACTTTTTTTTTAGTTTATAGATTTATTATATTGAGGATTAACTTTCCCTGGGAAATATTCACAACTGTGGTGCCTGTTCCATGCTTTTTTTATTATTTTAATTGTATTTCTGGGAAGTGCACACTCTTTTGGAAGTATAGGCTGCTATTTGCATTGCCATCTTATATTCCAATTATATGTGCCTGTTTTTTTGTATTATTATTTTTTTTAGACTGTAAATTTATTTTGGAAACTGGATCATACATTTAGAAACTGGAGCATTATTTGTGGAATATTAGAATCATTTAATACTTTAGGGTCCTATTTTAGTAGGTAAATTGCTTTGTGGATATTTTTTTGTTTTGCGCTAATTACACATCTTGCCAAATTCCTTTGGCATTATACTTTTTTGCTGTATTGTTTTGGACCACATTCCAGCAATTTAAACCTTTTATATTAATTTAAAAAAAAAATGTTTTATATCCCATTTCAATCGAAGGTTATACTGTCCAATTTCACAAGGCTTTACAAAAGAAGGTGGATTGTGGTTATGTCTACTGCGGTACCAAGTCGAATTGCCTCCTATAAAGAAGTTATGTGGAGAGAGGAGTTTGGCCACTGAAAAAGAATTGATGCACATGTGGTATTAATGTATTCATAACGTTGTTACAATATGCTTGTATGATACTTTACTACAACATTATAAAAATGTTCCAATTACAGTGTATTTTATGTCCTGAAAGTTTTGTCCTGGCAACAGATCTAGTATGGACCACAGATTGATTGTTTTTTTGGCCCTTTTATGATGTTTCAGTCCATAAGAAGCACAGCCGTCTGAACTAGGTGTGCAATATAACTGAAGCATCAGCAGGACCGTCTTTAACACAGGGCAAAAGGGGCAGCTGCCCTGGGCCCAGTCTCTGTTGAGGGGCCCAAGAGTCCTAAAAATTTTTTTTTATTTTTTTTATGGTTCATACCAGACTGCTGATGTGACATGGGGAACACACACATTCAGTCCTAATACTGTCACAGTTCAAAGTACTCTGCTTATATTTTTTTTAAAAACTGTGCCAGACCATGCCGTTGTCATGTGACATGCCAAGCTAGTGCCATGTGCTGTTTTAGATGTGATTCCTTGACAAAGCATACCTGCGAAACGTACGTCGGAACTGAACTGTTCTATATTGAGTTTTATCACGTCTCTACACTAGCCAGGACACCTGGGGGCTTAGCGCTACTGTCTTGCTACTAAAGAGGTTTTGGTTTCGGCGGTCACACTCCTGCTGATCCATTTACCTCTTTGCAAGTTTGGCGATTTGAAGCATTTATTACAGCATATCTGCTTTTGTACCCTTACATTGTGGTGTTATCAAGGCTTATGTGACGCTTTTATAGATTTTAAAATAAATTGTATCCCAAGTTTGCCTAGTGTACTGTTTTCCCCATCAGTATAAAGTGGGAGTGCGCATATCCTTGAGCTTAGTGGAAAGCTCCAACAAATGTGATTAGTCATTTGTTACAAAACAACTACTTCCTCAAAGTGCCATTACAGATTCACACTATGTTTGCAATTTTCTGTTTTCCTTTTTATATGGGATCTCACTGAGGAATGCTAACAAGCTGAAAAACTCATCCAGAGGACACAGACATATCCTTTATTCAGAACTTTATTTGGTTTTCCTTTTATGATTTTTGTTATCACATTTATTTCACATTTTTTTTTTCTTTGTGATATTGGTATATTTATTGTAACCTAATACTGTCACAGTTCAAAGTACTCTGCTTATATTTTTTTTAAAAACTGTGCCAGACCGTGCCGTTGTCATGTGACATGCCAAGCTAGTGCCATGTGCTGTTTTAGATGTGCACTGTGCAGCACTGAATGCAAAGCCCTAACTCGGCATCCAGCCATTTCCCACTGCATCAGAAAAGGTCCTACTGGGGTTACCACTGTTACCAGGTAACTGCTCTGGTGGTGGGGATTGTTTCTGGGTAGGGCTGACTGTAGGCTCATGCAGCAGAAAGCTGGAGCGGCAGGCACATGAGGATTTGAGCATCTGTGCAGCTGCATACACTGCTCTCTTCAGTCTAGAGGCTGTGTGTCTCATCTCACACTGTATCCATGCAGCCTTGCACAGACAGCATCCAGTCTACCGGTCCCCTTAGCCCTGCTCTTTCTGCTGTGGCCCTAAGATGAACTAACTGAAGTTTGTTAGGGGAATAGTGCTTTGTAGAAAGGTGTCAGTGGGAAGAATAAGTGAGTGCACACACGCCCCTCCCCATGCAGCATTGTCTAGTTCAGGGTAAGAGGGAACTTGTTCCTAGCAAAGAAGCGACATGTGCTGGTGTGGCTGATGTATAGCGTCATGCTGATACTTCACACATTATGTAAGGTTTATTTTTTATAGTTTTTATTTTTTCACTGTCTCAGATTTTACAGCTTCCCATAGTAGTTCTGCTGTTCCAGGTCAGTAAACTTATATTTGTCTGCACCTCCATGCTTCCTCTTTACCTTGCTTTGCTCCTGTTGGCTGCCCTAAATCTCTTTAACCAGCTAACCGTCTCACCAGAATCACATTCAAAAGAATATTAAATGAATCCACAGTGGAGAAATTTATATATTTATTTACTCATACTGCTTAGGTCCAGTTGTCACATATTGCAATTTTTTTTTTTTTTTAAATGATTAGCCCAGCAGTGGATGATCCACCGCTGGGCTAATAAAAAAAAAAAAATTTTATTTAGTTGTTTTTTGGATGTTGAGGTGGAGAGCGAAATTGCATGGGGTGTGGGGGGGGGGCCCAAGAAATTTTTTGCCCAGGGTCCAATCAATATTAAAGACGGCCCTGAGCATCAGGTTTTCTTACTTTTAGATTAGGGTAATATGCAATTAACTTCAACAACCAGGATTTTTCGGCAAGCGTTTTTTCAGTGAATATCAAGGAATGAAAATATGTGTGTCCAAAGCAAATGTAAAATATGACAGCTGACTTGTTATTGATGATGACATGTGACATTTGTGCAATTAAATATTTTATATCAATTTTTTATATACTTTTTTTTATCATAACCATTGAATAAAACAATAATCAAAATAAATTAGATCTAATAACAAATACAATTGCTCAGATTAGTACCATAATTCTCAATTGTCTGTGGGTTTAAATGTATAATCATATTTTATAGAGAAAAAAAATAATGGATAAATATCATTTCAAACAGATAGTAAATAATACAATATATAATTATCCTTCAACTATAAGATACATAGAGCACTATATTATATCTTCTTAGCTTCAGACCATAAAAAAGACAAATAAATTGTATTATCCAAACAAATCAAGAGTAAAAGGAAACACTCTCACCTCAACCCCCAACTAACAACTCTCATAATCTCTGCCCACAGTCAAATACTATTTACTCCCTTCATGTCAACATACTCCTACATATGCCCTAAGAACTGTATCCTGACTTCCATAAAAAGGAAAAAAATGGGAAGTGAGCATTGTATAGGTAGCTTCTGAATAGGTTTAACCATTTTTTAATATAGTTTCTAAGTTTGGTTTTGGAGGGATTGGACATGTTGACCTGTTCTATAATAGTTTGCATTTGGATTTCTTTAGTAAGTTTAAAAGTTGTTTCTTTCTTTTTTTTCCCAATATCTTAAAAATCATTTGTCTGTAACATAGAATTACGGTGTTAATAAATCTCTCATCTATCTCGTTATTATCCCTTTCATATACAAAGAATATTCTTTTATTTTTAAACAAATTTATATTATAATATTATGTTAAGCCAGTAGTTGACTTTGATACAAAAACTTTTTATCTTGGGATAGTCCCATAAAATATGGAATAAATCAGCCCCAAGTAAGCTACTTTGAAGCACAAACAGTTTGGACTTTTTTATAACATTTATTCATCTTAGCAACGGTTACATAATAGGGGCAAGTTTAGTGTGGGATTCATACCACAACTCAGATAAAGAGGCTTTAACCCCTTAACAACCACGACGTACCCTGTACATCGCTAGTCTCTCAATGGGGATTGCTTTTTAATAGCACGTTCTCGCCGCCGGCGCTATTCCAGGATGCCTGCAGGAGGGAGGGAGGTCATAACAGAGCAGTCGTGTCACTCATGGCGAACAAATACTATTATGGTCTGAAAAAACATTCACAACCAGCGACGTACAGGGTACTTTGTGGTCGTTAAGGGGTTAAGTAGCCTGGAAAACTATTCTGTAAATGCTTCTATGCCAGTAACATTTTTTTGCCAGTCATTTGTTAATTTAATTTTATATCAGTTTGTGTAATCTTAACATCTTACTGTTGTAATTATGCTTTTGAAAATCATCTAAACAATTGTAATCATAAATGAACAAGATAAGAAAATTAGTAGTATACAAGATTCATACGGCTAGATTTAGAGTTTTGTCGGTAACGACCCGCGTAGCTAACACTGTTTTTTTCCCCCCGCACCTTTTAAATACCGCTGGTATTTAGAGTTCACAGAAGGGCTGCGTTAGGCTCCAAAAAGGGAGCGTACAGGCATATTTACCGCCACTGCAATTCTTAATACCAGCGGTGCTTACGGACGCGGCCAGCTTGTGCACGATTCCCCCGATAGGAAACAATGGGGCCATTTGAGCTGAAAAAAAAAAAAGCAGCGTTCAGCTCCTAACGCAAGCCCCATTGTTTCCTATGGGGAAACACTTCCTAAGTCTGCACCTAACACCCTAACATGTACCCTGAGTCTAAACACCCCTAGCCTTACACTTATTAACCCCTAATTCTGCTGCCCCCCGCTATCGCTGACCCCTGCATATATTTTTTTAACCCCTAATCTGCCACTCCGTATACCGCGGCCACCTACGTTATCCCTATGTACCCCTAATCTGCTGCCCCTAACACCGCCGACCCCTATATTATATTTATTAACCCCTAATCTGGCGCCCCCAACGTCGCCGCCACATACCTACAATTATTAACCCCTAATCTGCCGACCGGACCTCACCGCTACTATAACAAAGTTATTAACCCCTAATCCGCCTCACTCCCGCCTCAATAACCCTATAATAAATAGTATTAACCCCTAATCTGCCCTCTCTAACATCGCCGACACCTAACTTCAAGTATTAACCCCTAATCTGCCGACCGGACCTCACCGCTACTCTAATAAATGTATTAACCCCTAAAGCTAAGTCTAACCCTAACACCCCCCTAAATTAAATATAATTTTTATCTAACGAAATAAATTAACTCTTATTAAATAAAATATTCCTATTTAAAGCTAAATACTTACCTGTAAAATAAATCCTAATATAGCTACAATATAAATTATAATTATATTGTATCTATTTTAGGATTAATATTTATTTTACAGGTAACTTTGTTTTTATTTTAACCAGGTACAATAGCTATTAAATAGTTATTAACTATTTAATAGCTACCTAGTTAAAATAATACAAAATACCTGTAAAATAAATCCTAACCTAAGTTACAATTAAACCTAACACTACACTATCAATAAATTAATTAAATAAAATACCTACAAATAAATACAAATAAATAAACTAACTAAAGTACAAAAAATAAAAAAGAACTAAGTTACAAAAAATGAAAAAATTATTTACAAACATTAGAAAAAGATTACAACAATTTTAAGCTAATTACACCTACTCTAAGTCCCCTAATAAAATAACAAACCCCCCCAAAATAAAAAAATGCCCCACCCTATTCTAAAATAAAAATAGAAAAGATTCCATCAGCCAATCAGAATTTTCCTACCTTAATTCCGATTGGCTGATAGAATCCTATCAGCCAATCGGAATTCGAGGGACGCCATCTTGGATGACGTCATTTAAAGGAACCGTCATTCGGGGAGTAGGCGTCGGTAGAAGAGGATGGATCCGCGTCAGCTGGAAGAAGATGGCTCCGCTCCGGATGGATGAAGATAGAAGATGCGGCTTGGATGAAGATGTCTACCGGTCCGGCTGTCCTCTTCTGCCCGGATAGGATGAAGACTTCTGCCCGATGATGGACCTCTTCAGCCGCCGCTTGGATCAAGACTTCAGCCCGATGATGGACCTCTTCAGCCCGATGATGGATCTCTTCAGCCCCCGCTTGGGCTTGGATGAAGACTTCGGAGGCTCTTCTGGACCGATCGGTGATACACGGCGTGGTGAAGATAAGGTAGGAAGATCTTCAGGGGCTTAGTGTTAGGTTTATTTAAGGGGGGTTTGGGTTAGATTTGAGGTATGTGGGTGGTGGGTTGTAATGTTGGGGGGGTATTGTATGTTTTTTTTACAGGCAAAAGAGCTGAATTCTTTGGGGCATGCCCCGCAAAAGGCCCTTTTAAGGGCTGGTAAGGTAAAAGAGCTTTTCTATTTTTATTTTAGAATAGGGTAGGGATTTTTTTTATTTTGGGGGGCTTTGTTATTTTATTAGGGGGCTTAGAGTAGGTGTAATTAGCTTAAAATTGTTGTAATCTTTTTCTAATGTTTGTAAATAATTTTTTTATTTTTTGTAACTTAGTTCTTTTTTATTTTTTGTACTTTAGTTAGTTTATTTAATAGTATTTATTAGTAGGTATTTTATGTAATTAATTTATTGATAGTGTAGTGTTAGGTTTAATTGTAACTTAGGTTAGGATTTATTTTACAGGTAATTTTGTAATTATTTTAACTAGGTAGCTATTAAATAGTTATTAACTATTTAATAGCTATTGTACCTGGTTAAAATAAATACAAAGTTGCCTGTAAAATAAATATAAATCCTAAAATAGCTACAATATAATTATAATTTATATTGTAGCTATATTAGGATTTATTTTACAGGTAAGTATTTAGCTTTAAATAGGAATCATTTATTTAATAAGAGTTAATTTATTTAGTTAGATAAAAATTATATTTAACTTAGGGGGGTGTTAGGGTTAGACTTAGCTTTAGGGGGTTAATACATTTATTAGAGTAGCGGCGAGGTCCAGTCGGCAGATTAGGGGTTAATACTTGAAGTTAGGTGTCGGCGATGTTAGGGAGGGCAGATTAGGGGTTAATACTATTTATTATAGGGTTATTGAGGTGGGAGTGAGGCGGATTAGGGGTTAATACATTTATTATAGTAGCAGTGAGGTCCGGTCGGCAGATTAGGGGTTAATAATTGTAGGTAGGTGGCGGCGACGTTGGGGGTGGCAGATCAGGGGTTAATAAATATAATATAGGGGTCAGCGGTGTTAGGGGCAGCAGATTAGGGGTACATAGGGATAACGTAGGTTGCGGCGGTGTGCGGTCGGCAGATTAGGGGTTAAAAAACTTTAATAGAGTGGCGGCGGTGTGGGGGGGGGCCTCGGTTTAGGGGTACATAGGTAGTTTATGGGTGTTAGTGTACTTTAGAGCACAGTAGTTAAGAGCTTTATGAACTGGCATTAGCCCATAAAGCTCTTAACTCCTGACTTTTTGCTGCGGCTGAAGTCTTGTCATTAGATTTCTAACGCTCACTTCAGCCAAGACTCTAAATACCGGCGTTAGAAAGATCCCATTGAAAAGATAGGATACGCAAATGGCGTAGGGGGATCTGCGGTATGGAAAAGTTGCGGCTGCAAAGTGAGCGTTAGACCCTTACCTATAAAGACTCTAAATACCAGCGGTAGCCCAAAACCAGCGTTAGGAGCCCCTGGTTTTGACGGCTAACGCCAAACTCTAAATCTAGGTGATAGTTTAAAAGAGTGATTTGAAATATATTTACAATTTTTCTTATGGCAGAAATCAATGGTGTTTATTAATACATGAAATGAGCAATAGAATATGTGGAATTTAAACTTTAACCCCTTCATGCCAGGAGCAAGTGCTGAAGAGCAGAACAAAGTTCTGATGTAAACACAAGCTTGAAAAATAAAAACACTCTGCTATCACGTGATTTCAATTCCCAGATCAGATCATTAGGATTTTCCATTGCCTAAAAGTAGGTGGGGTGCAGGTTGCCAAAAATGTAGGACGTTCCATGCGTTAATGGCGTTAAAGCCCAGTGCTATTAGTATGGTATTACTGCATCTATGGATTAAAGAAGCTGCACCAACATCCAGGATACAGTATTTGGAACAGACCTAAAAGTGATTGACGCTGCTAAATTATATAAATCCAAGAACCATGTAAGATTGTGTGTGAAAGGTGCTTTGAGGAATACTGTTGGTAAGTGTTCTTACTGAAATGTACTTTAAGAGTTTTTGCGGTGCTGAGTTTAATTTTTTTTTAAAACTATGAGGTAATCAATTTGAATAGTCCTAAATTTGAAACCCCCCCACAAAAATCCATTCAAACCACATTCCATGTATTGTATAATGGACTGAAACAGAATAGTTTCAACAAAATAGTTTTGTTTCCTGTTTAAAATAAAGGGAGGTTGCAAATGTAGAGGATGAGCACAGGGATAAAGGGTTTAAATGGAATAACACAAATACCTCCGACTTAAAGGGCCATAATATCCAAATGTTTAAACACTTAAACATGATGCAGCAAAGCTGTAAAAAGCTGACTATAAAATATCACCTGAACATCTCTATGTAAAAAAGAAAAGAAAATGTATTCTTACCTGATAAATTTGTTTCTTTTACGATACAATGAGTCCACGGATTTCATCCTTACTTGTGGGATATCGCCTCCTGGTCAGCAGGAGGAGGCAAAGAGCACCACAGCAGAGCTGTATAAATAGCTCCTCCCTTCCCTCCCAACCCAGTCATTCGACCAAAGTTAAGAAGAGAAAGGAAAAGCCAAGGTGCAGAGGTGATTGAAGTTTAACAAAATGAAAGACCTGTCTTATAAAAAAAAAAACAGGGTAGGCCGTGGACTCATCGTATCGTAAAAGAAACAAATTTATCAGGTAAGAATAAATTTCCTTTTCTTTTACAAGATACGATGAGTCCACGGATTTCATCCTTACTTGTGGGATACAATACCAAAGCTATAGTATACGGATGAAATGGGAGGGACAAGACAGGGAACCTAAACGGAAGGCACCACTGCTTCAAGAACTTTCCTCCCAAAAACAGCAGTATCAAATTTGGAAAATTTGGAAAAAGTGTGAAGAGACGACCAAGTTGCAGCTTTGCAAATCTGTTCAACAGAAGCGTCATTTTTAAATGCCCATGAGGAAGCCACAGCCCTAGTGGAATGAGCCGTAATACATTCAGGAGGCTGCTGTCCAGCAGTTTCATATGCAAAACGGATGACACTCATCAGCCAAAAAGAAAGAGAGGTAGCCGTAGCTTTCTGACCCCTACGCTTCCCTGAAAAAACGACAAACAAGGAAGACGATTGACGAAACTCTTTAGTCGCCTGTAAGTAGAACTTCAAAGCACGCACCACGTCCAAATTATGTAATAGACACTTCTTCGCAGAAGAAGGATTAGGACACAAGGAAGGAACAACAATTTCCTGATTAATATTCTTATTTGAAACAACCTTAGGAAGAAAACCAGGTTTGGTACGTAACACTACCTTATCTGAATGAAAAATAAGATAAGGAGATTCACATTGTAATGCCGAAAGCTCAGATACTCTGCGAGCAGAAGAAATAGCAACCAAAAACAAAATTTTCCAAGATAATAACTTAATAACTATGGAATGCATAGGTTCAAACGGAACCCTCTGAAGAAGAACTAAATTCAAACTCCAAGGAGGAGCAATTGGTCTAAATACAGGTCTGATTCTAGTCAGAGCCTGAGAAAAAGATTGGACATCTGGAACATCTGCCAGACGCTTGTGCAACAAAACACATAAAGCAGAAATCTGTCCCTTCAAGGAACTTGCTGACAACCCTTTCTCCAATCCTTCTTGGAGAAAAGACAAAATCCTGGGAATCCTAACCCTACTCCATGAGTAGCCCTTGGATTCACACCAATAAAGATATTTACGCCATATCTTATGGTAAATTTTTCTAGTAACAGGCTTACGCGCCTGAATCAAGGTATCTATAACCGAATCAGAAAACCCACGCTTAGATAAAATCAAGCGTTCAATCTCCAAGCAGTCAGTCGCAGAGAAATTAGATTCGGATGATGAAAGTGACCCTGAATGAGAAGGTCTTTCCTCAATGGAAACTTCCACGGTCGCTGAGATGACATGTCCACCAGATCGGCATACCAAATCCTGCGAGGCCACGCCAGGGCGATGAGGATCACCAACGCCCTCTCCTGTTTGACTCGAGCAATCACCCGGGGAAGAAGAGCAAACGAAGGGAATACATAAGCTAGGCTGAAAGACCAAGGCACTGCCAAGGCATCAGCTCGGCCTGAGGATCCCTGGACCTGGACCCATATCTAGGAAGCTTGGCATTCTGACGAGATGCCATGAGATCCAACTCCGGCCTGCCCCATCTGAGAATCAGAGATATAATGGAGATATATAAAACAGCGCTTGGACTTAAAACACTTTAGCCTCTCTCTGTAAACCCCCTTCCTGGTCAACGAATTTTTAAGATAATAAGTAGTTGAGAGTGGCGCTATTGAAAGCTAAAAAGTGTTAAAAACTAAGAGACCAAACATAAATATCAGAGGATATGAATACAATCACAAGTTATAAAATACAATCACAGATTATAATCACAAAATATAAAAAAATCAATCACAGGATATATAAAATATTTATATCTTGTGATTAATTTTTTATATATCCTGTGATTGATTTTTTATATTTTGTGATTATAATCTGTGATTGTATTTTATAACTATATATCCTCTGATATTTATGTGAATAGAATCTATCTATTTTTATCAATTCAATTTGATATGTCCTAAGTAAATACTATGGCCTAGATTTGGAGTTCGGCGGTAAAAGGGCTGTTAACGCTCCGCGGGTTTTTTTCTGGCCGCACCATAAATTTAACTCTGGTATCGAGAGTTCAAACAAATGCTGCGTTAGGCTCCAAAAAAGGAGCGTAGAGCATATTTACCGCAAATGCAACTCTCGATACCAGAGTTGCTTACGGACGCGGCCGGCATCAAAAACGTGCTCGTGCACGATTCTCCCATAGGAAACAATGGGGCAGTTTGAGCTGAAAAAAAACCTAACACCTGCAAAAAAGCAGCGTTCAGCTCTTAACGCAGCCCCATTGTTTCCTATGGGGAAACACTTCCTACGTCTGCACCTAACACTCTAACATGTACCCCCGAGTCTAAACACCCCTAACCTTACACTTATTAACCCCTAATCTGCCGCCCCCCGCTATCGCTGACCCCTGCATTACACTTTTAACCCCTAATCTGCCGCTCCGTAAACCGCCGCCACCTACGTTATCCCTATGTACCCCTAATCTGCTGCCCTAACATCGCCGACCCCTATGTTATATTTATTAACCCCTAATCTGCCCCCCACAACGTCGCCGACACCTGCCTACACTTATTAACCCCTAATCTGCCGAGCGGACCTGAGCGCTACTATAATAAAGTTATTAACCCCTAATCCGCCTCACTAACCCTATCATAAATAGTATTAACCCCTAATCTGCCCTCCCTAACATCGCCGACACCTACCTTCAATTATTAACCCCTAATCTGCCGACCGGAGCTCACCGCTATTCTAATAAATGTATTAACCCCTAAAGCTAAGTCTAACCCTAACACTAACACCCCCCTAAGTTAAATATAATTTTTATCTAACGAAATAAATTAACTCTTATTAAATAAATGATTCCTATTTAAAGCTAAATACTTACCTGTAAAATAAATCCTAATATAGCTACAATATAAATTATAATTATATTATAGCTATTTTAGGATTAATATTTATTTTACAGGCAACTTTGTAATTATTTTAACCAGGTACAATAGCTATTAAATAGTTAAGAACTATTTAATAGTTACCTAGTTAAAATAATTACAAATTTACCTGTAAAATAAATCCTAACCTAAGATATAATTAAACCTAACACTACCCTATCAATAAAATAATTAAATAAACTACCTACAATTACCTACAATTAACCTAACACTACACTATCAATAAATTAATTAAACACAATTGCTACAAATAAATAAAATTAAATAAACTATCTAAAGTACAAAAAATAAAAAAGAACTAAGTTACAGAAAATAATAAAATATTTACAAACATAAGAAAAATATTACAACAATTTTAAACTAATTACACCTACTCTAAGCCCCCTAATAAAATAACAAAGCCCCCCAAAATAAAAAATTCCCTACCCTATTCTAAAATACAAATATTACAAGCTCTTTTACCTTACCAGCCCTGAACAGGGCCCTTTGCGGGGCATGCCCCAAGAATTTCAGCTCTTTTGCCTGTAAAAAAAAACATACAATACCCCCCCCCCAACATTACAACCCACCACCCACATACCCCTAATCTAACCCAAACCCCCCTTAAATAAACCTAACACTACCCCCCTGATGATCTTCCTACCTTGTCTTCACCATGCCAGGTTCACCGATCCGTCCTGGCTCCAAGATCTTCATCCAACCCAAGCGGGGGCTAGACATCCACTGAAGAAGTCCAGAAGAGGGTCCAAAGTCTTCCTCCTATCCGGCAAGAAGAGGACATCCGGACCGGCAAACATCTTCTCCAAGCGGCATCTTCTATCTTCTTCCATCCGATGACGACCGGCTCCATCTTGAAGACCTCCAGCGCGGATCCATCCTCTTCTTCCGACGACTAGACGACGAATGACGGTTCCTTTAAGGGACGTCATCCAAGATGGCGTCCCTCGAATTCCGATTGGCTGATAGGATTCTATCAGCCAATCGGAATTAAGGTAGGAATTTTCTGATTGGCTGATGGAATCAGCCAATCAGAATATAGTTCAATCCGATTGGCTGATCCAATCAGCCAATCAGATTGAGCTCGCATTCTATTGGCTGATCGGAACAGGTAACTATTAAATAGTTCTTAACTATTTAATAGCTATTGTACCTGGTTAAAATAATTACAAAGTTGCCTGTAAAATAAATATTAATCCTAAAATAGCTATAATATAATTATAATTTATATTGTAGCTATATTAGGATGTATTTTACAGGTAAGTATTTAGCTTTAAATAGGAATTATTTATTTAATAAGAGTTAATTTATTTCGTTAGATAAAAATTATATTTAACTTAGGGGGGTGTTAGTGTTAGGGTTAGACTTAGCTTTAGGGGTTAATACATTTATTAGAATAGCGGTGAGCTCCGGTCGGCAGATTAGGGGTTAATAATTGAAGGTAGGTGTCGGCGATGTTAGGGAGGGCAGATTAGGGGTTAATACTATTTATGATAGGGTTAGTGAGGCGGATTAGGGGTTAATAACTTTATTATAGTAGCGCTCAGGTCCGCTCGGCAGATTAGGGGTTAATAAGTGTAGGTAGGTGTCGGCGACGTTGTGGGGGGCAGATTAGGGGTTAATAAATATAACATAGGGGTCGGCGATGTTAGGGGTAGCAGATTAGGGGTACATAGGGATAACGTAGGTGGCGGCGATTTGCGGTCGGAAGATTAGGGGTTAATTATTTTAAGTAGCTTGCGGCGACGTTGTGGGGGGCAAGTTAGGGGTTAATAGATATAATACAGGGGTCGGCGGTGTTAGGGGCAGCAGATTAGGGGTACATAAGTATAACGTAGGTGGCGGTCGGCAGATTAGGGGTTAAAAATTTTAATCGAGTGGCGGCGATGTGGGGGGGACCTCGGTTTTAGGGGTACATAGGTAGTTTTATGGGTGTTAGTGTACTTTAGGGTACAGTAGTTAAGAGCTTTATAAACCGGCGTTAGCCAGAAAGCTCTTAACTCCTGCTATTTTCAGGCGGCTGGAATCTTGTCGTTAGAGCTCTAACGCTCACTGCAGAAACGACTCTAAATACCGGCGTTAGGAAGATCCCATTGAAAAGATAGGCTACGCAAATGGCGTAGGGGGATCTGCGGTATGGAAAAGTCGCGGCTGTAAAGTGAGCGTTAGACCCTTTAATCACTGACTCCAAATACCAGCGGGCGCCCAAAACCAGCGTTAGGAGCCTCTAACGCTGGTTTTGACGGCTACCGCCGAACTCTAAATCTAGGCCTAAGCATTTAATTATTTCAGTGTTTGATTCATTTTCTCACACGTATAGAAAACACCATATTACAGCCACCCAACTCCAAAATAGATAACAGAACATTGAGAATATACATTTTTAAATTAGGAACATATTATATAAATTGTATCACATATTTTATACGGAGTATCACATATTTGTTCAGTTGGAAAGAAATCCTTATGGTCTAAATTCTAGCCCAGTTTTATTTAATAGCGGTATTGTCCACAAATCATAGCTATACGCTTATCCAGTTATAGCTTTGCCCATAGTATTTACAAACAGATATATTGTTAAAACGCTACACATCCCAAATTTTTTTTTATTTTTGATATTTGGGCTCTTAGTTTTTAACACTTTTTAGCATTCAATAGCGCCACTCTCAACTACTTACCATCTGAGAATCAGGCTGGAAAATACCTCCGGATAGAGTTCCCACTCCCCCGGATGAAAAGTCTGTATGCTCAGAAAATCTGCTTCCCAGTTTTCCACCCCTGGGATGTAGATCGACGACAGATGGCAAGAGTTAGACTCCGCCCACTGTATTATCTTGGCTACTTCTGTCATCGCTAAGGAACTCCTTGTTCCTCCCTGACGATTGATGTAAGCAACGGTCGTTATGTTGTCCAACCTGACAAACTGGGCTGAAGCCAACTGAGGCCAAGCCTGAAGAGCATTGTATATTGCTCTCAACTCTAGAATATTGATGGGAAGGAGAGACTCTACCTGGGTCCACACACCCTGAGCTCTTAGACAGTTCCAGACTGCTCCCCATCCTACCAGGCTGGCATCCGTTGTCACTATCACCCACGAAGGTCTGCGGAAGCAGGTCCCCTGGGATAGATGATCCAGCGACAACCACCATAGAAGAGAGTTCCTTGTCTCCTTATCTAGATATATTTGAGGAGACAAATTTGTATAATCTCCATTCCACTACCTGAGCATGCTTAGTTGCAGAGCCTGAGATGAAAACGAGAAAACAGAACAATGTCCATTGCCGCCACCATCAATCCGATCACCTCCATGCACTGAGCCACTGATGGACAAGGATTGGAGTGAATTGACCGACAAGTAGTTAGAATCTTTAACTTTCTGACCTCCGTCAGAAAAATCTTCATTGAGACAGAGTCGATTACGGTTCCCAGAAAGGGTACTCTTGTCTGAGGAACTAACAAACTCTTTTTCAGGTTGACCTTCCACCCATGGGTCCTTAGGAAGGAAAGTACGATGTCGGTATGGGACTTTGCAAGATGAAATGACGATGCCTGAATCAGAATGTCGTCCAGATAAGGCGACACTGCGATGCCTCACGGCCGTAGAACCGCCAACAAGGACCCCAGAACCTTCGTGAAAATTCTGGGCACCATGGCCAGACCGAAAGGAAGAGCCACAAATTGATAATGTTTGTCCAGAAAGGCAAACCTTAGGAACTTGTGATGATCTCTGTGGATAGGAACATGAAGGTATGCATCCTTTAAATCCACCATTGACATAAATTGACCTTCTTGAATCAAAGGAAGAATGGTACGGATAGTTTCCATCTTGAAAGATGGAACTCTGAGAAACTTGTTTAGACTCTTGAGATCTAAGATCGGTCTGAAGGTTCCCTCCTTTTTGGGAACTACAAACAGATTTGAATAAAACCCCTTTCCCTGTTCCTGAATAGGAATGGGACAGATGACTCCCATGGAGGAGAGGTCTCTTACACAGCGTAAGAACGCCTCTCTCTTTATCTGGTCTACAGACAATCGAGAAAGAAGAAACCTTCCTCTGGGGGGAGAATTTCTGAATTCCAGCTGGTAACCCTGAGACACTATCTCTATTGCTCAGGGATCCTGAACATCTCTCATCCAAGCTTGGATGAAGAAAGACAGTCTGCCCCCTACTAGATCCGGTCCCGGATCAGGGGCCAACCCTTCATGCTGATTTGGAAGCGGCAGAAGGCTTCTTGGATTATTTACCCTTGTTCCAAGGCTGAGTCGGTCTCCAAGTAGACTTGGTTTGTGAATAGTTACCTTCCTGCTTAGAGGAAGAGGAAGGGGGAATTCCCTTGAAGTTTCGAAAGGAACGAAAATTACTTTGACGACCTCTCTGTTTGGATTTCTTATCTTGAGGGAGGAGATGACCCTTACCTCCCGTAATGTCAGAAATAATTTCTTTCAATTCAGGTCCAAACAGGGTCTTCCCCTTGTATGGAATAGCCAAAAGCTTAGACTTAGATGACACATCTGCGGACCAAGATTTTAATCATAAAGCTCTGCGAGCTAAAATGGAAAATCCTGAACTTTTAGCCACTAATTTGGTAATCTGAAAAGAAGCATCAGTAATAAAAGAATTAGCTAACTTAAGAGCTTTAATTCTATCTTGTATTTCTTCTAAAGAAGTCTCAGATTTAAGAGACTCTTCCAAAGCATCAAACCAATAAGCAGCCACAGTCGTAACTGTAAAAATGCAGGCCGCCGGTTGCAATAGCAACCCCTGATGAACATATATTTTTTAAGCAGACCCTCCAATTTCTTATCCATAAGGTCCTTAAAAGCACAACTATCCTCGATAGGAATAGTAGTTAGTTTAGCCAAGGTTGAAATAGCACCCTCCACCCTAGGGACCATCTGCCAGGAGTCCCTAATGGCATCAGCATTAGGGTACATCTTCTTGAAAACAGGAGAAGGGGAGAAAGAAATACCCGGTCTCTCCCATTCCTTAGCAATAATTTCCGAAGTTCTCCTAGGAACTGGAAATACATCCGAATAAGAAGGAACCTCTAAGTATCTGTCCAACTTACTCAATTTCTCTGGAGGAACCACAATTGAATCACAGTCATCCAGAGTCACCAAAACCTCCCTCAATAACAGGCGGAGGTGTTCAAGTTTAAACCTGCAGGAAACCGCATCTGGATCCATTAGAGGTAAGCCACTTCCTGAGTCAGAAAGTTCCCCCTTGGATAGAACCTCCATACCCTCCAATTCAGAGCCCTGGGAGGGTACATCTGAGATCACCATTAAAGCATCAGAAGCTGTATGGACCATGAGGTTATCCTTCCTACTGCGTTTGCCTTGGAGTACCGGAAAAGCAGATAACGCCTCAGAAAGGGTAGATGACATGACCGCAGCAATATCCTGCAGAGTGATTAGAGCAGAAGCTGTAGAGGAACTTGGTACCGCTTGAGCGGGCGTTAAGGGCTGTGACGCTTGGGGAGAAAGTTGCGGCATACTCAGTCTCATCAGTCTGAGAAACATCCGCCTTAGATATACTTTTATTAAAGAAAATCTGCTCTCTAAACTGTAATGCCCTCTCAGTACATGAGGGACAAAAAGTTACAAGGGGTTCCACATTGGAATTTAAACACATAGAACATGTACTGTCTTGAAGGTCATCCATGACCAAAGATAAGCAAAAGCAATATTGGTCGTGGTATTCAAAACATAAATAACATACAATCAGCCTAATATAACTGACAACAAAAACTTTGAAAAAACGAGTGTACTGTGCCTTTAAAAAATAAAGTTGTCCAAATTTTACTGCTTAACACTCGCTAATGTAAAACAGAGAAGAAACTATGGTTTTACTCTTGTTTTTCTTATAAAAATATACTCTCTGAATGTGAGTAATGCCTTAGGGACAGAAATCGGTTTTACTCTTGTGCACACTTGCACCACTGAGGCGCCTACCTGTCCCCACGAGTCAACCACTATCACTTTGTTTGCCCATGCCTAAGACCGCTTGTGGTATTTCTGAAACAAGCGGACTTAGGAAACACCGAAGCCTCAAGGTATACTGCCGATCGTCCTGAATCCAGAATAACAACTGCGTGGCTAAGCATGCCCTTCGTGGGCGGCAAACTAACTCGATCCGGTTAAGTAATAAACAGCATGTTAGAAAGACTAATGCCAGACAGGAAAAAACAAACAATGTGTCCCCTTAAAGTGTACTGCCTATTATTGGCAAATGTTATGGCAGAATCCACCGGAGTAATAACTCCAGGAAACCGATGCCCAGCGTCAAGCCCACACTCCATCCAACCGGGCTAATTAACATAAAGAGCCCACGGGAATTACGGCTGAATCTCTGAATTCCAGCTCACATAACAAATAGGGGAATACCCATGCATGTAAGTCTTTGTGCAAGTTGATTACCCCTTACTTGTTATAGTGAATAAAGGCCAGTCTGTTCTGAGCTACTTAAACCCCCAGAATCAAAAGACTGCACATACCTCAAAGCTGAGCGACAAAGAGAATGAAAATCACCCCACTTCCCATTGCTTAAAAGCCACCTGTAGCTCTACTCTAGAGGCTGACAAGGAATACAGCTACACCCTGAATAAAATAGCAATCACTGGTACCATTTTAAAAACAATAAACTTTTGATTGAAGAATCTAAACTAACACCTCACTTTGCCTCTTCCTATCACTAACACAGGCAAAGAGAATGACTGGGTTGGGAGGGAAGGGAGGAGCTATTTATACAGCTCTGCTGTGGTGCTCTTTGCCTCCTACTGCTGACCAGGAGGCGATATCCCACAAGTAAGGATGAAATCCGTGGACTCATCGAATCTTGTAAAAGAAAGATATTTTACCTCAAAAGTTCCTCAGTAGTCGCATCACATTGTAAAGGATTTCTAAGCAGCATATTAGTATGTCTGTCCCAAGACAGCTGAAGGGATGAGCCTTGTGCACTCTCATGTTATTTCCCTATTCAGTTTAGAGAAGTTTACAATGAAATTTCATGAGTTAAGTCAAATTTCATGAGATCACAGTAAAAGAGTTCATGACCTCAACACTGCTGATGCTGATTGGCTGCTGTTCATTTCTTAATTTTTCACTTACTCACTTACTCTGCTGAGCTGAGAAGATTGTGAGGTAAAATATCTTCCTTTTTTACATAGAGATTCTCAGGTGATATTTTCCTGTCAGCTTTTTACAGTTATACTGCATCAGTTTCAAGTGATTTAGCATATGAGTATTATGTCCCTTTAAGTAGAAAGTCTCTGGTAGCACTAAGTTCATAAATGGATGTGGCCTAATGTTCAGATCATCTAAATTTGATGAACATTTTGTTGGCTCCTGGTAGCTCTTAAAGAGAACAATGAATAGGCGGATGGAAAATATTTACAAATCGCAAAGACAGAATCAAACTAGCTGATGGAATAGCTTGTAGACATGAGCCAGGAAGCAAACAGTCTATTTTTAAAAGCTGTTTAAAGAAAAAACATAATTAACAATGCTAATTATCTGCCACGAGGAAGGAGTGCATTCTAAGAAGGTGAAATGAGGATATTTCTATATTTTTTGGGCAAACACAATCAGTAGTGAGCAGACGTTTAATTTCTTGAATGTAAAGGTGATATCCTGTACACAGTTCTGTCTGATTCTAGGAAAGTGATATTTGCAAGTACAATACAAAATCACTAACCAAAGGTTTTGTCCTATTCATGAACAAATTCATTCCCAGAGGTAATATCACACAATACGTTGCAGCCCAAACTGACACCCAGTAAGTCAGACTTATAATATATTTTGGGTTTACGTTCTCTGAACAATTATAATACCAAAAAAAGCAGAATATATTGCAGCCGTCTAGCAGATTATTTAGAATTACACATTAAATACCATTCCCGTGAATAGACTTTTCCTGTGTTTCAGTTTATTCTAAAGAAATAAAACAAAACTATCACAACATATAACCCACTGACTCTCTCCAACCACACACCAGATTATGCAAAGAGACAACAACCACACCCCTGATTATGCAAAGAGACAACAAACACACCCCTGATTATGCAAAGAGACAACAACCACACCCCTGATTATGCAAAGAGACAACAACCACACCCCTGATTATGCAAAGAGACAACAAACACACCCCTGATTATGCAAAGAGACAACAACCACACAATGTGTTTGAGAAAGAGGCTGGCATACTCACATCCATAAACTCTGCATTAGCTTTTGGTCCAGTTGTATCATTAAGAATTTTGATGGCCACTGGAATTTTCACCGTTTCTGCTTCAGGGACCCATATTCCCTAAAAAAAAAAAATATATATCAATCAAAAGCATAATTGCCAGATGAGCTATCACACGGCACCTCAGTTCGCTAAATACATTCATGCAACATGTTATCATTACTGATCTCATGTGTCTCGTCTTTGCTTTTTCATTTTTTAAGGGTACACCTTAGTTATATTAACCTAGACAGTTATTAATTACACATGCTGCAGGGTGTGCAGGGAGGAACATGTATTGTGATAACTGTAATGCAGTGTTTTTAATTAAACAAAGTAAAATCTTGTCACTTGGGTCCAGTGTGTCAGTTTTTAGGATGGCATATCTTAAAAGCCAACCTTCTACTCCTCTGTAAGGGTAGAAGATAAACTTAATGAGTTTAGTGCAATAACATGATCTGCTGTAGGTGTTGATAGATCAAGCTCACATATTTGCACTGCCAATAAATGTTTCCACAATAACAGCACTGTGAATTTTCCATGGGGTAAAATATGTGGGTAATGTGCTCATCTCTGTAAAATGCCACAGCGTAAAGATCACAGCTGGTGGAAAGTATTTTAATCTTGGATGATTGAGATGGATGGAGCATTTTTGATAACTATGACATTATGAAGACAGCAATATTGCCGTAGCTGTAACATAAGTGTCACAGATTTTGGGCTAGATTATGAGTGGAGCAGTAGTTTGCACTTGCATTCGAGTAATTTTTTTTGCACTCTGTGATTCACGCTCATATTACGACTTGAAAGTAAATAGTTTGCACTCTTGTGTTCACAACATCACGGTAACAAAGACTTTGAGAAGTCGCAAACGCAAAAGCGCATTCCCCCATAGACTTCAAAGGAGCCAAAAATGCGCGACATAAGAAGATATTTTTTGCATATTTCATAATCCGATGTTCTGCACATATCAGAATATGTTCTATTTATTCTTAGAAATATATTTATATATATATATATATGATGGCTGTTTGCACAAATATATATTTATACCTATATACATGATTATATATAGATATATACAGGAATATCTATTTAGACATACGCATGTGAAATATTTACAGTAAATACATAGTTAAACACTAAATAAAATAAATATTGCATAAATATGATTTTACATATTTTCATCTACTTGACTGCAAAGAGTTCCAATGCACATGTATGTGTCTTTAAATGCATACATGTGTATTTGCATTTATATGTGTAAATATGTCAGTAAATACACATGTACACAGATAGATATATATATACATACACACACACATACATATACATCTTTAGACATGTATATGTATGTTTCTCTATGTTAAAGCCCTTTTTTCTAACACCTGAGACCTCATGTCTTTGAGCCCTTATAACCTTTATACATTTTTTTAAAATATTGTTTTTATCAGACATTGTTATTATTAGTGTAACTGTACTTTTAAATGTATTTCTGATGTGCTTTTTTTTTCTCTGCCGAGTGTAACAGTTAACCAGAGCTCTGAGTTTGCGGTAATCAGTCTAGCGTAAATTGTAAATGCGCTCACAAGTTCATATTAACTTTCAACTTGTAATATGAGCGGAATTTAACTTGCGTGCAAACGGCCTCAAAAACCCAATATTGCTTGCACACAAGCAATATGGCGCCACTCGTAATCTAGCCCTTGGTGGCAATATTATGTACCATAATATTATTGCGACAAATATATAAATGTATTAATTGCTTCATAAATGTAAGTAGTGTTTATTTCAACCACATGCAACAAACTATTCAACTCCTTAGCTTTAGGTAACCAAAGGGTCATTTCATATTCATGCAATCTGAGTTTATACTTGTGTTGTGATGAACATAATAGAAAGGCAGCACTCAGTCTGATACCCCAGAACCCAAACAATGACAACCTGGGATCATTGATTTATAATACAATGAATAAGTTAAATATGTGGAAAGAATAGCGCTCAAAATTGTATCCCCCCCCCAAAAAAAAAAAATCGCCAATGGCCGTAGGCAAAGGGCTAGTTGACTTAGCCAAATATGCTGCTGAGTATATGACTGTTACAAAAAAAATACATTATATATATATGCTTTTCACATAAAAAACAGAGATTTTTTGTGTTTTTTTAAAAATGCTTTTGGTTTCAGAGAACTTGTCTTTAAAGCAGAGGGAATTAGGGAGATTAAACAGATAGTGGCCTGAAAGATGTTGAAACATTGTGTGCATGCTTGATATTTAAAGAACAGTTTCAGCTATCCAAAAACAGGAACAAAAACACAGCACCTGAGAAGGAAAACTGTGTGGAACAAACATAAATACTGAGACACAAAACGCACACTTTTAAATAAAGACACACAGATAACAATTTTGCAAAATGAGCAGGTAAGATGACTCTTTAATGCACAATAACGTAACAAAGCTAGTGTTTGGCTAATTACGACTGTATTTATTACTTGAGAATACACATACAGCGTGTTTAATTCCCCAGCAATGAAAAGTGTTACCGATGTAACCATGCGACTGAGAGATAGCTAGCTCTGGGGGATACTGAGAGACGCCTGCCAGCTGAATATCAAAGCAGGTTGTTTGCACAAGGCAGGCAAGCAAAATGCAAACAGCTCCAGGCCAGAACATTTCTGGATAAAGAAGACGCTTTGTCGCATAAGTAGATTTTGCTTAAGACAAGTGGGCTGCGGAGCTTGTGCCTTCCGGAATATGCAATGCTTTGTAGATATGGCAGATACTGGGATGAGGGTTCCAATCACGTTTCCATTACCAATACCTTAGCTTCAGTTACTGTCTAAACAAAAAAAATCTCCTTACTTTTTACAAAGCAGAATAAATGATAAAAACCCTGACAAACTTAAAATACATTTACTTTGTTTATTGCAAAGTATACTATCAGAAACCACCAATTCTTTTAGATTATCTTTCAGGAAACCGGTCATCTCACGGAGGGAGGGCCACTAAATGGACATATTTTACATTGCTCTATATTGTAAATCCCAAAATGTGTCAGCAAGCTAAAAAAATGACCAAAACCTTAATTTGTAATACATTTGAGATGATCCCTCATATTTCACATTTTGTTAAAATTATGTATTGCTATTTGAAAATATTGCTCCATGTAATTCGCACTGCATTAACTTCAACAGTACTTTTCATTGAGGGAATTTAACATATATGTTTTATAATACAGGAAGCCCCAAATCAATTAATATAGGAGGGGATTTGACCTCAGAGAAGGTCAAGTGAATAAGGGGTTAAGTGTGAGTTATAGGAAGAGGGTTTGAAAGAGGGAATAAAAGTATGTTAAAGGGACACTAAACCCAAATTTTTTCTTTCATGATTCAGATAGAACATGCAATTTTAAGCAATTTTCTATCTTACTCCTATTATAAATTTTCTTTCGTTCTCTTGCTATCTTTATTTAAAAAAAAAGGCATCTAAGCTAAGGATTCAAAGAAAGCAAAGTTCCAGCTGTTCCATAAAAGCAAGTCTTTATTTGTAACAATTAAAAACGGTAAACACAGCAAACATGAAATTGGTGTAGAGGGCGCAGCGCTGTATGGCTTACGCGTTTCGGAAGTGCTCCGTAATCATAGCCTACAGCAGTGTGCCCCACACCAGTTTAAAACAAGATAAACAAGTGTGATTGGTTAACGTACGTGTCACCCGTGCTCTACTTACAACCAATTATCAACCTGGATAGTGCAAAGCCTCCTAAATGTCAGTAAACTGTAGCCAATACCCTCAATGTGGTGTAGCAGACTCGGTAAGTGTAATGATTGCAAGTGCAAAAGATTCATACACAAAAATGCCACATCCAAGATATAAGGAATAACATTATTAATATAATTGATAAGCATGTCTCAGACTGCCTTATGATGGTATTGTTAAATGTCACTGAGAATTCAAATAAAAACGACTGCTGTTCTTGCGTGGCAATGACAAAGAAAATGATCAAAATTATTGTTATTATTTTGGATGACTGGGTCAATAACGACTAAGTGACCCCATAAGGAATTTAATACCAATGTTATAATGTGACCAGGTAAATGAACTCTATTAATAGATCCCTGCACTGAGAACACTATTTGTTATAAATAAGGTCATTAAAGTAGCAAAAAAGGCAAAATACTCAAAACTCCCGCTAATCACTGTGAACAGTGTGAATGACCTGAACTACAACGCTACGTGGCAAGACTAAGTCAGAACATATTTAACTAGAAATTGTTAAACTGGAGAATCAATACATGTATGAACTGCAAAACTGAGTCAGTTGTCTATTTAATAGAATGCACACTTTGCAGGATTCAATACATAGGATTGACCTCAAGAGACCTAAACACTAGAATTAGGGAACACCTTTCCTCGTTCAGCACCAAAAGGGCCTCCACTCCCATAGTGCAAAAGTCAATAGACCTAACAGGGGAGGAGATGTGGATCAACTTCTCGCCAGAAGGGAAGCGTATTGGATTTTTACCATGGGCACCCGTTTAAATTCCAGATATGACGTTATGAACCTCTGGGAATAAATGTCTCATCCTGGTCCTTTTGTACCTTTATGCCATATGTGTATATATATAAAATTATTTTTTACCATCAGTACTATCTATTTATTAATATTGTTGCTGCCAATGTGATGTCTCTGTACCAAGATTGACTATTTGGAAATTTTGACTTGTTTTCAAGTATCAAATGGGCACTATCTTACCCATGTATATTATTTATTATTTATTATATATTATATATTAATGAATTTCCATTCAAGTATGGGCCATTTCATTTGTATCACTTAGGCAATACATAATATTAACTTCATATGTGGCTTCCTTCTCAATATGGCTTATTTAATACCCCATGGAATATGCAAATACAATGTGTTTTGTGTGTGTCTTTCCCTTTCAATTGATTAACACTTTTACAACCAGTATTAATTACTTGTAGAGATATGGAGCGCATTTATGTCTAATGTTTTTTACCTCTCCAGTTTAACCATTTCTAGTTAAATATGTTCTGACTTAGTCATGCCACGTAGCGTTGTAGTTCAGGTCATGCACACTGTACACAGTGATTAGTGGGCCTTTTGAGTATTTTGCCTTTTTTTGCTACCTTAATGACCTTATTTATAACAAATAGTGTTCTCAGTGCAGTATTAATAGAGTTCATTTACCTGGTCACATTATAACATTGGTATTAAATTCCTTATGGGGTCACTTAGTCATTATTGACCCAGTCATCCAAAATAATAACAATAATTTTGATCATTTTCTTTGCCATTGCCACGCAAGTGCAGCAGTCGTTTTTATTTGAATTCTCAGTGACATTTAACAATACCATCATAAGGCAGTCTGAGACATGCTTATCAATTATATTAATAATGTTATTCCTTATATCTTGGATGTGGCATTTTTGTGTATGAATCTTTTGCACTTGCAATCATTACACTTACCAAGTCTGAGGGTATTGGCTACAGTTTACTGATATTTAGGAGGCTTGGCACTATCCAGGTTGATAATTGGTTGTAAGTAGAGGGCGGGTGACACGTACGTTCACCAATCACACTTGTTTTATCTTGTTTTAAATTGGTGTGGGGCACACTGCTGTAGGCTATGATTACGGAGCACTTCTGAAACGCGTAAGCCATACAGCGCTGCACCCTCTACACCAATTTCATGTTTGCTGTGTTTACCATTTTTAATTGTTACAAATAAAGACTTGCTTTTATGGAACAGCTGGAACTTTGCTTTCTTTGAATCTGTTTGCTGTCCAGACACAGACTGTTCCTTTCTGTGCGATTTTCCTGTGTTTACCTTGAGGAGCGAGTGTGCTACACTTTGCATTACACCGGGTGAGCTGCAGCTGTTGAGGAGGCGGGGACTACACGGTTCTTTGTGTGGAGGGGTGAATTGCGATCAAACCGGAAGAGATTACAGTAGGAATAAGTTGAGGCGAATTAGGAGTTTCTCTGCCTCGTTCCTGGCTGAACTTCATTGGCCCGGATTCGGCTGCACCTTCAGAGAGGTTGTTTGGTTTGCAGATATAAGGGTAACCCCCGCATATCCACTACGAATTGGTGAGTGAGTCTGTATTTATACATGTTCTTGAATAACCCCTGCCACAACGGAGGATTCTGCATTGCATTGTGTACTTTTTTGAGCCTGTGAACTGCTCACTTATTACGGATTATTTGGCACCAGTAGGCAGCCTTGCATTATATTGGGTTTCTCTTTCTTTGACTATCTAAGCTAAGGAGCCAGACAATTTGTGGTTCAGCACTCTGGACAGCACTTGTTTATTGGCGCTGTCCAAATCAGTAAGGACAACCCAGGTTGTGAACCAAAAATGGGCTGGCTTCTAAACTTACACTCTTGCTTTTCAAATAAAGATAGCAAGGGAATGAAGAAAAATTGATAATAGGAGTAAATTAGAAAATTGCTTAAAATTGCATGTTCTATCTGAATCATGAAAGAAAATAGTTTGGGTTCAGTGTCCCTTTAAGACCAGAAGCAAATCACTTTTTCGAAACAAACATACATGAAGAAGAATCCCTCCTTTATTTTAAAGATTAATGTCGCAATAGGCAGGATATTAAATCTTTGGGGATGGAAACACATCTATGGGCCTATGGGGGTATCTCCTGGAGGACGTAAGAGGCATAATGAAGTGATATTAAAAGCAGCTTAACAAGCAAGCACCATGGGTGTTCATTGCTATATATATATATTTTGTTTATATGTTTTGTTAATCTTTTGGTATATTTATAATAAAGAAAGCTGTGGTCTTTATAACCCACATCCATGTGTCTGTTTTAATTTGAGAGGAAAGTAGAGCCTACGTATGGGGTCAATCAGAAAGCACATTTCAAGTTTCTGCAGATTACTTGAATCCTTTTCAACTCAGCAGACTTGACCTTTAAAAAACCTATTTTGGGTAAAATTAATTTAGAGAATTGTGTCATTTTTGCCCTACTGACCCTCAAACTCTATAGGCCTGTTTCTCTAAACCTCTCTGGGCTAGCAAGAGTATCCAATAAGTCAACACTCAATTCATGTTAGAAAGACAAATTTTATCTTAAGAGCTGCTTGTCTCACTATACAGGGTACTGAATCTGAAGGAGAGACTATAAAATTACAAAAATCCTGTGAAAATACTGGTGATGTTAACTCATTGCAAAGCCACTGAATGGCCTTGAATTTGAACAAAAAGAGACATTTTTATGACATATTCTAAGCATTCGGAATAGAACCCAGATTAAATGCTCTTTAATTATTGTCATCTGAACATAAGGATAATTTGATTTCCTATAGGGGAAACTAAATCTCAATGATGTAATCACTCTAAATAACTTTGATTTAGAATATGTGGTTCAAAACACTAAGATTTACAAGTGCAACAAATAAAGGGGATATTCAGTCCTGAAGTATAAAATACTTCACGCTAAATGTTCCTTTATTTGTCTGCAGCTTTTGACGCGCTTTGCGCATCAGGCAGCCCACGGCAGAATGCTATTTTATCACTGAGGTGATTTTAGCCAATAGATTGCTAGCTATCCGGCATAGCTTTAGCTGATAACTGCAAAACAATTTGCTTTATACTAACATAATGACTTTGGCTAGCCTTGCTGTCTGTAGACTCAAGAACGGATTGGCTCCTCCAAATAAGGCAAGTAGAAAATGTAGTTTGGCTGTTGAGAAACAATTGCAGCAAACAAGATTTTTTAAAGAATATTTATACTTGGCTGAAATGTTATTCTATAGCAATGTAACAGACATATATGGTAATTATAAAATGTTTTCTGTTCCTTTAATTTAGCCATTGGGTGGGGAACTGAAGGTGAAACTAGGAACTTTTAAATGAATTAACACTGTTAATAAATTACTGTAGTTTAGCTAGAGAATAGATACCTATCATCCCATAATTTGCAGGACAATACTGAAATGGAAGCTAAATGCTACTATCCCTCCTTCCTTAAAAATGCCCGAAAATGATCAATTTTATAAAGAAAAATTCAGTACTTCAATCCAACCCCATGATATAAAAACACTGCTCAAAATTGTCTTAACCCACTCAGATTATTTAATTTCCAACCCCACAATATTGAGTTGTTGTCATGCACCACCCTGGCTTCACCCCCATGTATCCAATCCTTAGTTGTATTACTCTTATATTGTCTGTGAATACGTATATACCACTGCTAAACCATCCATTACATTAACATGTACATTGTAGCCCAGATTAAACATCTGCATGCCTGATAAAGCCAAGATGAACCTTGCATATAACTGGATTGAAACATAACATTGTGAAATATTCTGATTTCTTTAAAATAAAAGAGTAAGTGGAGCCCTTAACCATATATGTTTCTTGTTATATAACACTACAAGAAGACCCTTACTAAGCATATTTCCAACACAAGGAAGATGGTGCAGGTGTTGTTTGAATGAACTTATAATCACTATAAAGTGTTGGGATGGATATTCAGGCAAGAAACAAAGCCCTATCTCACAACAATAAATGAAAACATCTAGGAAATAGTTAAATGTTGGCTGCAGCTTTTTATGCTAATGATGCAGCTAACAATGAACTATTTCTTAGAACTGTATGTTGTTTATATTAAAGCAAATAGATTTACCATTTAGAACACACACTTTTCATGCAAATTCTCTTGTTTAAATGTCTAGCGGAATATGCCCCTCTTTTGTCATTGTTAGCATTACCTTGTAAACAGTGCCAAATGCCCCAGATCCCAGGATTTTCACCCTCTTCAGCTCAGTTTCTTTTAGGATCCTCAGTTGTGCCTGGTTCGGTGCTGTTCCGCTAGGTGTCAGTGGTTCCACCAGCTGAAAAAATACAATTACTGTTTAACAAAAATGAACATACAATGCAGTTTTTTGATGCAGCTATTTATCCAACACAATACAGCATCTTTATATTACTAAAAAGAGCAGTAATAAGCTACCTAGGTCCCATTAGGGCCTGGAATGCAGTTTAGAATTACAAAATATATTAGCAATTCATTTTATTTTTAAGCCCCTTGAGACATCCTCAGAGGAGCACTTGAGTGACAGGTGTGAATGGGCATAAAGACAAATTAAGGTGCCTGTATCCACATTTTTTTTGTGTGGCAGGCATGAGATTCCCATTTGAAGACATAAACAGAACAGACATTTTCTGTGATAGAAAAATGATCAAATAGGTTCTGATATAGGATTATAGGTAGATTTTATATTGTTTGATGCAGGGATGTTTTGCAGTTAGTTTTCACATTAACTAACTAGGCAATATGTATTACATATAAAGTAGGATTTGAGAAGCAACTCATAATTTAGTGAAACAGGTGATGCTAACAACAAATAAATCGAAAAAGAGGGAGTAGGGTCAGTTTTAAGCCACAAGATGCTTTCAATAAATATGAAAGGCTGAGACAACCTTAGAAAGATGCACTAGTACAAGCAAAAGCTCAATTTTGCTCTGACAGAAGGCCAAATGGGGACATTTGCAGGATAAAATTTGCAGTTTTATCTCATTTCTGGACTCTGCAAAGAAAAGTATTTTTCAACACAAGGTTCCACAAGAATATCTGCAAAGAATGCCACATGAAACACCCCAGGACTAATGACAAATACAAAGAGGGAAAGTCATAGTAACAGATTTAGTCTAAGTTTAAAATGTTTTTCTAGTCTTGAAGAAAACACTAAAGGCTGTAGAGGAAAGAAAAGTAGAAAGTATAATCTTCGGAGCACTAGTAGTCTAATCTTTGGGAAAGCAGAAATTCAAAATGATTGTAAACTGAAATAGATTGGGGAGAAAAGTAAGATTAGTGAGACCACTCTGCTCAGTTTTTACTGTTCTCTGATATAAATTCTCTGAGTTTGGAAGACAAACAAGACCTTAAAGAAGATAAATATGCAAATATAGAAGCAAATTCCTAATGTGGTCCTTTCTAGACATGTGCATACATATTTATACTGATTGGTGATTTGTCTGAAAAAAACATAAATTATGCTTACCTGATAATTTCATTTCCATCTGCTTGGGAAGAGTCTACAGCTGTATTCCTTACTTGTGGGAAATACTGAACCTGGCCACCAGGAGGAGGCAAAGACACCCCCAGCCAAAGGCTTAAATACCTCCCCCACTTCCTCATAACCACAGTCATTCTGCCGAGGGAACAAAGAACAGTAGGAATAATATCAGGGTGAAAAAGGTGCCAGAACAAAAAATTTCAAATTTAGGGCCACCCATCGGAGAACACAGACGGGAGCTAAGGACTCTTCCCATACAGATGGAAATGAAATTATCAGGTAAGCATCATTTATGTTTTCCATCTTAATATGGGAAGAGTTCACAGCTGCATTCCTTAATTGTGGGAAACATATACCTAAGCTCTAGAGTACACAGAATGCTAATGAGAGGGAAAAAAGAGAGGTGGACCCTAATCTGAGGGCACCACACCCTGCAAAACCTTTCTTCTGAAGGCTGCTTCAGCAGAAGCAAAAACATCAAACTTGTAAAATTTTGGAAAAGTATGTAAGGAGAACCAGGTAGCAGCCTTACAAATCTGATCCATAGAGGCCTCATTTTTGAAGGCCCAAGAGGAAACCACCTCTCTTGTAGAATGAGCCGTAATCCTCAGAAGAAGCTTATGTCCCGCTGTATCTATGCTAAAAGGATGACACTCCGCAGACAAAAAGATAAGTCGAAGAGACCCTCCGACCCCTACGCTTCCCGTAAATGAGAATAAACAGAGAAAGAGGTTTGTCTAAATTTCTTTGTGGCCCGAAGAACTTTAAGGCACAAACCACATCCAGAAATACGTTGTAAACGTTCCTTCGACGAAGAAGGAATAGGACAAAAGAAAGGAACCACAATCTCTTGATTGATGTTGCGAATGGACACAACCTTAGGAAGAAAACCTAGCTTGGTTCATAGAACAGCTTTATCGGCATGAAAAGCCAGATAAGGAGCGATGCATTGCAAGGCAGCAATCACAGAAGCAATAGCCAGTAGAAAAGGAACCTTCCTGGTTGGGGACCAGGATTAAGGGAGATGTCACCAGCAGTAAGTAGAAGCAAGAGGGAGAGACATGAGATGAGATACAGATTTGCAGTAGTGAGACTGCTTTTGAGATGAGCTGCAGGGGGAGAGAGAGTGTTTAGGAATAGGTAAAGTTCATGAGTACAAAAGTAAGGTGAGTTTAAGAGAGATGGGCTAATGAACAGTGCAGGTGGAGAGGGAGAAGGAGTAATTGAATAGTGTAGTTTGTTATAGAGACAAAGGGTAGCAAACAGGAATATGAATATATTGAGCATTTTTACAGAATTGGGAACCAGTTAAAAACATAAGACACAGAATTACTGTAACAATTGCATAAGGGAACAAAAGGTATATGAAGCATAATATTACAAAAGTACTGTGTATTCTATAGGGTTAAGGGAATGGAAGGATATGCTGATCAGTGTTTGCATTTGTCATTTCAGGAGAGTGAAAGTTGTGTGGGAGACTATCTATAAATGAGGAAATGAGCTTGGGGTGGGTGGGGTGAGGGGTAGGGTGAGAGGGAAGCTGTTTTCCAGAAGGCTACCTGTTGTAAGTTAGAGATTAGATGAAGCAGCTGAGTGCAAAAGTCTGTGTATTTTCTCTGAGTTCTGGGAGAGGATGTGTTTGAAATCAAGCTGAAGGAAAGAGATATATTCAGTTAATGGTTGGCCAGCAAAAGTGTGTTAAAGGAGTGGGAGGGTACATTTATGGACATTTAAGCTAAGGGTCAATCATGCAGAAACAAAAAAAAACATCAACAAAATATTACAGAGATAAGACTGAGACTGAGGTATACAAGGGGTGAAATAAAACCATTCAACAAATAGACAGATAAATGGGCAACCGTGACAGACTCGCAACCGTAGTCACAACAGCCGCCGCCAGTTGAAACAAATATCCCGTATGTTGAAACATCCTTCTTAAGAGAGTTTCTATCTTTTATCAATGGGCTCTTCAAACGAAGAACTATCCTCAAGCGGGATAGTAGTACGTTTAGCAAGGGTGAAGATAACGCCATCCCATTTAGGGATGGAACCTCACAACTCTATTGTTAAATGGAGAAGAGGGGGAAAAGGAATCCAATCCTGTCCCATTCATTCATAATAATGTTCGCCATCTAACAGGAGCAGGGAAGGATAAGGTACCACCCTGTACTCAAACTCTATCCAATTTAGGAATTAAAGGAATTTGGCCTTTGGGACCTCTGAATTCACCAAAAACTTCCTTTAGAAGAAAGCACAAATTCCTAAACTAAAGTCTGGTTCCTCCGCAGCCGGAGGTTTAGAGGCAGCAGACTCCAACCCAGAAAGTTCATACTCTGAAGTCTCAGAAAGAACTTCATCCTCGGATAACCCTCAATTAAATCCAATAAATTATATGAATTATCTAGGAAGGAGTGCAATATGTAACCTTTCGCTTGCGCTTAGCAGGGCGAGGTAAAGCATTAAAGGCCACAGACACCGCCCATCTGAACTGCGCAGAAACGTGTGGTGAAAAAAAGGCCCCCTCCAGATGGAGAATCAGCAATGCTATGGGAAAACTGCATGTGTAAAGACACTGTATAAGAATATAGGGTATGCACCTCACTGGACGACAACTCCTCAGAGGTGGACGGCTCCGTGCTATCAAACATGTTTGGTATTATCACATTATCAAGGCATATGGAACATAATTGAGAGGGTGGAACTAAAACCTCCTCACGATATAAAACAGGAATATAGGAAGTGCCTTCAAAAGTAACAGAATCCTCCATCGCTAGTTCAATAACCGGAGAACTAGAGAAATAAAACATCTTATTTTATGGCACCCTTCCATGACCCAGACAGTACAGAGATTTGTGACTCCTCTCTGATAGAGACCCGGTCAGGAAAAATGGAATGAATCACATTGTGCACAATGCAGGACCGTCCCTGCTATAAGAAAGCATGCCAAGCTTGTAAGCTGCATGGCTCTCAAAGTGAAAGTGAAACCTGTATATTCCATAACAGCCTATGAGCCCATAACATCTCACACATAAAAGCTGCATAAAGTCAAATAAACATATAAGATTATTCCCCCCTGTTCAATAACCCCCCTAAGGAGATATTAACCCTTGGTTCTATACAGATAAAAGTCTTCTTGCGTTATCATACATGTATAAAATATGAAACGATCTTACCAGAATCAAGACCATGGAACAGGAACACGGCCCTTCAAGTGTGACAGATAGTAGCATCACTTCTGATATGGACTTTAGTGAAGAAAGCAGGCAGCTAAACTCGTCAACACTGATTGCCTATGGAGCTGTTAATATGAGTTGGGATGGTTTCGCAGAAAGACTCTCCCTGCATCTCCGGACTCTAACTTTCATCCATGCTCTCACTGAGAGGCTGACAGGACTACTTAAAACTCCAGTCCCATCTTGAAGAGTACTACCCTCCATAAGAGACTACTCTGAAATCTTCTAACACTTCTCTGTCAACCTCCTGTGATGAAAGGCAAAGAATGACTGGGGTTATGAGGAAGTGGGGGAGGTATTTAAGCCAGGTTCAGTATTTCCCATAAGTAAGAAATGCAGCTGTGGACTCTTCCCATATTAAGATGGAAATGAACCACGGAATTAAACAGTGAAGGAAACGAATGAAGAATGAATAAATATGTGATCAAATTGATTCATTTGTTAGTTTTGTTCTTTTGTAAGGTGCCATACAAAGGAGCAGGAAAGGGGGAACTGATATTGTTTGGCTAATCAGCTCCTTCGTTTGCAGTGATGTACAGGAGGTCTGACCATTCATGTGTCCATCAACCCGTGTCCAATTTTGCCATAGTATTACTAATGATTGATGTTAGAGTCAGCCAGTCAGGTATTATATGCTGATTTTAGCCACACAGGCTTGTCTAATCAAGCCTTAACCTATTATAGGGAGTTGGTCGACCAAGGGAAGTGTAGACATTTTCAATCACTTTGACTAGAACTATTGGAAAGTCAATTAACTTACTTTACCTATGCAACGATAGAGGGCTGAGGCTACAGAGAAAGCTGTAGCAAGCTTAATAAAAATGTGACATCTGATGACATAAATGATATATATTTTTTTGTTAAAAGTAGCTGTACATTTTGATTCCCACTGGAAATAATGGGAGCAAAGTTATTTACCGAATTATATAACTAAAAGAATGCCAGCATGAACAAACTTGCCAAAATTCTGAAATCTTTTTTCAGACCAAACTTTATGAAACTTTCATAATTTAGATAGAGCATGCAATTTTAAGCAACTTTCCAATTTACTCCTATTATAAATGTTTCTTCGTTCTCTTGGTATCTTTATTTGAAAAAGCAAGAATTTAAGCATAGGAGCTGGCCCATTTTTGGTTCAGCACCTGGGTAGCACTTTCTGATTGGTGTCTAAATGTAGCCACCAATCAGCAAGCGCTACCAAGGTGCTAAACTAAAAATGGGTCGGCTCGTAAGCTTATATTCAAATTAAAATACCAAGAGAACAAAGAAAAATGTATAATAGGAGTAAATTAAAATTGCAGGCTCTATCGGAATCATGAAAGTATAATTTTGACTAGACTATTCCTTTAATCCTCTTCAGAAAGGAAAAACAAGACCAACAAGGCAACAAAGAGATAACCTGATTAACAAGGCAACACAGTGTAGACCTGGCAATAAAATGTAAGGAAAAGTTCATGTTAATTAAAAAGTATCCATTGCCAAATGGACAATCTCATCGTCCCATAAAATTAGCCTACACATAAAACAAAACTCTGGCTTCATACAAACTGCCTGTAAGCACAAACAAACGCATTACATACATCTGTCAAATGAATAAAACCATCTGTAAAGAATAAAATAATGTCTACACACCAGAAAACCAAAGAGCTTAAGAAAATCAAGGAACAAATTGCTTTCACAAAATAAAACAGGAAAAAGCTTTAATTAGGGCAGAAGCCAGCGTCATCAAGATGTGAAGGCCAAAAATCGTCAAGCAATTACAAGGTGCCAGTGAGCAGTGCATATGTAAAACATACATTAATTACATCTGATCTCAAATACTTTAGATTCAACTTACCCAAAAGATAAAGGTACTGAATGCATCTTCCAGACTCATACTGATAACATTACTGGAAAAAAACAGTTCAAAGGCAAAAGAAGAAACATAATGGCGTGTATGCATAAACAAACACAAGAAGGCAACACCAACTGCCTATCACAATGAAGCTCTGACCTATGAAGCTAACCCCAATGCTTATATGAACAAAACAAGTGTTTTATTATTATGTGAACTACATTTGACAATATGGTAACGGTAGACATGCAATTACCCAGAATTCACTGATGTCAATACATTTAGCCAATTTTATATCCATTTAGAGGAGAGTGCCTTCCATGCGTCCCCCAATGCCACTACTTAATCCACTGACAAAACAAAAGAGAGGAGGTAGTTTTAGATGAATGCATGTGGGTCTTTTTGGTTGCTTGGTACTGTCCATTAGCCTCGAAAACAAAAGTATCTCTTTAATAAATAGTTTCAATGGGTGAGCTAAGAAAGTGAATATTCAGTTAATTAAGTCCAGAATCGGTTTTAATATAAAAGCAATACTAGAGATCTGGGATCTACAGTTGTATCAGCTTAAAGGGACGGATTACTCAATCAATATAATATAAACATATTAAAAAAAAATTGCATAAAAATGGTTAACTAAAAGCTGTTTAAAAGTGAAACTACCAGGAAGTGCATGATTATGTACCACTGATTACAACAGGCTGACAGGGACAACTGCCACAGAAAACAAATTAACATCCATTAAAACAAAACAAAAAAAAACTAATACATTAATTTTTGTATCCATTTAAAGGGACACTTAAGTCAAAATTAAACTTTCATGATTCAGATAGAGCATGCAGTTTTAAAGGATCACTCAATGCAGTAGAATTGCATAATTAACAAGTGCATAATAAAAAGAAAATGATTTAACACCTACTGTGAATTTCAAATAAGCAGTAGATTTTTTTTTCAGACAAATTAATTTTTTCTCCTATTTTCCGGCCTCTTATACATGTGACAGACATCAGCCAATCACAGACTAGTATATGTATACTCTGTGAGCTTGTGCACATGCTCAGTAGGATCTTGTTCCCCAGAAAGTATGAATATAAAAAGATTGTGCAAAATTTGATAATGGAAGTAAATTGGAAAGTGTCTTAAAATTGCATGCTCTGTCTGAATCATAAAAAAATATTTTGAATTGAGTGTCCCTTTAAGAGACTTTCCAGTTTACTACTATTATCACATTTTGCACAGTCTTTTTAAATACACACTTTCTGAGGCACCAGTCACTACTGAGCATGTGCACAAGTTCACATCTTATACTAATCTGTAATTGGCTGATGTCTGTCACATAATAGCGGGTGCCGGGAAATGGGGGGAAAAATACATTTATCAGAAAAAACTCTGCAGCTTTTTTGAAATTCATAGTAAGTGCTATTGCATTGTATTTTTATTATGTACTTGTTAATGATGCAATCCTACTGTATTTAATAGACCTATGAGCTTGAAAGCTTGTTGGCTTTTTGGGATCAAGATAGATTAGATTTTGAAAACAGAACCTGTGCAGTTATTTTAAGTAAAACCTCTATACATGGAAAATAAAATACAGTTGAAGATTGCGTATTGAAGCTATCTTTATAGTTGATTTTTTTTTATATGTACAATACTGGAACTCTGATCTTCTAGAAAAAAAATATTTAGAATAATACAGTGCACCCTTTAGCAATACATTACAAAAAATGGTATGTCACTGACTAGCAACACATCTCTCTCAGCATAATACGGGAAGAGATTAAAGGATTCTCAGGTATAAAGTATCTGATACTGCTATTATATTTCACATTGCCTGTTGCAAGGATGGTTACACCTTCATACTCAGATTTGTCTTACATACGTGAAAAAGCTGTAGCACTGTATAAGCCACATTAAACATTACATCTCTTTGCAATATGTGTTTTTTTATTTAAAAACAAACAAACAAAAAAAACTGTTCTATTCAGTGGAGATGTTTTCAAAGTCTGATTGAATTCTCATGCATTAAATAATTTATATATATAAATAAATACATTGAAGAGATGTGCACTCTCACTTTGTCCAACAGCTGCCAGGGTGCTAGCAAAATAAATTCAAAATAAACACAAGCTGGCACTCTCTGGTCTTTTTTCAAGTTCTTTTACTGTGAAACGTGTGACGTTTCGGGGACTAAGACTAAGGTCTGAGGAAGGGGATACTTAGTCCCCGAAACATCACACTTTTCACAGTAAAAGAACTTGAAAAAAGATCAGAGAGGTGTGTTTATATATATATATATATATATATATTACCTTTCCAACGGTGGGTCTTGGGGGTCTGTAGCTGCTTAGATGCCTGAGATACAGGCTTCTAAGCAGCATGCCCCTGCTCCTATATTTAACATTGTTAATGTTAAATAAAGTTGCGCTGTGGCGTCATCACGTTTATTGCGCGTGACGTCACCACGCAAAACGGAAAGCCCCGGTGATGCCTTTCATTATGAAGCACCAATCGCCAGGGTAGGAGCGGGTGGGAGCCTCCAGATCTTCCTCAAGTTGGGAGAGTGCTAGTGACGGCTCTGAGCCGTCATTAGCACCAGAGTGGGAAACTCTGATGGCTCAGAGCCGTCATTAGCACTCAAGGGGTTAAACAAGTTTCCAATTTACTTTTATCATCAAATTTGCTTTGCTCTCTTGGTATTATTTGTTAAAAGCAAAACTTAGGAAGGCTCATATGCTTATTTCTAAACCCTTGAAGGCCGCCTTTTATCTCAGTGCATTTTGACAATTTTTCACAGCTAGAAGGCGTTAGTTCATGTGTGCCATATAGATAACATTGTGCTCAAAATAAGGGGCAGTCTGCAAAAGGGTTAGATACAAGGTAATCACAGAGGTAAAAAGTATATTTATATAACCATGTTGGTTATGCAAAACTGGGGAATGGGTAATAAAGGGATTATCTATCTTTTTAAACAATAAAAATTCTGGAGTAGACTGTTCCTTTAATAGAATAAGCAAACAGTAGAAGGCATCATGATCCACTCTAGAAACCAAGGGCTTAATGATGTGATTAATCCTACTGTATGAACAGGTAGAATAATTATGTGTCTTCATCATTCTGAGCAACAATTGTGGCGCCTTACCTCTGTCTCCAAGAACCTGCGCAAAGCCCTCTTCTTCCTGATGCTTTTGCGTCGAATATAAACGGCAAAGGTCAGAGCCGTGATGACTATGATGAAGAGACCTCCAATAATGCATGCCGCGATCAGGGGGGTTCTACCAACAGCACGGCAAAAGGATAAAAACACAGTTAAAAAAACGTTCAGCAAAATTACAGTGGTCAAATATTGTTAGACCAAGATGGTAAGGAGAAATAAATAGTATAGTAGAGTAAGCTGGTTGGATTATGGTGTTTTCTCAGTAAATACCAGTATTTTCATTTTTTTAGCATTTTAATTCTGTTGCCTTAAATGAATTATTTAATGAGAAAATAATATATTGCGTTATGGAAAAGATGAGTCTGCTCTCTAGATCCCACTATATCAATGTGCGGCTGAGGGATAATGCACAAAATCAAGCCTATCCCAAGTGAGAATCTGGAGTCAGCTGACTCATTGCAAGAATTTTAATGATTTATTTAGAGACCATCACTCATTGGAAATTTCACTCAACTTTTTGAAGTAGAACAATAAAAAAAGAGGATTTTACATCTTTTCTTTAATCAGTTTATCACCTGATCTTCTTCTGAACTTACATTATCAAAGTTTACTATTCTATTAACCCTTTTGGCTGACAAATAATGCCAATGTATTACTTTGCAGTGTTTTGTAGTGCTTTGGCAGCCAGTGGTTTAATTATCAAATGTCCTATATAGTACAACCCTTTAGAAATCAGGTATATAAACAGAACTCTTACAAAAATAATAATAATAATAATAATATCGTGGTCTGGAACCTAATGTAAACTGAACTGCCTTTTTTAGCACTATAGGGATAGTAATATTTATTATGTTAAGATCATGTGATTGAAAAAAATTGATGAAAACAGGTATTATTGTTATTTTCTTTTTTATTGTACCAGCTACACTATATTGTACACTTAGGGACAGATTACAAGTGGAGTTCTAAATATTGATTGCATGCAAGCAATATTAGCGCTCCACTTTGAAATACCAGTGCACGATAATGTGCGCTGGTATTACAAGTTAATCGCAATGCAAACGCGAGCTCGCATGAGCATTGCTAGGAAGCATTGCACACACGAGAGCACGCTTCTATAGGCTCCTATGGGAGCCTCGTTCTGATGCTATCCTAGACGGCATTAGAACCTCGCGCAGCGAAGGAGGTATGTAGCGCAGCATTTGTAAATATATATGTATATGAATATATACATAAACTGTATATTTATGTGTTAATATGTGTATATACACATATTAACACATAAATATTTATGTATATAATCATATACAGGGAGTGCAGAATTATTAGGCAAATGAGTATTTTGACCACATCATCCTCTTTATGCATGTTGTCTTACTCCAAGCTGTATAGGCTCGAAAGCCTACTACCAATTAAGCATATTAGGTGATGTGCATCTCTGTAATGAGAAGGGGTGTGGTCTAATGACATCAACACCCTATATCAGGTGTGCATAATTATTAGGCAACTTCCTTTCCTTTGGCAAAATGGGTCAAAAGAAGGACTTGACAGGCTCAGAATAGTCAAAAATAGTGAGATATCTTGCAGAGGGATGCAGCACTCTTAAAATTGCAAAGCTTCTGAAGCGTGATCATCGAACAATCAAGCGTTTCATTCAAAATAGTCAACAGGGTCGCAAGAAGCGTGTGGAAAAACCAAGGCGCAAAATAACTGCCCATGAACTGAGAAAAGTCAAGCGTGCAGCTGCCAAGATGCCACTTGCAACCAGTTTGGCCATATTTCAGAGCTGCAACATCACTGGAGTGCCCAAAAGCACAAGGTGTGCAATACTCAGAGACATGGCCAAGGTAAGAAAGGCTGAAAGACGACCACCACTGAACAAGACACACAAGCTGAAACGTCAAGACTGGGCCAAGAAATATCTCAAGACTGATTTTTCTAAGGTTTTATGGACTGATGAAATGAGAGTGAGTCTTGATGGGCCAGATGGATTTTTGGCCCGTGGCTGGATTGGTAAAGGGCAGAGAGCTCCAGTCCGACTCAGACGCCAGCAAGGTGGAGGTGGAGTACTGGTTTGGGCTGGTATCATCAAAGATGAGCTTGTGGGGCCTTTTCGGGTTGAGGATGGAGTCAAGCTCAACTCCCAGTCCTACTGCCAGTTTCTGGAAGACACCTTCTTCAAGCAGTGGTACAGGAAGAAGTCTGCATCCTTCAAGAAAAACATGATTTTCATGCAGGACAATGCTCCATCACACGCGTCCAAGTACTCCACAGCGTGGCTGGCAAGAATGAGTATAAAAGAAGAAAATCTAATGACATGGCCTCCTTGTTCACCTGATCTGAACCCCATTGAGAACCTGTGGTCCATCATCAAATGTGAGATTTACAAGGAGGGAAAACAGTACACCTCTCTGAACAGAGTCTGGGAGGCTGTGGTTGCTGCTGCACGCAATGTTGATGGTGAACAGATCAAAACACTGACAGAATCCATGGATGGCAGGCTTTTGAGTGTCCTTGCAAAGAAAGGTGGCTATATTGGTCACTGATTTGTTTTTGTTTTGTTTTTGAATGTCAGAAATGTATATTTGTGAATGTTGAGATGTTATATTGGTTTCACTGGTAAAAATAAATAATTGAAATGGGTATATATTTGTTTTTTGTTAAGTTGCCTAATAATTATGCACAGTAATAGTCACCTGCACACACAGATATCCCCCTAAAATAGCTATAACTAAAAACAAACTAAAAACTACTTCCAAAACTATTCAGCTTTGATATTAATGAGTTTTTTGGGTTCATTGAGAACATGGTTGTTGTTCAATAATAAAATTAATCCTCAAAAATACAACTTGCCTAATAATTCTGCACTCCCTGTACCTGTACATAAATATTTACATTGCGATCTATGGGAGCACACCGTTTCCATAGACCGCAATGTAAAGGCACTTTTCAGTGCCGTTTTATTTTTTTCTAACACCCCACATCCACCAACTTTAAAGCCCTAAAACTGCCTAGTGAAGATTTTTTTTAATAAAAAACTACAATGCCCTCTATTTTGAGAGCATTTGGGGCACTTTTAGAAAATGAACCAGAGACCGGATCTCTGGTTAAATTTTGGAGCGCTAATTACTACCGCGAGATTGCGGTAGCATTAACCAGCCATTTGTAATGTAATTGTTTGCGGGAGTGCAATAATTTTGTGCTACACTTGTAATCTAGCCCTAATACAGTACTACTGGCAACCTATCATATTATCATTGGTATACCATCACAGAACCATTAGTTTCCTTTAACAGTACGGTTAATACACTTAGGGCCAGATTACTTACTCCGCTAGAATTACATTTTTTGCGCATGTTGGGTAGCGTTCATATTACAAGTTGAAAATCAATAGTTTTTGCTGATACAAAGCCCTAAAGCGCTGTGTTCTCCTTGGGTTAGAAAACCCAAGTTTAGTTTCTGTTTCTGACAATCAGCAAAGCAAATTCATGGCCACAGTTCTGTGTGATTTTATGAACCTAAACGTTAAATAAATGTAATAGTGTTGTCTCTATGAGAGTGGCCTGCACTAATAGATGCTTCTGACAATGTTACTTACTTATGTGCTTTTTACTTTATTGCAAATGCAGTATACAGCTTAAGAGAGGACATGGCTTGCAGACGCCCCCGTCTCTTCAACTGAAGAATAAACAAACCTCTAGCGAGAAGCAGCAGAAGCAACCGACATCAGCAATTTCATCCCTGATAAAGCAGTGCGGTGAACACTGTGTGCCTCAGCACAGCTAATAGAGAGGTGCCGTGTTCTGTGCATAGAGATAGGCAGTCAATTATCTCTTTAATGAAGCGATGCTCTGATTACAAAGCCAGCTACAGTCTTCTTCCCCTGTGCATTGGTTCAGCAATATAAAGAGTGCTTGGTTTTTGAGATATTCAAAGCCTTAAAAACTCAATGATGCTGTCTTATCTCATTTAGTTTGTATAAGACACTAATTCGTTTGGGATACAATAAAACAAGGTGGAGAATCAGTGTCCTGATAAGCCTAATACGCTTCCATCATGGGAGCTTTCCTTCTGATTTATAAAAGAACACATTCAGAACTCACAACACAGTTTTCCTCTGCAGTCCAACCAATACAGAATGCAAGACACTTAAGTTGGCCACGCAACTAATTTTTTTTTTTATAACTTAAAATTATTTAATACTGGCGAAACTGCAAGAGTTATTTTGCTAAAATGTGTATAATAACAATTACAATAAAAGTAACTATTAGTATTATTATCCAATAAATAATCACATGCTTAGAATTACAAAACTTTAGAAGTGAATGCAAAATCTAAAATGATTCTGCTTAATTTGAGACCAGCGCATCTACAAATTTGATTGGTTTTTGAGAGGATAATCTGGCCAAGTTTAATTCTTGAGCATAAGATTTTGCTGAATTATCATAAACGAGTCTGTATCTTTACCATAGCCTCTAGAATGGGCAGCAACACCAATTAATGTTTTAGATAGGTTTCTGCCATGGAACATTCATATTATACTTTGCACAACCCTTTCTCTGCTTTTGCTGATGGCTAAAGTACAGAGTAACCCCCTCCCATCTGGATCTACAATACTTGCTGGCCTCTTAAATATAGGCAATAAAATGGCAGCATTACTTACAGCAGAAGCCAACTCATCCACCAATGCTACCGTATCAACATTCTACTCAAAATTGGCATGTTTAGTGTCTCCTTCTAGCCCTTCACATTGATATACAACTGCTGACATATAACCAAATAGTATAAAAACATAAATATCTGCAATACCTACATCTTTCATTTCCTGCTGTCACAGTATTGACAGTGCCTATATGCTGCACCCTTTCAGTATGTCAGAATAGGAGAAAATGTGTGGCCTGTTTTTTTTTTTTACAACTAAGTGCCCCTCTATTGCTAAATATTCATGTGAATGCTAGCTGCGGCTACTAAAGAAGCATTTGTTAAGCAGCATCTGCAAGAGACTAGCACTAGCAGACCTGCTGGCTATTACCTGCTAGTCACTTGCTGGGATTGAGTACTAAACTTTGCTTTAACATCTCTTTTCTCTTAACATCTTTTCTCTCTCTCTCTCTTTTTTTGTTGTGTGATCTGCTATCAGTATTTCTCCCCTTCACTTTATGGTCTGATATATCAGAAGGTAACCCATAGAGTTACATAGAGCAAGCAAGTGGTCTTCCCTTGGAGAGACTGTTGGAAATTAATGTGTATTGATTAATAGAATCACCACAGTTTAACCTCCCCATAAATCATACACTTTCAATGGGGTCCCCATTGATAGTGTATGATTTTTGCTTGCAAGATGATTATCAAGTTTATAGACTTCCCCTGAGGCATTCCACGTGGCCAGCACACTTGGGAAGATATTAGACATTTGCGTTTCATTTCGCTCTGAATCGAAGTTCGGATGAATTTGTCAAATTCGGAGCTTGGGATTGATTCAAGTTTCCGAATCACCGTAGCAACGAAACTAACGAATAACTCCAAATTAGTTTGGATTTATTTGTTTCATTCGGATGGCCATGGACTAATCACAATTACACTAGTGTTGTACAGTATATTAGGTTAAATCACTCTGCTATGGGTTACACCTAATATTAAAGTACATAATACTAGTCTAATACACAGCACATCCCACCTATCACATACCGAACTTCTGAATTTACGAATCAAATCCGAATTTATTTGAATCTGAATGAATCCAAAACAAATGCATTCAAATGTATCCGAATTCGAGTCAATACGAAAACAAAATTCGAAAACATCTGAATCTATCCGAAACGAACTAAAACAAAAAAAAAATTCCGCCACGCACAAGTCTAGAAGATATCAAGAGGAAGTAGCAGAGTCCTCTTTTTCCTCAAATTTGCTGAATGTCTTGTTTGCTGTAGTTATAGTACATTATTCTAAAACAAATCTGTTTGCTTTTAATAAATCCACTGACTTAAATAATGCCAGTTGCTATTCTCAGTATAGCATTACTGAAACTGTACTGTCCTGGAGCCCCAGATTGGATTTTTTACATTTATTTAGTCACCCACCCAAGCATACAATGCTGGTATAGCTTGACTTTAAAAAGAAAAGTGACCCATATGGTAAATCACATAAAAGTGATGCAGCATACTGTATCTCAGGGGTGTCCAAACTTTGCTCTCCAGAGGTTTTGGAACTACATTTCCGATGATGCTCAGCCAGCATTTTATCTAGCTGAGCATCATGGGAAATGTAGTTCCAAAACCTCTGGAGAGCAAAGTTTGGACACCCCTGCTGTATCTGTAAAAAAGCTGAGGAGAAAAAAAATCACACAAACATCTCTATGTAAAACATGTATTCTGCTCAACAGAGTAATTGCCCTGTGAGCAGTTATCCTTCAGCTTCATCTGCATGGTAAAAAAAAAGAAACAGCCAAACAGCATCATCTGTGCTGGGTACACATTATGCTTTCCTGATATATTTTGGGATTTCATCATAATCTTTTAAACTTTCTTAAAATGAGGAGGTAAATAAACTGACCATGCCTGCATTTGTGAGATGCATGTCTTCTTGTAAATCCCAGGATTAGCATCCTGATTGGATGCTTTAAGTTCCTTTACAATAGGATGTGGCTACTGATTACAATTGTAAGTAAAATATCTTTGATTTGTACATAGAAATGTTCATGTGATATTTTCTAGTCAGCTTTTTTTTTTTACAGATATGATTTAATTTGACTGGCATTCACAGCTGTTTGTATTCAATTTCTTACTATTATAATGTCTGCTAATTATGTTTTTACCTTACATGTCATAAAGAACTGTAATCTCTATAAGTTTTCATAGAAGTGTCTTCTCATTGTGACTTGTAATTAAGAAACATTCTAAGTGTGGACAGATTTTCTTTATGTATGATCGTGCTTATAATTTGCCGTCTACATTTTTCTTGTCATGGCTGACATGTGGGTAGTGTTATGATTATGCTATTCACTGGCTGACTGTATTCTTGACCCTGCAAATGTATTTTATGATGAGTTTAACTGAGTCTAATGGCTGTATCCAAAGGACCAATGTCTCAGTTGTAGACACTTATGGTGGCCCTTTATGGCAGATTCAGTTCTGAGTTTAATATCCTTTTAACAATGGTTGTAAGGTAAATTAATATTTATATAATTAGAATGAAAGTATGACAAAATAATTTGCAACAAATCATACTCGCAGAATGATTTACAAATACTTGTACAAGAGCTCAGAGCAGGCACATTCTGAATATTTTGATTCATAAAAAATAAAAAAAAAGAGTGACAAATTGCTTCAACATAAAACATTCTTGCTTTGCAACCTACACTTTTCATATAATGCCTCAAGACATATCAGAGTTGGAGAGATTCGTGCTTCTAACATTTGTTGCCGGTTGCAAACAAGTCAACTGGGATGTAGAATCCAACCTTAACAATCTGATCCATCTAGGTAACTCACAGCTGACATAAGAACATTTACTCTCTCTCAAACAGGTGAACATGGCTACATTTTTTTGCAGATGTTTTGGGTACAATTTAAGCCAATATTTTTGTCATGGCTTAAAGGAACATGAAACCCAAAGTGTTTTTTCCTGAATCAGATAGAGCATAGAGTTTTAAACAACTTTTAAATTTACTTCTATAATAAATTTTGCTTGATTATTTTAGTATGTTTTGTTGAAGGAGCAGCAATGCACTGCTGGGAGCTAGCTGAACACATCAATAAGCCAATGTCAAGAGGCATTTCTGTGCAGCCATATATTTAACCTTTTCTTTGAGTGAAGAACAATACTATTTTCAGCTTTAGCACACTTGACTTAAATCACCTTTTGGTTAGAGTGACAGAGAACTAGAACAGGCTTTTGTAGCACACCCCTTAGAGGTCTATGGGGAAAGGGAGTTGGCAGGTCCTCACTATCTGACTTCCAAATGTTAGTGTACCTGTGGCATTTGCTTGAGACTTTCAACTTGTAATATGAGTGCAAGAGTAGAAGCACTATTGATATAACTTGAGCATTGTTAGCGCTTAAAGGGACAGTAAACACCAGAATTTTTGTTGTTTAAAAATGTAGATAATCCCTTTATTACCCATTCCCCAATTTTGCATAACCAACACAGTTATAATAATATACTTTTTACCTCTGTGAATACCTTGTTCTTTTGACAGACTTGCATTTTTAGCCAATCAGCGCTGACTCCTAGGAGCTTCACGTGCCTGCGCTCAATGTTATCTATATGAAACACATGAACTAACGCCCTCTAGTGGTGAAAAACTGTCAAAATGCTTTCAGATTAGAGGCAGTCTTCTAGGTCTAAGAAATTAGCACATGAACCTCCTAGATTTAGCTTTCAACTAAGAATACCAAGAGAACAAAGCAAAATTAGTAATAAAAGTAAATTGGAAAGTTGTTTAAAATTGCATGCCCTATTTAAATCGTGAAAGATTTTTTTTTACTTTACTGTCCCTTTAATAGTGCTGTTGTTTTTGCGATCTCCTTGAAATCTAGCCCTAAATAGTGCTAAAACAGAGGCAGTCCTTCGAAACTCCTTCTGTGTATTTTGCACTGCAAACAAAAAACACAAGCGAGGTCTCAAAGACAATTTTGATGCAAAAAATCTTCCTATACTGAAATATTGAAATGAAGAAGAAAAAAAAGTTATTATTTTAAACATTTGACTGGCTTGATGAGCAGACCCTCCTGGGGGGCTTCAAGTGCAAAGGTGAACAGTTCATAGCCAGTAAAGTACAAATACGCAAAACAGAAGTGAACAGGACTGTTAATTTGGATAACGTTTTGCATCTTAGCAACGATCTCATCAAAGAGAAGTCGTTTATTATGATGGGGTGATTTGCAATGCCTGGAAGCTTCAGCCACTGTCGAAATCCCTCTTAATGCAGTAATTTGTGATAATTGCCAAAGCGCAAATTTAGAACAACAATTTGTTGAAAAGGCACAAAATCCATTTATCTCCCTTGAACAGGTGGCAAATGTGTGGAGAAATTAGTCACAAATTAGCAGGTATTAACCCTTGAGGTACTGTAGATCATAATGCCAGTTCCTGATTCTAGGGTTTATGGTTGTGACTTCAATAAAAGAAGAAATTACTAGTTCACAAAACATTTCAGTCTGCATGCAAATCTGGGTCAGAAAGAACAGGGAATGTTAAAAACATTCCACTACAGCTCAGCATTTGGTCTCATATGAGAGCCTTATCATCAAAATGGCAAAACAGGTAAAAAAAAAAGTAAAGTCAAGTTTCCATCTGGAACTGTGGAGATGGTTTAAAAATACTATCTGAAAATGATTAAAAATATTATTTTCCTGCTATATTTGTAAATATAAATTAAACCACAATTTGTAAAGCTTTTTATGGAAGCCTATGTCATTGCTGGGTGCTGCTATCTTCAGTTTGGGTTAAAACACTTATTAAATAAAAAAAAATGTGTCACATCAACCCTCTCTCCTTGGGTTACAAAGTCATGTCTCCAGTACATGCTTCTTCTGAAAGATGCTTTGGCCTGGATTATGGTGGTCTTTAAAATAACAATAAAAGTTAATAGTTGTTATAGTGCCCAATATCACAAAATTCCATTGGAATGATACCAACATGTAACATGATGATTCTTAGTGCAATGCTTTCGTAGCTCCTGGATTGCTCTTCAGAATTACAAAGCTATGCTGCAAAGCCGTCACCACAAAGTACACACAATGTCTCTAAGACACTTGTTCATTCTCAGAACCACTTATTTGTAGCTCCTTGTTTGTGGCCTTACTGTAGTTACTGCTGAACATAATTGCTACTGTGTTCTTCTGCCCATGACTTCTCATTTTAGTCAATTTTGGCTATCACTATTTTTGTACCCTACAGACTATTACTTCGTTGTGCTTTTTCTGACCACTGCTACTCTGTGAACTTGCTGGCCATTACCATCTCCTGTATTTATTGGCTATTATCCTCACCTGCTCTACCCTTCTGGTCATTGTCATTTTCATGATAATCGATACCTGGCAAATCTATGTATTGGGCTTGACCTCTTCTAGACACTGATCTTTTTCCATGTTTTAAGTTTCGCTCTTGTTCTGTCTCCAAATTCTGCTGTTATTCAGAATGTCTTTAGTACTCATAGGGAAGTATTTATGATACATGTTTATATTTTAAAGCCTCCAGATGTGAACAATAGTAAAACTGCCTGCTGAAAGTAATGGAAGAAATAATTAATAATTGTGAAAAATGTATATGAAGTCAGTGAGACCGGAGCAATGGTAATTTGGTAAATTCACATCAACCTATCTCCCTCTCCAACCCTAGTCAATGTTGACCATGGAACCAAAAATTCATTGTTAAAATTATAGTAAATAAATAATGTCTATACTATACAAATATTTATTTTATAAAGCATCCCATAAACATATAGAATCTCTTTTTTCAAAATAAAAACCAGAATAGGATAGATACGTTTTTATCAAGTGGATTGCCTTAAACAATATTGGACAATAACCTTCATGCAAAAGGAATCCCTTAAATCCCTTTCAGGTTGCTTTTATTAATAAATTTGCTTTGTTCTATTGGTATCCTTTGCTTAAAAGCATATCTAGGTAGGCTCAGGAGCAACAATGCACTACTGGGAGCTAGCAGGTGATTGGTGACCACACACACGTATGCCTCTTGTCACTGGCACATCAAATGTGTTCAGTTAGCTCCCAGTAGGAGGCATTGCTGCTCTGTAATTGACTTTAACTATGTGTTTAACACCTAGCTATATACAAGCAATAGTGCAATAATAAATGTTTTAACAAAGAACATTTACTTTTTGCCCTTTTATGTCCCTTTAAGAATCCTAACTGGGATAAATAAATATATCAGATATAGCGAAAAAAAAATCTCTTATGTAACCAGCATGAGATGCTAAGGGACTCAGCCTGTTGCTTGATGTTTACGCAGCCCTAAATGTATACAGCGCACTAATTAAATCTTTATGAAATAAGTGAAATCTATTAAATGAAATGTCTAATCTGATATGTGTACTTCAGAAAACCCAATTACAGCATCTTTTTACCACTAAGATTGTTAAGCAGCAACTCAGACCCCAGTTTACTGAAAAATTAGAAATTGCTTAGTTTTACATCCATTTTGTTATCCATTTAAATAAAGCGAACGAATAATATTGACAGTAGAGACCAGTGAAGAAACACTTTATGAAAAGCTAGATAGCATAGCAAGAATTTAGCATAAACTACTGACTGTTGGCACAGCACATACCCCACAGCATCTTGTGCACCCTACCTGCATATGCTTCAAGACTGTATGGAACACAGAGCAACATTTTAAACAACAAAGCACAAGAACAAAGTACTCCCAACAAAAAACTATCATCATCTAACAAATGAGCTTGACACTGTTTATTATCATGAAACAAAAAAATATGAATCTAACATACAGTGCAGAGGAATAGCTAGCCCTCAATGGGCCTTTGGGCAAAGCCCCCCTCCACATTACTATAATGCCCTATTGGCTGTTTACAGACAGCAGCCACATATGAACATAAAGAGCTGTGTGACTGTGAGTCTTCCTTCTACCTTGATTTGTCTGGGCCAGAGGATATCCACTTCCTGTATAAATATGGTGGCAGGTTTTCTGTACAACAACACTATGGCAGCCACCTGGGAAAACTCCACCAAAACGCAAATGAGCCAGATGGGCCCTGTGGAGGTGTGGGCCCTGTCTCAGTTGAGATCTCTGAGATTCCTGTAGTAACGATCCTGCTAACAAATGTAGGCTCTTCTGACTTTACATTAAAAGACAACTTTCATGATTCAGATACATCATACAGTTTTGATCATTTTCCCATTTCACTTCTATTATGAAATTTAATTTATCCTTTGTTGAAACACCTTTCTGTGAAAGCATACTGAAGAAGACTCAAGTGCATGCATGTGTCTTAAATGGATACTAAACCCAATTTTTTTTAAGCAGCTTTCTAATTTACTCCTATTATCAAATTTTCTTTGTTCTCTTGTTATCTTTATTTGAAAAAGAAGGCATCTAAGCTAAGGAGCCAGACAATTTTTGGTTCAAACATTGGACAGCACTTGCTTATTGGTGGGCACATTTAGCCAATTAGCAAGCACAACCCGGGTTGTGAACCAAAAAAGGTCCGGCTTCTAAACTTACATTCTTGCTTTTCAAAAAAAGATAGTAAGCGAATGAAGAAAATTGATAATAGGAGTAAATTAGAAAGGTGCTTAAAATTGCATGCTCTGTCTGAATTATGAAAGATAAAATCTGGGTTCAGTGTCCCTTAAAACACAAAAAAATGTATAATATTACTACAAACATTGTTGCAAACTCTGTTGCTATACAGTGCTCAAGCACATATCCATTCCTTAGCATTCCTCAATATGGAAAGAAGTTACATTTCAACAAAGGATACCAATAGAAAATTATGTTTCATTACAGAAGTAACTTGAATTTTTGTTTAATGTAGGTTGACCTATTAGGATACCAGGAGTTTTCCCAGTGAGCCCCAGCAGATAGGGCTGGCCAGCTACAATTTAAAATGGTGGCAGTGCTGGTGAGGTGATGGAACTGTATCACCTATCTTTTGAACTAAAGTCACAAAGTATTTCCTTGTACGTTTTATTTCCTAGACCATGTATCATTTACCCCTTTGAATGTTTTCTATTGTCTAGTCAAGTCATACTTTAAGAGTGCTGCACTGTACAATATCATTTTTGGCATTATTTATTACAATCTAATATATATATATATATTAATTCTAGAAAAAAGTATTGGGGAAGAAGTATCCCAGTCATCTTCTTGAGAAAAATGGGATTAGGCTTCAAAATTTAAATTCCCAGTCTGGCCCTGCTCCCATATGCCACAAAAATCACAATGAAAAAGACTATCATCCAGTGAGTTGCTCTCAGCATGAATTCTACTAATAGATGTGAGAATTTGGACTTCCAATGAGTGTGGTTGGCTCACAATACATTATAGATTTAAATCAACAGTGACTTCATGAGGAACTGTGGTCTCCTTAGTAAATCATTATTTTCTTACATCATTGTAACATGTTACTTCGTTAGCATTCAAGTTCAGAAGGTACCTTGCATTCAGAATATATCACTTTGTAAGTGCCTATTTTATTAGCTGGGGCTCACTTTCTGTGAGAGTTAGCCAAGGCTTGAGTTAACACTTTGACTATTTTAATAACAATAAGGTTGATACTGTATATGTCATTCTAACTGCTGTCACTTTTGCAGTTACAGAAACAAATGACTTATTACTGAAATACAAATACTGTACGTTCCAGCACATATAAAATACACAGAAACATAAGCAATAAATCTAGAATGCTACATTTTGCTGTAGTGTCATGCAGGAAGCAAATTAGTTATCGGCAAATACAATACAGTCACATTTAATTAGTATGTTGTGTTATCTCTAATAGTAGCACAGAGTAAACAAATACATAAAGAACAAATTGGTAAGTGCATTTGTAGTTAAATAAAACATTGGCCAAATATATAGCAAGTGCATTTACAGCACTGTAGGATGGTGCTAGGTTTTTCTCTATGGAATGACCATGAAATTATGATAGTATACACCACCCCCCTACGCTGCAGGAGTGGAATGAGATGTTACCTATCATGCTGAGGTGGAATGGATGTGACGGTCCATACACAGTCATGGGTGGAAGGGCCTTGACACCTGCATCAATCACAAAACACAACACAGGGATCACCAACATGCACAGACATGCAAAACCGTGCTCACTATCAGCACAGACATGAGGGGAACAAACAGCAGCAAATTCAGGCCTGCCAAAAAAAGTACCTATCCATCAGTCCAATGCAGTCCTGGATTCCAGGGCCAATACACCTGCAAAATAAACATGTTGGAAAAAAACACAGTGAAATTGAAATCAAAAGAAAGGAATTAGTACCCAAAAAAATGCCAACAAATGGCAGAGGTAATGAATCTGTGGAAGAGGTAAGTATAATGCAGATCAAACGGGATCAGAATTTGAATATCATAAAATAAATGGCAAAATATGGCAAATAAATGCAAACTCAAGATAAACAAAAAGAAAAAACATACGGCTAGATTTAGAGTTTTGTCGGTAAGGACCCACGTAGCTAACGCCGGCTTTTTTCTGGCCGCACCATAAAAATAACTCTGGTATTGAGAGTCCACATAAAGGCTGCGTTAGGCTCCAAAAAAGGAGCGTAGAGCATATTTAACGCAGCTTCAACTCTCGATACCAGAGTTGCTTACGGACGCGGCCAGCCTCAAAAACGTGCTCGTGCACGATTCCCCCATAGGAAACAATGGGGCTGTTTGAGCTGAAAAAAAACCTAACACCTGCAAAAAAGCCGCGTTCAGCTCCTACCGCAGCCCCATTGTTTCCTATGGGGAAACACTTCCTACGTCTGCACCTAACACTCTAACATGTACCCCGAGTCTAAACACCCCTAACCTTACACTTATTAACTCCTAATCTGCCGCCCCCGCTATCGCTGACCCCTGCATATTATTTTTAACCCCTAATCTGCCGCTCCGTAAACCACCGCTACTTACATTATCCTTATGTACCCCTAATCTGCTGCCCCTAACACCGCCGACCCCTATATTATATTTATTAACCCCTAATCTGCCCCCCACAACGTCGCCTCCACCTGCCTACACTTATTAACCCCTAATCTGCCGAGCGGACCGCACCGCTATCATAATAAAGTTATTAACCCCTAATCCGCCTCACTAACCCTATAATAAATAGTATTAACCCCTAATCTGCCCTCCCTAACATCGCCGACACCTAACTTCAATTATTAACCCCTAATCTGCCGACTGGAGCTCACCGCTATTCTAATAAATGTATTAACCCCTAAAGCTAAGTCTAACCCTAACACTAACACCCCCCTAACTTAAATATAATTTAAATCTAACGAAATTAATTAACTCTTATTAAATAAATTATTCCTATTTAAAGCTAAATACTTACCTGTAAAATAAATCCTAATATAGCTACAATATAAATTATAATTATATTATAGCTATTTTAGGATTAATATTTATTTTACAGGTAACTTTGTATTTATTTTAACCAGGTACAATAGCTATTAAATAGTTAAGAACTATTTAATAGCTAAAATAGTTAAAATAATTACAAAATTACCTGTAAAATAAATCCTAACCTAAGTTACAATTAAACCTAACACTATACTATACTATCATTAAATTAATTAAATGAAATACCTACAATTACCTACAATTAAACCTAACACTACACTATCAATACATTAATTAAATACAATACCTACAAATAACTACAATGAAATAAACTAACTAAAGTACAAAAAATAAAAAAGAACTAAGTTACAAAAAATAAAAAAATATTTACAAACATTAGAAAAATATTACAACAATTTTAAACTAATTACACCTACTCTAAGCCCCCTAATAAATAAAAAATGCCCTACCCTATTCTAAATTACTAAAGTTCAAAGCTCTTTTACCTTACCAGCCCTGAACAGGGCCCTTTGCGGGGCATGCCCCAAGAAGTTCAGCTCTTTTGCCTGTAAAAAAAAACATACAATACCCCCCCAACATTACAACCCACCACCCACATACCCCTAATCTAACCCAAACCCCCCTTAAATAAACCTAACACTAAGCCCCTGAAGATCATCCTACCTTGTCTTCACCTCACCGGGTATCACCGATCGGTCCTGGCTCCAAAATCTTCATCCAACCCAAGCGGGGGCTTGCGATCCATCATCCGGTGGCTGAAGAGGTCCAGAAGAGGCTCCAAAGTCTTCATCCTATCCGGGAAGAAGAGTAGATCCGGACCGGCAACCATCATCTTCCAAGCGGCATCTTCTATCTTCATCCGATGAGGACCGGCTCCATCCTGAAGACCTCCACCGCGGACCCATCTTCATCCGGCGACGTCCAACTGAAGAATGACGGTTCCTTTAAGGGATGTTATCCAAGATGGCGTCCCTCGAATTCCGATTGGCTATCAGCCAATCGGAATTAAGGTAGGAATATTCTGATTGGATGATGGAATCAGCCAATCAGAATCAAGTTCTGATTGGAACAGCCAATAGAATGCAAGCTCAATCTGATTGGCTGATTAGATCAGCCAATCGGATTGAACTTGATTCTGATTGGCTGATTCCAGCCAATCAGAATATTCCTACCTTAATTCCGATTGGCTGATAGAATCCTATCAGCCAATCGGAATTCGAGGGACGCCATCTTGGATGACGTCCCTTAAAGGAACCGTCATTCTTCAGTTGGACGTCGCCGGATGAAGATGGGTCCGCGGTGGAGGTCTTCGGGATGGAGCCGGTCCTCATCGGATGAAGACAGAAGATGCCGCTTGGAAGATGATGGTTGCCGGTCCGGATCTACTCTTCTTCCCGGATAGGATGAAGACTTTGGAGCCTCTTCTGGACCTCTTCAGCCACCGGATGATGGATCGCCAGCCCCCGCTTGGGTTGGATGAAGATTTTGGAGCCAGGACCGATCGGTGATACCCGGTGAGGTGAAGACAAGGTAGGATGATCTTCAGGGGCTTAGTGTTAGGTTTATTTAAGGGGGGTTTGGGTTAGATTAGGGGTATGTGGGTGGTGGGTTGTAATGTTGGGGGGGTATTGTATGTTTTTTTACAGGCAAAAGAGCTGAACTTCTTGGGGCATGCCCCGCAAAGGGCCCTGTTCAGGGCTGGTAAGGTAAAAGAGCTTTGAACTTTAGTAATTTAGAATAGGGTAGGGCATTTTTTATTTTGGGGGGCTTTGTTATTTTATTAGGGGGCTTAGAGTAGGTGTAATTAGTTTAAAATTGTTGTAATATTTTTCTTATGTTTGTAAATATTTTTTTATTTTTTGTAACTTAGTTCTTTTTTATTTTTTGTACTTTAGTTAGTTTATTTCATTGTAGTTATTTGTAGGTATTGTATTTAATTAATGTATTGATAGTGTAGTGTTAGGTTTAATTGTAGGTAATTGTAGGTATTTTATTTAATTAATTTAATGATAGTGTAGTGTTAGGTTTAATTGTAACTTAGGTTAGGATTTATTTTACAGGTAATTTTGTAATTATTTTAACTATTTTAGCTATTAAATAGTTCTTAACTATTTAATAGCTATTGTACCTGGTTAAAATAAATACAAAGTTACCTGTAAAATAAATATTAATCCTAAAATAGCTATAATATAATTATAATTTATATTGTAGCTATATTAGGATTTATTTTACAGGTAAGTATTTAGCTTTAAATAGGAATAATTTATTTAATAAGAGTTAATTAATTTCGTTAGATTTAAATTATATTTAAGTTAGGGGGTGTTAGTGTTAGGGTTAGACTTAGCTTTAGGGGTTAATATATTTATTAGAATAGCGGTGAGCTCCGGTCGGCAGATTAGGGGTTAATAATTGAAGTTAGGTGTCGGCGATGTTAGAGAGGGCAGATTAGGGGTTAATACTATTTATTATAGGGTTAGTGAGGCGGATTAGGGGTTAATAACTTTATTATAGTAGCGGTGCGGTCCGCTCGGCAGATTAGGGGTTAATAAGTGTAGGCAGGTGGAGGCGACGTTGAGGGGGGCAGATTAGGGGTTAATAAATATAATATAGGGGTCGGCGGTGTTAGGGGCAGCAGATTAGGGGTACATAAGGATAACTTAAGTAGCGGCGCTTTGCGGTCGGCAGATTAGGGGTTAATTATTGTAGGTAGCTGGCTGCGACGTTGTGGGGGGCAGGTTAGGGGTTAATAAATATAATATAGGGGTCGGCGGTGTTAGGGGCAGCAGATTAGGGGTATATAAGGATAACGTAGGTGGCGGTCGGCAGATTAGGGGTTAAAAAAATGTAATCGAGTGGCGGCGATGTGGGGGGGGCCTCGGTTTAGGGGTACATAGGTAGTTTATGGGTGTTAGTGTACTTTAGAGTACAGTAGTTAAGAGCTTTATGAACCAGCGTTAGCCCAGAAAGCTCTTAACTACTGACTTTTTTCTGCGGCTGGAGTTTTGTCGTTAGATTTCTAACGCTCACTTCAGACACGACTCTAAATACCGGAGTTAGAAAAATCCCATTGAAAAGATAGGATACGCAATTGACGTAAGGGGATCTGCGGTATGGAAAAGTCGCGGCTGAAAAGTGAGCGTTTGACCCTTTTTTGAGTGACTCCAAATACCGGAGGTAGCCTAAAACCAGCGTTAGGAGCCTCTAACGCTGGTTTTCACGGCTACCGCCAAACTCTAAATCTAGGCCATAGAGAAAATAAATTACACATTAAGACAAGAAATAAGGAATAAGATTGCACAAAAGAATAAAACAAGCAAAACATTGAAAGTGAAGCTGAGTGGGTTGGAGACTATGGGCATTATACTGTAATACAGAAATGTCTCCTTCACAGTGAGATAAACAGCTCTCAAGCTAGAATGTGTCTTTGTAAAAAATGTTTTGAGGAACCTCACAGTAATGACGAGATAATCTGACCAGAACTTTAAATCATCAGGCTCCAAGAAAGAAAAGAGACATGCCCAGAAAATGGGGAGACAGAAAAAGAGAAAGTAAAAGGTGAGGTATACAGAGAAAATGTATGTAAGATGGTAAGCGGAAAAAAAGAGAGAATGGGAAATAATTTAAAGGGACGTTAAACCCATGATTCAGATAGAGAATACAAATTTAAACAACTTTCTAATTTACTTCTATTATCTAATTTGCTTAATTCTCTTGATATTCTTTCCTGAAAAGCATAGGCTCAGTAGCTGCTGATTGGTGGCTGCACATAGATGCATCATGTGATTGGCTAACCCATGTGCATTGCTATTTCTTCAACAAAGGATATCTAAATAAATATGCAAATTAGATAATAGAAGTAAATAGGAATGTTGTTTAAACTAGTCTCTGTCTGAATCATGAAAGAAACATTTTGGGTTTAATGTCCCTTTAAGACTAGATTCTGCACTGCTAACACGCACATGATATTGAAATATTGCCGCCACGCTAACTTGCGCGCATATTACAAGTTAAAAGTAAATACGACCGCATGTGCGCAAACTAAATTTGCACTCATCGAGATAGTGCGACTGAAGTCTTTACATTATGAGTTAGGACTAAATAAAAAGTAGCACTAAATACAACATAAATACATTAAAAAGAAGTGTTACACTCAAAAATACACTATCTAATAAAGAATATTCATATACTTTATATATATATATATATATATATATATATATAGGGTTAAAAGGCAAATGTTATATAACAAGGTATTTCAATGAAAAGGGCTATAATGGATATATACATAATACTACATGTCTAATATGCGTATGTATGCATATATACAGTATATATGTGTATACATTTGTATTTTTTTATTTTTGTTGTTGTTATTTTTATTAAATATTTTAACAATAACAATTTTCACTGGTCATCAATATTACAAAGCTGTTATGAGCAAATCAACAATGTTTTGTAGGTAATGTCCATTATACCAGCTTTTCTCTCTTCTCCCTTCCCGTTGTGGGTAGATTTGAGTCAATTACCCATGTCTGGGTTCTTGTCATGGGCCTTTCTTGGGAGCTGGATAAATAGGGTAATCTTCTGCTTCTCTGAGTCAAGTAATGTAAGGCCAGGAGGGGAAATAACAATTTAACTAACAAACCAGGGGGTTAAAGTTCAACTGTTGGTTCTGCAAACATACTAATTCACTAAATTATTTGTGAACATTATTTGTGAACATTATTTGTCTCTGCAAGGTAATCTAAATTCTAGTGCATCTCCTAGCCTGCTTAGGGTATGTAAGTGTGGCGTCAAGTCTTTGATCTGTTTAGTCGCTACTAGTGGTATCTAGTGGTTTATAGTTCATTGTCTCTTACGCGGGGAGAGTCTGGGAGTAATCTCACTATTTATGTCTTGGTTATGCTGTGTAAGGAGTCTTGCCAAATGAATTTAGCGTTTAGGAAAGTGTCCATCTTATTGCGGCAAAGAAAGCCATATTGCTCCAGTGAAAACTGCTCTTCTACTTCCTCTAGCCACATCTTTTTAGAGATACACATGGGCTTTTTCCAATGGCGGGCTATTAATTTCCTGGCACTATTGAGGCCTATCTGTAGTATTAGGAGTCTAAGACGGCAAGTTAGTTTGGGTAGGTCGTTCAACAGGGCTATGTCTGGGCTTAGTATGAAATCGGGGATGATACTCTGTCTAAAATGTAATTCCACTGAATTCCAGAGTGGGCAGACTCTAGGGCACTGCCACCACATATGTAACAGACTACCACGTCTACCACAGCCTCTCCAGCATGTGTCTGGTGTATTTGGATATATACTGTTTAACCGTGATGGAGTTAAGTACCAGCGGAGGAGGATTTTAAAGTTTAGTTCTAATATTACGGCTGATGTCGAGGATTTCTTAACCGAGCTAAAGATCTTGACCCACCTGTCATGGTCTATGTGGGTTGCCAGGTCTAAGTTCCATTTGGTGGTAAAAGGAGGCAGTGTGTCAGTGTTGTTTTTGATAAGAAGTTTACGGGATAGAGAGAGTGTACCTCTCGGTATAAGGCCCCCGTGAAATATTTGTTCAAATGCTGTGAGCTTTCTTAGGAGATCGGTTTTGAATGGGGAGGTATGTACAAAGTGATGTAATTGTGCATATTTTAGCCAATGTGTGAATCTACCGTCTGCTAAGTCAGCCAATTTATCCCTTTCCAAGAGTTTGCCTGCTTCTATGAAATTGAATAGTGGGATAGTATAATCCCATTCAGTTAGTCTTTGGTAACCTTTGTCCAGTCCGCCCACCGTCTCAACGTTTAGTACTATGGGGAATAGGGGGGGATCTACTGGTGGAGATGTGTGGCCTAGTGGCAACTATGTGGTCCCAAGTTTTAAATAAATGTCTATGTATATCTAATTGTCGACATTGCGGAGGTCTGAGCTTGTTCGGTACCCAGCATAGAGCGTGTACCAGTGGTGTTTTGAGTATGTGCGAGTCTAATGTGACCCAAGCCTTGCTTTCTTGTTTTTTGTGCCAGTCCATGACCCTTTGGAGTGTCACTGCCTGATAATATTCTTCAATTTTGGGAAGACCTAGTCCGCGCTCTGTGGTTGGTCTGTACATAGGCCTAGATTTGGAGTTTGGCGGTAGATGGGCTGTTAACGCTCCGCTGGCTTTTTTCTGGCAGCACCATAAAATTAACTCTGGTATCGAGAGTTCAAAAAAATGCTGCGTTAGGCTCCAAAAAAGGAGCGTAGAGCATTTTTACCGCAAATGCAACTCTCGATACCAGAGTTGCTTACGGACGCGGCCAGCCTCAAAAACGTGCTCGTGCACGATTCTCCCATAGGAAACAATGGGGCTGTTTGAGCTGTAAAAAAACCTAACACCTGCCAAAAAGCAGCGTTCAGCTCCTAACGCAGCCCCATTGTTTCCTATGGGGAAACACTTCATACGTCTGCACCTAACACTCTAACATGTACCCCGAGTCTAAACACCCCTACCCTTACACTTATTAACCCTTAATCTGCCGCCCCCGCTATCGCTGACCCCTGCATATTATTTTTAACCCCTAATCTTCCGCTCCGTACACCGCCGCAACCTACGTTATCCCTATGTACCCCTAATCTGCTGCCCCTAACACCGCCGACCCCTATATTATATTTATTAACCCCTAATCTGCCCCCCTCAACGTCGCCGACACCTGCCTACACTTATTAACCCCTAATCTGCCGAGCGGACCTGAGCGCTACTAAAATAAAGTTATTAACCCCTAACCCGCCTCACTAACCCTATCATAAATAGTATTAACCCCTAATCTGCCCTCCCTAACATCGCCGACACCTAACTTCAATTATTAACCCCTAATCTGACGACCGGAGCTCATCGCTACTATAATAAATGGATTAACCCCTAAAGCTAAGTCTAACCCTAACACTAACACCCCCCCTAACTTAAATATAATTTACATCTAACGAAATTAATTAACTCTTATTAAATAAATTATTCCTATTTAAAGCTAAATACTTACCTGTAAAATAAATCCTAATATAGCTACAATATAAATTATAATTACATTGTAGCTATTTTAGGATTAAAATTTATTTTACAGGCAACTTTGTAATTATTTTAACCAGGTACAATAGCTATTAAATAGTTAAGAACTATTTAATAGTTACCTAGTTAAAATAATAACAAAATTACCTGTAAAATAAGTCCTAACCTAAGTTATAATTAAACCTAACACTACACTATCAATAAATAAATTAAATACAATTTCTACAAATAACTACAATTACATAAACTAACTAAAGTACAAAAAATAAAAAAGAACTAAGTTACAAAAAATAAAAAAATATTTACAAACATAAGAAAAATATTACAACAATTTTAAACTAATTACACCTACTCTAAGCCCCCTAATAAAATAACAAAGACCCCCAAAATAAAAAATTCCCTACCCTATTCTAAATTAATAAATGTAAAAGCTCTTTTACCTTACCAGCCCTGAACAGGGCCCTTTGCGGGGCATGCCCCAAGAAAATCAGCTCTTTTGCCTGTAAAAAAAACATACAATACCCCCCCCAACATTACAACCCACCGCCCACATACCCCTAATCTAACCCAAACCCCCCTTAAATAAACCTAACACTAAGCCCCTGAAGATCTTCCTACCTTGTCTTCACCTCACCGGGTATCACCGATCGGTCCTGGCTCCGATATCTTCATCCAACCCAAGCGGGGGCTAGACATCCACTGAAGAAGTCCAGAAGAGGGTCCAAAGTCTCCCTCCTATCCGGCAAGAAGAGGACATCCGGACCGGCAAACATCTTCATCCAAGCGGCATCTTCGATCTTCTTCCACCGGTGCGGAGCGGGTCCATGTTGAAGCAGCCGACGCGGATCCATCCTCTTCTTCCGGCGTCTCCCGACGAATGACGGTTCCTTTAAGGGACGTCACCCAAGATGGCGTCCCTCGAATTTCCGATTGGCTGATAGGATTCTATCAGCCAATCGGAATTAAGGTAGGAATATTCTGATTGGCTGATGGAATCAGCCAATCAGATTGAGCTCGCATTCTATTGGCTGTTCCGATCAGCCAATAGAATGCGAGCTCAATCTGATTGGCTGATTGGATCAGCCAATCGGATTGAACTTGATTCTGATTGGCTGATTCCATCAGCCAATCAGAATATTCCTACCTTAATTCCGATTGGCTGATAGAATCCTATCAGCCAATCGGAATTCGAGGGACGCCATCTTGGATGACGTCCCTTAAAGGAACCGTCATTCGTCGGGAGACGCCGGAAGAAGAGGATGGATCCGCGTCGGCTGCTTCAACATGGACCCGCTCCGCACCGGTGGAAGAAGATCGAAGATGCCGCTTGGATGAAGATGTTTGCCGGTCCGGATGTCCTCTTCTTGCCGGATAGGAGGAAGACTTTGGACCCTCTTCTGGACTTCTTCAGTGGATGTCTAGCCCCCGCTTGGGTTGGATGAAGATATCGGAGCCAGGACCGATCGGTGATACCCGGTGAGGTGAAGACAAGGTAGGAAGATCTTCAGGGGCTTAGTGTTAGGTTTATTTAAGGGGGGTTTGGGTTAGATTAGGGGTATGTGGGTGGTGGGTTGTAATGTTGGGGGGGGGTATTGTATGTTTTTTTTTACAGGCAAAAGAGCTGATTTTCTTGGGGCATGCCCCGCAAAGGGCCCTGTTCAGGGCTGGTAAGGTAAAAGAGCTTTTAACTCTATTAATTTAGAATAGGGTAGGGCATTTTTTTATTTTGGGGGTCTTTGTTATTTTATTAGGGGGCTTAGAGTAGGTGTAATTAGTTTAAAATTGTTGTAATATTTTTCTTATGTTTGTAAATATTTTTTTATTTTTTGTAACTTAGTTCTTTTTTATTTTTTGTACTTTAGTTAGTTTATTTCATTGTAGTTATTTGTAGGTATTGTATTTAATTAATTTATTGATAGTGTAGTGTTAGGTTTAATTGTAGGTAATTGTAGGTATTTTATTTAATTTATTTATTGATAGGGTAGTGTTAGGTTTAATTATAACTTAGGTTAGGATTTATTTTACAGGTAATTTTGTTATTATTTTAACTAGGTAACTATTAAATAGTTCTTAACTATTTAATAGCTATTGTACCTGGTTAAAATAATTACCAAGTTGCCTGTAAAATAAATATTAATCCTAAAATAGCTACAATATAATTATAATTTATATTGTAGCTATATTAGGATGTATTTTACAGGTAAGTATTTAGCTTTAAATAGGAATAATTTATTTAATAAGAGTTAATTAATTTCATTAGATTTAAATTATATTTAACTTAGGGGGGTGTTAGTGTTAGGGTTAGACTTAGCTTTAGGGGTTAATCCATTTATTATAGTAGCGGTGAGCTCCGGTCGTCAGATTAGGGGTTAATAATTGAAGTTAGGTGTCGGCGATGCTAGGGAGGGCAGATTAGGGGTTAATACTATTTATGATAGGGTTAGTGAGGCGGATTAGGGGTTAATAACTTTATTATAGTAGCGCTCAGGTCCGCTCGGCAGATTAGGGGTTAATAAGTGTAGGCAGGTGTCGGCGACGTTGAGGGGGGCAGATTAGGGGTTAATAAATATAATATAGGGGTCGGCGGTGTTAGGGGCAGCAGATTAGGGTACATAAGGATAACGTAGGTGGCGGCGCTTTGCGGTCGGCAGATTAGGGGTTAATTATTGTAAGTAGCTGGCGGCTACGTTGTGGGGGGCAGGTTAGGGGTTAATAAATGTAATACAGGGGTCGACGGGGTTAGGGGCAGCAGATTAGGGGTACATAAGTATAACGTAGGTGGCGGTCGGCAGATTAGGGGTTAAAAAATTTTAATCGAGTGGCGGCGATGTGGGGGGACCTCGGTTTAGGGGTACATAGGTAGTTTATGGGTGTTAGTGTACTTTAGGGTACAGTAGTTAAGAGCTTTATGAACCGGCGTTAGCCCAGAAAGCTCTTAACTCCTGCTTTTTTCCGGCGGCTGGAGTTTTGTCGTTAGAGCTCTAACGCTCACTTCAGAAACGACTCTAAATACCGGCGTTAGAAAGATCCCATTGAAAAGATAGGATACGCAATTGACGTAAGGGGATCTGCGGTATGGAAAAGTCGCGGCTGAAAAGTGAGCGTTAGACCCTTTAATCACTGACTCCAAATACCGGCGGTAGCCTAAAACCAGCGTTAGGAGCCTCTAACGCTGGTTTTCACGGCTAACGCCAAACTCCAAATCTAGGCCATAGTGTCTCTATTGATTCTCGGTTTACATTTTCCCCAGACAAACGAATTGATGCTGTTTTGTAGTCGAGTTATAAACCACCGAGGGAGATGTGTCGGTAGTGTCTGCAAGATGTAAGTGATTCTGGGGAGTGTGGTCATTTTGACGGCTTGTATGCGTCCCCACCAGGACAACGGTTTATTGGTCCATGTCTTAAGATCTCTTTGTGTGTTGGTGAGCAGTGTGATATAGTTTCTGTCAAACAGTGTCGTCTGATTGGGGGAGAGTTGGATTCCTAGGTACTTGATTGTGTCGGTTCTTAACTTTAGTGGGCATAATGTGGATAGGGACTGGAATTGGGCATCTGTAAGTGTGATGTTCAAAATTTCTGATTTTTGTTTATTTACAAGAAAATTAGAGTAGCGTCCGAATCTGTCAAGTTCAGCTAGTATTTCTGGTATAGTCGTGTTGGGGTAGGAGACTGAGAATAGAAGGTCGTCTACATAGGCTGCTATTTTGTAATCTTGCTGGCCGAATGTTATACTATTGATATTTAAATTCCTTCGAACATGCGAAGTTAATACCTCTATCATTAAGATGAATAAAATTGGAGACAAAGGGCAACCCTGTCGTGTGCCATTGCGTATGGGGAGTGTGTCTGAAAGAGTACCATTTACTTTGACTTTTGCATTTGGATGAGAATATAGGCTAAAAATTCTATTGATGATTTTTGGGCCGAATCCTATATTTTTTAGAGTTTCCAATAAAAATTGCCAATTCGTTCGGTCGAATGCTTTTTCTGCATCTATTGCCATCAGCACCGACTCAATGTTATTATGTTTAGCATGCTCCATAAGGGTCAGGGCTCTGAGGGTGTTGTCCCTAGCTTCTCGGCCAGGGACAAAGCCCACCTGGTCTGTGTGTATAATGTCTTGGAGTACCAGGTTTAGTCGGTTAGCTATTATTTTTCCCAAGATCTTGATGTCTGTGTTGAGCAAAGATATGGGTCGGTAACTACCTGGGTCGTCCTGTGGTTTGTCTGGTTTCAGGATTACTGAGATGTAAGCCGCTAAAGAGTCCGTAGAAAGTTGTATAACATCGTCTATTGAATTAAAAAGTTTAAGGAGGTGTGGGGCTAGGATTGAGCAATAGGTTTTATAATATTGGTTGGGGAGTCCATCTGGTCCTGGACTTTTGCCTATGGGAAGTTCCTTAATGGCTCTCAAAATCTCTGTTAAAGTGATAGGCCCTTCTAAGCTTGTCATTTGTGTCTGAGTGAGTTTATTTAGAGCTGCCGAGTCTATGTATGCTACCATATCTTGTGGATGAGCTGGGGATACGTTTGTGGGTAAGTTATACAATTGCTGGTAGAAGTCTTGGAAGTGGGCGGCTATGTCTTTACTGTCTAGGATTAGAGTCCCTTGTCTGGTTTTGAGTTTGTGGATGTGTGTGAGAGCTTGTCGGTCTTTTAAGGTGTTAGCAAGAAGTTTGCCTGGTTTATTCCCCTCATAGAAATATTTTTTTTTAAGCGACAACGTTTTCCTCTGGGCCTCCGAGTATAGTAAGGTGTTTAGTTCTTTTCTGATCTACATTTGTATTTTTTTAATATATGTATATACATATACATACAGTATATACATACAGTATATACATATACATACAGTATACACATATACATACAGTATATACATATACATACAGTATATACATACAGTATATACATACAGTATACACATATACATACAGTATACACATATACATACAGTATACACATATACATACAGTATATACATATAGTATATACATATACATACAGTATATACATACAGTATATACATATACATACAGTATACACATATACATACAGTATATACATATACATACAGTATATACATACAGTATATACATATACATACAGTATATACATATGTGTATATACGTTGGTGCCTGAAAACGAAAAAGAGTACAGGAAGATAAACCACTATTGAGAAGCAGAAAAGACAGTTAAAAATAAGTTAAAAACCCAGGGAGAAATCGTGTACATGAAAGGGAAAATGTAAAATACTAAGAAGAGAAACTACAGAACAAAAGAGTTTTGTGATCTGCTTGAAATGTATAAATAAAGAAAAAAAGATAGAAGGCAAGAAACGTATAAAGGTGTAAAATGAAGAAAATAGAGCATGTAAGTATATAACAGCAGAAACATCAAAACTGTAGTGTATATCTGCTACCCTCTTAATACACAAAATTGCCTTAATGCTTCCCATCAGGCTCCTCCAGCAGTGGCTGGAACTCTCTTTTAATCTGAGCTGCCACCAATGACAGTAATGGCAATAATTAAAGATCTTGGTTTCTAGACGACAGCAAACAAAAGGATCAGGGCACGAGGGGCGCAGTCCCAACTAAATCTGGCATTACAAGTAGCAGTTCAGGCTTCACCTGCGACTGCGGGAGCTTTCCCTAAGCCAAATCTTAGGCCTTGTTTTTCTGCCCCTCTCTGACTTTCTGGCGTACAAAAACACTGAGCCCATGATTACTACCCACAAAAAGCATACAAGATCAGCTTATCATCCTTAGAATGACAGCTAAATGCCCAGCACACAATTATACTTGTTCCCTTTCTGCATACACCCCCCAGAGCTTGAAATTACAATTGGCAGCTGCAGGACAGTCTGATAAAGACTTTTATTTTCAATAGAATTCAACTGGCTTAGAAATTGCATGGAATTTCAGTGCAAATCAAATTAATGAGTGGAAAAGTGAGGCTTATGTCTTCTTATCATGATCACACCCACACCTGGATTTTGTTCCCCAAGTCCCTATAGAACGAGATGACAAATTTCACCTCTAACATTCCAGAAGCCTTTGGATTTTAAGCAGAAGTTAATATGCAAATTATAAATATTTGCTACAAGAAGTTAGCTCTTTAAGAACAGAGTTTTGTTAAGGTTTCTGAAATGCTTTGCTATTTCAATCCACAGGCTTGCTGCCTCACGTTTTAAGTGAATCTTTAACACAGAACCAACTCTGCAAAATAATGTCCTTACCTCAGAGAGACATTAATGTCAGTGTATTTCTAAATTGCATCAGAAAGGGGATACTCTAAAGGGTATTTGAGTTTCTGTGTTTGATGAGCCAATGGGGCCAATTTAACAAAGTCTGGCGGACATGATACGCTGCAGAGTATCATGTCCACTAGACATAGCTGAATGCAGACAGCATACACTGTCGGCATTCAGCATTTCACAAGCAGTTCTAGTGTACTGCTTGTGCAATGCCGCCCCCTTGCAGATTCGCGGACAATCAGCCGCTAGCAGGGGGTGTTAATCAATCTGATCGTATTCGATTGGGTTGATTGCTGTATGCCGATGTAAGACCGCTGCTTCTTAACTCCTGTTTCCGGGAAACAGGGTGAGTTGGCCCCATTCGGGGCATAGTAAATCGGCTCCAATGAGTAAGAAATCCCTGGGGATTCATTTGCACAAGCATGACTTGCTTGTTAGTTTCATTATTGATTTAAACATGTTTTTCCTTAAAGGGGCATTTAACCCATAACATACTGCATGTCAGCAAATATGCACAGCATTGCTAAATAAATGCTTTAAAATAATTTAACAATTTTATTTTGTTAATACAACTTGCACAAATCAAAAGCAGTTCAGGGATGCACTTCTTGAAAATCCTGATAGAATCCATGTTCCTACTGTCTATTTTCTGTAGCCAATCAGGGTCAGGTGTAAATGAGTTTGGACTACGAGCTAACCAATCACAGTCTAAAATGTTGCATTTGTAAATTTAACCATATTTAAGTATGATAGGCACTCCAGGCCTGATGGAGGGAGTGAAATAGGCACACATTTAAAGGGACAATAAATTCAAAATTAAACTTTCTTGATTAAGATAGAGCATGCAGTTTTAAACAGCTTACTAATTTACTTCTGGTATCAAATTTGCTATGTTCTCTTGTTATCTTTTATTGAAGAGTAGAACTAGGTAGGCTCATAAGAGCTCAGGAGTGTGCATGTGTCTTTAGTACTCTATGGCAGCAGTGTTTTGCAACATTATTTGTAGCTTTGTGATGCAATGTTGCAAAACACTGCTACCATAGAGTAGATAACAGAAGTAAATTAGAAAGTTGTTTAAAATGGCATGTTCTATCTGAATCATGAAAGTTTTGCAACATTGTATCACAAAGCTCCAAATAATGTTGCAAAACACTGCTGCCATAGAGTTCTAAAGACACATGCACACTCCTGAGCTCTTTTGAGCAGTTTTACTCTTCAATAAAAGATACCAAAGAACAAAGCAAATTTGATAACAGAAGTAAATTATAAAGTTGTTTAAAAATCCATGCTCTATCTGGATCATGAAAGTTTAATTTTGATTTTACTGTCCCTATATACTGTATGTATATATATATATATATATATATATACACACACACACACAGGGGCATATTTAACATAGTGCGAGCGGACATGATACGATGTAGCGTATCATGTCCACTGCACATCGATAAATGCAAACAGCATACGCTGTCTGCATTTATCATTGCACAAGCAGTTCTTGTGAACTGGTGGTGCAATGCCGCCCCCTGCAGATTTGCGTCCAATCGGCCGCTAGCAGGGGATGACAATCAGCCCGATCGTATTTGATCGTATTCAATCGGGTTGATTTCTGTCCGCAGCCTCAGAGCAGACGGACAGGTTATGGAGCAGCGGTCTTTAGACCGCTGCTTCAAAACTTCTGTTTCTGGCGAGCCTTCAAAACAAGGGGCATCAAGCTCCATACGGAGCTTGATAAATCGGCCCCACAGTGTTTATATGAGTTTAACACTTTATTTTAATGGATTTATGTTGTACTTGGTGCAATCTTTTATTTAGCCTTAACCCTTTATGCAAGGTCTTTAGTCACGCTAACCCGATAAGCACAAATTTAGTTTGCGCTTGTGCGGTTGCAATATTACACACGACAATGCTCACGCACCACTTGCAATATATCCCATCATGGGGTGAGTAAATGTTGATACACAAAGTTTGGTCAAGCACACTTTACAAAAATAGCATTTAGCTATATCTTAGGGTGTGCTGCCAATGAGACCAAATAGTTACACAAAACAGGGTATTGGCAAACATCCACTTCGAAATAAAATATTTTTTAATGCTGCAAAAATCACTTTGCTTTTATATTAATATTGGGATCGTAGTCACACAACATGGCCATATTCTACTTAACCAGTCACAGTGGTGGCTAGCCCATTGGGGCAGTGCCCCTCCAAATGCCCCCAAATGTCCTATTATTATTTTTTTAATTTTATTTTTCAGCATTAATTGTTCTGAATAATGTTTATTTAGCTAGTCAATTTTATTTTAATGTTTGTGCTTTTCTAAATGGAATCATGTATCCTTAAAATACCACCTTAAAAAAACACCCTTTATTTATTTTCTTTTTTTCCTTTCATCTGGACAAATCTTTAACTGCCCCGTGCAGCAATGGTATTTGTAGACCCTCCTCTTCCTTTAATGTAAACTTAACTAATAGGCAGCTGTAGTCCACAGCCTAGATCAGTGTTCCCCCAACCGCGGTCCTCAAGTATCCCCAACAGTCCTGGTTTTCATTATAGCTGAACCAGTGCACAGGTGAAGTAATCAGCTGATCAGTAACCAACCTATTCTGATTCATCAGATGATTATTCCACCTGTGCTCTAGTTCAGCTATAATGAAAACCAGGACTGTTGGGAGTACTTTAGGACCGCGGTTGGGAAACACTGTCCTAGATAATAAAACAGGAGAGTACTATATCTACCAGCATGCAACAGTTGAAGCTGGCCAATCACATCTTAGGTTAGCTCTCACTATCATTTCCTTTGCCTCCAAATCTGTACACTGTGAAATGGAGATTCTTTTTGCAGACACAAATACTAGAGATGTGAAGGGAATAAAACTTTGTTTAAGATTAAAGGGACACTAAACGATTGAAAAAACTTATCTTAAATCCCTCTATCAATCTTTGATATTAATATTTGTAATTGGCTTTGCTTGTCATATTATTACCATTCTCTCTATATTCTGCTTCAAAAATAAATTGAATTCCAAACCCACCGTTATAAGCTTTGGTTTGAAGAACGAATAATTCATGATAACCTGAGTTATCAAGATAGCCGACTTTGTCCGTACTGCGCATGCGCAATCTATCTTACATGTCATCCTCTACCTCACGTCCTCTGAACCAGCAGACCGTCTTAATCGATACTCGCAAACAGAAGTGACAGCGGTCTAGACCAGGTAAGAAAGTAACGCTGTGCTGCGAGAATCACCCTTACAATAACGAGCATAAAATCATAACATTTAATTAATTATTTGACTTGACTATTAATTATGAATTTAATTATTTTTTCTAAATAAGGCCTCGCTTCCATTGAGTCGTTAAAAATGGAGCCGTAAGCTACCGAAGCGGCCGACAGCTAAAAGTAATTTACGGCTGCATTTTAGTACCAGGTTTCCATTGAAAAGATTAGCGTGTTGCGCGCAGTCGCTCTTTTCGTGTAGCTGTAAGTTAACGTTGTGTTAACGCTTCCATCTGACGTCGGATTTCTTGAAAATCAATTAGTTGCTAAGGTAACCCGACATTACGCTATAGAATTTACGTTTAACGTCTGTGCTTCTTACCTGTGATCGCCTCTCAAGAAAAATAAAAAAACACTTATCCATATTTTTAATAATCAAATACTATTTTCTAATATAATTATATTTAACACTTCATAAATATAAGTAATATTTATTGCTGCCCTAGGCATAGGTCTAGTTTGCATTCTGTAGATATGTTCTTGCATATATTATTATATTTAAATATATACTGATATTTCTATTAGAATATAAGTTCAACTATTTCTATACATGAGACAACAATAAATATTACTTATAACAATTTATTTCTACATTAAAACACTTGCATTATTTGCAAGTTTTATAATTTCAATAGAAAATAGGTCTCAAAAAGCACAATTTTCCTCTTTTACACCTAGTTGAGCTGGGGGTAATATTTCTCAATGTATTGACAGCCTCCGACAATGTATTAACGGTTAGCGCTTTCATTGGAAACCTGGTATAATTTATCGATTAACGGCTTCTATTACTTTCTATGGGACGCGAAGATCTTTTCGGCAGCCGAAGTCCGGCTGCCGATATTGAGGTATAACGCGCCATTGGAAACAGTCGATAAACGATATTGCTTCCGACAGCATATTTATCGGTTTGCGAGTGCACGCAAACTGAATTACGACTCAATGGAAGCGAGGCCTTAGTTTATAGTATGAGAACTTAGTTATATATTTAATATTAATGCATTTGCCTAAAAATTGTTAATAACGGATACTGTTATCTTTTAATGCGCTCTCGTTAATATTCCTTATGTTTAATATACTATTTTGGCATTAATAAATATAAATAAAATTGAAAACTATTTTAATTCATATCAATAAACAGATTTCAACAAACGAAGGTCAAAAATAAATGCTCAGCACATAGATAATATAATGTGCATAAAATATTGTATTATCAATTCATAGTGCATACATAAACAATTTTTTTATTAAATATATAACAGCATTTAATCTTTATGTTCATAAAATATATAACTGATATTACAAATACAATAGTTATGTGTTTAATTATATTACATTAATACAATATTCGGAATTATATACAATATAACATTGCAAATGTAATATTTCAAAAACATTATAGTTTATATAGATAATATAGCCTGCTTAGCTCGTAAACAAGCCGTATCCTGTGTGAATAGGAATAGCTATTCAATCGCTAGGATTTTATATAGCGCATGCGTTGTGCCAGTAGCTTAATTCACTTTACTGAGGAATCAAAGCGGCTATCTGCGCATGCACGAACCAATGGGTGACGAAACAATGCGATAATTATATGCACGAAAATGCATTGTGATTGGAGACATAATTTTGTATTGAAGGCAGCATAAAAGGGGGTTTGGCTTTGATTACGTTTTTGCTAAAATAATATATATAGTTTTATAACGCTTATAACGCTCGTTTTAAGGTCAAAGTGGTTAAGTTTTGATATTTGAATTGTGTAGATTCGTTTGTGATGGTTTATTTATATGCAAAAATTGAAACTTTTGGAATCCTTTAAATTTTCATTCTTAAAATTCGAGGAAATTTGTTGCCCTGAATATTCATTGCCTGCACTACTCAGTGTTTTCGCTTTGTTGAAAAAGACAGTGGAGGGCAGAATAGCCCGTAACAAACATAAGAATTAAGGCCCTTAGGAGTATGCTAGCTGTGAAGTGGCAACAATGTTGCAGTAGTGTGGGTGGGGATTTGGCTTACCTATAAAAAATCAGGTGACAGGCCCCAGACCCTCTTTCCAGCTCATCTTCACAGCTTGTAGGATCTTTACAGTCTGGTATAGCAGACTCCTGCAGCATGGATTGTTCCAAGAGATCTTCAAAAGCACCTGTGAGGAGTGAAGAGTTGGAGGATTTACTGATCGATGACTTTGACTCAGAGGAGGATGTGGTGCCGCCGTCTCCGGTGGGTCGTACCCAGATTGGTGCCTCTTTCCTTTACCCTGAAGTCAAAGTTGTGGCAGGTCCCCTTCCCCCTGCTCCCAGTAGTGTTGGGGCGGCAATAGTGGTTTTCCTGAGATAGGTCCATCTTCCCTCCCCTCACCCGGTCATCCGGCGGTTGGGCCTGGGGACGGCATTTCCCCTTCTCAAAGTCCATCCCCTTCCATCCGGGATGCGCGTCCCGAGGGAGTTTAGTTGGCTTACCTCCGCCATCGATCACACTGTCTGGCGGTGGCCCTCTTACAGTCCCTCGCGTCGGTCCTAGTGGGTGGTGGTCCTCCCACTTCGGTCTCGTCTTTAGGCATCGGTTCCCCTCATCCATCACCGGATCTTCGTGTCGTGGAGGGTGAATCTACGGCCATGCAGTCGGCGGTGTCCACTTCTTATGACGTCACTTCTGGTTTGGTCGCTTCCAGAGACTTCATGTCCGGAACCTCCATTTGCGAGCTGGCCATCAAGAGGGTAGCATCATCTTCTCCTCCAGGGTCTGCAGGTAAGAGAGGAGTTCCCCGGGGGGGCACAGCAAGGCACAGGGGTTCAACGCCCACGTGCAGTAAAGAGGTTTCCAAACCTGGGGGGCAGAGTATGAGTGTAACGGGTAGTGCTTCGAAGGGCGGAAGCCTGGCAAGAGGCGAGCAGGATGGTGATTATGAGCAGGCCGTAGGCCTGACTGGGGGTATGCCAACTAATCAGATGGTTGGCCTAGATAGGCAGACTTCTACATGGCAGGCAGTTAGGGATGATGGGGCACTAGGCCCTAACGTTGGCGGAACTCAAGGCCTAGTAGGAGTCACGCCGTGTCCATGCCGCGATGCACGAGAAGCGTATTGCGTGTGGGTGTGCCCCTGGGGTATCTCCCGGTGGGACTAACGTTGGGGTTACAACTAGGGCTTCGGCCAAGAGAGGCTCAGTTCCTCCACTAAGTTTATGCCAAGCAATAAAGGTAGATGCAGAACAGAGTCCTGTTAGGCAAGTACAGTTTTCAAATGCAGTGCTTGATGCGCAAGAGGGTTGGGTGTCTGATTGTTCACGAGTGGTGTGTGACACAGAACGCATGTTTAGCAGTCAGGGGGGCTTAGAGTCTTCTTCAGCTGCGGAAGTGGGGGCCTTGACTTCTCCCTGCGGTACTCCTCTCTCACAATTCTCATTCCAGGAAATCACATCTTCACAGCTTCGCTCCCTCCCTCCCTTGAATATGGTAAGGTGGCAATCTTTAGGTTGGACATATCTATGGTGTTCAGCAGGGGTCTGAGGCCAGTGCGCCTAGTCATACCTGGTCCTACTGATCTGGAGTTTTTCATTTACACCCTGGTTAGGCGTTTGGCCCGCGCCCCGGTTTGCCATCAGAGGTAGAGGGACAGCTGTCCCAGGGGGAGGGTAGTGTCCGCAGGCGTGTGCCTGTGTCCCTCCCCCATTTGACGCTGCCGAGAACTCCCTAAGCCCTTCTGCGTGCAGCTAAGCTCCGCTTATGTCGGCATTCACGGGCACGGACCATCTTCCCAGCAGGGGGTGGCTTACTCTCCTAGCTAGATTGCCACCATCTGGTGTAGGTTTGCTTGGTTGCTTTCAGTCGGTTCTCATGTTTCATAATAAAAAGTGACCCACGGGTCTTTTCCCATACACTTATAAGTTATAAGTTATTGTTCAGTGAGTTCTATGACTGTTATGTTATAATACAGTAAGCCAGGAGGATAGGGCATTTAATTACTTATGAAATAAAAATCGAATTTTCATTAAACATTTACATTTGTTTTCATTAAAACTAATGTAAATGTTTCAAAGCTACAGGTGAAATGTTCACTTATAACTACATACTTAGCCTAACCCGCTCTGGAGAGCTAACCTGGCTTTACCAGAGCCCTGGCCGCGCTAATAGGAAGCTTAGCTATTCTGTTCCTAGGACCTGCTCTAAAGTCCTGTTAGCGTGGCCAGGGCTCTGGCACGAAGAGGACCGGGTTAGCTCTCCAGAGCGTGTTAAGCTAAGTATTTAAAATTAATTTAAAGGAAACAAATAAATATGGAGGAAATGTTGCTGGTGCATTCATTTGGTTTTTTTAATGCATTCCTCCGAAAAATGAATGCACATCTATAACAAATACACACGTTAGTCAAGTGTTATATGCTAACTCTTCTTCTAAAGATTTATTCAAGGTAAACAAGATTCAAAGTTTAATAAACAGTTTGTCAATGTTAATCATTGCCTATATTTAAAGAGAATAAATCTCTCTTAGGAAGTGAATCTAGTAAACATCCTCTGAAAACCTCTGAATACTTTACAGATTATTACAGCAAATAAAAAATAACTTGATTCCCTTTCAATATTTTCATGTTTCTCTAAACGCATCGTAAGCTTTTAGAAATCAGAGAGGACTGTAATGCATTGCTATGCAAAGGCCCCCATGTATTAAAAGGCGAGAGGAAAAGCATGGTACAGAATGTAAGAAGCAGCGGTCTAATAAAGCTAACCTGCCCGCAAGGGCTCCAGGGCAGCTTTTGCTGCTTAACATATGAAGCCCAAAGTGTTGCAACATGTAAGTTGCTAAACATTTGACTATAAACTTGTTTTAGAAAAAAAAAAATTTTTATTTTAATAGTTTGAAAATAGATGCATTTTGAGAAACACTAGTTACAGCCTACTCTACATAATTCTCGTGGTCAAAATGCGGGTTGAATTATTAATTCTCTGTATATTTTTACTTACAATGCTTTTTATTGCAGGAAAGAGCGACATATTTATTTTAAACAGTTCTCTATAAATATAAGCTATTATTGTTATTATTATGCTAGTATCTAATATACAGCTAGATTATGAGTTTTCAGTGCTATAGGAAAATTAACGGCCGCCACAAAAGCGGCGTTATTTCACCTCCCTATAGCGTTGCTATTACAGGTTTACAAAAAGTAGGCTTGTGCGGCCGATATGGTGGCCCTGAGCTCCATACTGCACCAAAATACAAGTGCTGCTTTGACGTGCTTGTGCACGATTTCCCCATAGACATCAATGGGGAGAGCTGGCAAAAAAGAAGCCTAAAACCTGCGATTGCGGAAACAAAAGCTCCGTAACGCAGAATTGAGGTCTATGGGGAAAGAAAAAGTTATGTTTAAACCTAACACCCTAACATAAAAACCATGTCTAAACACCCCTAATCTGCTGCCCTCGACATCGCCGCAACCTACATAATGTAATTAACCCCTAATCTGCCGCCCTTAACATTGCCACCACCTAAATAAAAATATTAATCTAACTAATAGTTATATTGTAGATATCTTAGGTTTTATTTTTATTTCACAGGTAAGTTTGTATTTATTTTAACTAGGTAGACTAGTTAGTAAATAGTTATTAACTATTTAATAACTACCTAGCTAAAATAAATAGAAAGTTACCTGTAAAATAAAACCTAACCTGCCGGGGGGCGGAGCCAACACCGGGAGAAGCTGGTCGCACTTCCACAGAGCTCCTGCTATACTTTCTAATAGAGCCAGCTAAATTATACAACCTTACCCTTTTTTTCTTAATTATTTTTATTTTCCCTGTTCTTATATATAACTGGCTCTTCTATCTGATGTACTTTGGGGTCTGACGCTTCCATAAACACATCATCCTGCCGTGTTAGAGAAGACCGGGCATCTATACACCACAAGCATAGCCCTCTCCAGGGGGACCCTAGTACCGGATACTCTCCGGCAGCTAACATACCAAACAGCATACTAAACACAACGGGGTGAGTTTACCAGACAGCTTTGTACCCCGAGGTGCACAGCTGTTCTGCCCGCTCACTCTTTAAATCACAGAGTCAGCGCGCAGCCCCGGCATCTTCAGCCGCACGGAGGCGGCGCCATCTTAATACCCGCTGCAGAGCCACGTGGAATCGTCACAATCACATTTACGGAACAACGGCTCCTTCTCTGACCAACTATTGAGCAACTGGAATAACCACCGCTTACAGGACTGTCCATTCCAGAGCTCCCGATTGAGGCCCAGAGAAGGGAGTAGAGAAAAAGTTACAGTGCTCCTGACCGTGAGTAATACAGAACCACATCTGTTTAGCGGGCACTAGTAGGGAAGTCTGGGCCTACAGTTAGATAACTTTGTTTCCCTCTTTGCATACATGTACCCATAAAATACTGAGTCCAGTAAATAGCCTGCTCATATAGAGGGAGAGGAGCACAAAGGCTTAGCATATGAAGGAAAGGAGCCTCTCCAAGCAAACATAGAAAATATAAAGTTTTCCACGCTTCTGACAGCCCTTCATATTAGGGCCCTGAACTACGCTATTTCTGCTTCCCCTGTTACCAGCCACAGCTTTAACCCAAATAGAGCAGATCTCAACAACAATTATCTCCCTGAGCATAATCCTAATTTTTGGAACTGCAGTAATTTACTATCAGATTCGCCTACAACCTTGCACACTACTTATCCAACAGGTAGAGGAGGTTCTGTGTGGGCCCCCAGTACATCTCTCTCAGCCAGTGTATGGAAGAAAGGGGAATAGAGTTAACAACATTTGTCAACTATAAACACTCAAATTCAACCGCTTTAGAGGTGCATTACCCACTCTGACACCCAGGCTAGCTATATATACAAGCTTTTGTCTCAGACTGCCACATTGGCACAATTTTTAACTTCTTTTTATGGATTAGTATTTACTGTATTGCCTACGCATCCTGTGTGAACGGCTGCTTTTGCATCACCACAGCAGGCGCAATCTATCACTCTAACTGAGATTGGATTGGTATTTACCGTATGCTATTTTAATAGACTGTGGACTTTTGCTTATATACCACCGCCAGTAAAAAGCTTACATCTAACTTCAGCCTCAATACTGCTATGAATTTTTTCAGTTTGGAATCAGACTAGATTCATTATTTGGCAGCAGAGACGGGTCCACCTTGCTGTGGGTGCTTCCTAAATCTTCCCCCTGAGGGGCCTCACCAACAACAACTCCCCTAGTTTGCACTCACAGACTTTCTCTATACAGGATCCTAAGAACATGCAGGGCTAAATCCTGCAGTGACGGTGTGGGTAGAACCCCCTCCAGACCCCATTATTGAAGTGGAAACCATACGACATACTTTTCAAATCCCCTACGTACGGTACAATATAGTGTGAGTGTATAGCCAGGTGTCTCTATTTAATTTCACGAACATGTCGCAAGCTATGGGGAAGAAACAGAAACGTCAAGAAAACCCAAAGAGAACTCTCACAGATCACTTCCATAGCAGAAACACCTCAGACCAAGATCTATCTGAAGAAGAATCTAGAGAAGTCTCTGCAATAAGTGGTAAAAGTCACAAAACAGACGTAACTAGAAGAGACCAACCAGCATTAACGCAAGCCACATTCCTGGATACAATCAAGTCCCTATCAGACAAGATGGATACCCACTATACGTCTCTACGTCAGGAACTAAGGCAGTCAGTAGGCGAATTGAGGCGAGACCTCTCATCTCTTGGAGAGCGTACTGAAACGCTTGAGAAGAAGCACGAGGACTTAGCAGTTGATCACGCAAACCTCCTTGCCTATTCCCAGACCCTGGCGGAGCTAATTACAGACCTGGAGGGCAAACTGGCAGACCAAGAAGATAGATCCCGTCGGAATAATTTAAGATTCCGTGGTATCCCAGAGGCCATAACCACAGCCAATTTGCAGGACTATCTGAACGGACTGTTTAAAGAGCTACAGCCAATTTGCAGGACTATCTGAACGGACTGTTTAAAGAGCTACTGGGTTCACCTCAGGCACAAGATCTCCTGCTCGATAGAGCTCACAGAGCTTTGCGACCACGCAATTCAAATGCTGATACTCCTAGAGACGTTATTGTAAGACTCCATTACTACTCCACCAGAGAGAAAATACTTAGAGCATCTTTCTCCAATAAATCCCTACAAGAACCATACCACAAAGTACAGATCTTCCCGGACCTGTCACAGCACACTTTGGCAAGAAGAAGAACATTTCAACAATTCACCCAAATTCTTCGACACAATAACATTAAGTACAGGTGGGGGTTCCCGGTAAAATTGTTTCTTCAACACCAAGAACGCTCATATGTGATCACTTCTCCAGAACAAGGTATGACACTCCTTCGCTCCCTGGGTCTATCTTCTACCCAGGAGCAACAGAGAAAAGCCACAGCAGCAGCTGATACTCTGAATCCATCTGTGTCCGAATGGAGACCTCATCAACTGAGAACATCACCCCCACCAGACAGACAAGCCCGAGATTCTTAGGTAATACTTAAATTTTCTATATATATATGTACCACCAATCCCCTCGAAATATGCCCATCCATCAGAGGCAGTCTTCCAACACCGAAAGACTGAACTGACTCCAGAATCACCTAACACTTGGCCCCCCTTTCTAGGAGGCTCCCCATTTTCTTCTTTTGTCAATACCTCTCCCATAGGAGGTACAACAAGACTCAGGCTTAACTGGGCCCACACACGGGTACATATCTTACTCACATGAGAGCCCAGTGCCTGACTTTACGAGTTTATAATTACTCTGTGATCCCTCCTGCTTTGGTGGTACAGAGGACTGTCTCTCACTCATGTTTGTTTAAGACACAAGTTAACTATGTTTTACCCTTTAGGTTGTTCTCTTGGTTGCACCCATTACTTGTAAGACTTCTGAGAAACAGCAGGTTATGTAAATGACACGTCGGGAGCAACTAAGTAATTGATGTTAAGTTAATCTAAGTTTATGTTTAAGTTAAAAATACCTACTACAATGTTTTTAGTCCTACTGATTTGCTCACCTTTCTATATGTCTATTCCTTGCCCTATTACATATGACTTATCTCTCACGCACTCTTCACTTCCACTACTCACAAACTATGATTCTATCTGGAGGGGGGTTCTAACTCCACTAACTCCGTCCATCCTTACTTATCTCGGACAGTATTAGATTGGATACTCTTATCTGTATCTCCTCCTGAACCCCTCACTTGGCTAAACTATTGACATTAAAATTTAATTTCTATCCCCTTTTTTGGCTCCGCCCCTCTCTTTCTCTTTTTCTTCTTTTTTCTCCTCCCCCCTCATCCCTCCCTTCTCTTTTTTTACCTTTCAATTAGGGCCCTCTGCCTTAATTCTTTTATTTCTTCTCTCGCCTCTTCTTTCTTTTTTCAAACCTAAGCGGCTCTTGTCCGCTGTAGTGCTTTACTTACTTACCTTGCACGAATTATAATTACACCATTAGACTAATATTTCTACTTCGACCATCTTTCAGACTCTACCCGTGCAGCCTTTCACCGCCAAGCCCAGGGGTGGGAACCACTAACTCACTGTCCTGCCCTCTTCCCGATCTTTGTGTTTGCTCAACCTACCCCTCTTGTGCCTACCTCCTCCTGTAACCCAAATTTAAGAATGGAAAATTTTCGGTTTCTATCTCTTAACACACAGGGACTTAACTCCCCAACTAAACGTAGCCTACTTTTGAATCACCTACAAAAAAATAAAATAGACATCGCCTGTATACAGGAGACTCATTGGACACGAACTGCTTCTCTATCTCGTATATCTAAAAGATTCCCCATAGTGATGGAGGCCTCCTTTGACTCAAAATCCAGAGGGGTAGCAATCTTTATCAGTAAAAATGTAGAATACGAATCCATATATCTAGATGTTGACCCCCAAGCACGTTATCTCATACTAATATGTAAAATCAATACTCATATAGTCACCCTTGTAAATCTCTATGCTCCTAATACCAGACAAGTCCACTTTCTCAGAAAAGTCCTCCGACGTGTGTCTGAGGTGATACAAGGAGAGCTCATAATTGCAGGAGATTTCAACTTGGTTTGGAATCATGTCCTAGACAGAAATGGTCCCAAAGTTTCCACACAAAATAGATCTATAAATTCACTCTCAAAAACCTTTCAGACACTCATGAGCCAACACAACTTGTATGACGCATGGAGATCATATCACCCGCAAGAGAGGGATTACACCTTCTACTCCCCTGTACACAAATCACATACCAGAATAGACTACTTCTTTGTCCCACCGAGGTCTTTAGATAAAATCTTACATACCAAGATCATTCCAATAACTTGGTCAGACCATGACGCCTTATATCTATCATTTAACACCCATACTGCACCCATATCACATCCCTCTTGGAGACTCAAAGACTGGTTATTAACAGACACTTCAATAAAGCTAAAATTACACGAGCTAATCTGTAACTTTCTAGATCTCAATGACGACAAGCTCACTTCCACTGAAAACTTATGGGCTACACTCAAGGCTTTCCTTAGAGGCCATCTCATACATTTGGACAACACAAAGCTTAGGGAGAGAGACACCAATTTATCCGAGCTAATAGTCCAATCCAAAATCATAAGGGAACAACTACATAGCTCATACTCTGCTGTTCTCAATGATCAGCTTTCCGCGCTAAATAAAAAGATACAAGATTTAGAACTTATTAGAACACAGGCCATGCTGGAAAAATTTAAGAAACTCTATTACCATTTTAGTAACAAACCCTCTTCCCTATTAGCTCAGAAGCTTAGGCAACGCACGGCACAGTCAAGAGTCCTTGCGGTCGGGAATGAGGTAGGCGAATTAGTTCATTCACCTAGAGACATAGGACACGCGTTTCGAGACTACTATCTTAAACTTTACAATCTAGAGACGGCTCGAGACAGCACACCTCCCACCAACCCAGTGATAGACACCTTCTTATCTTCGCTACAACTTCCTACCTTAAGACCAGAAACTAAGATAGCACTAACGACCCAAATAACTATAACAGAGGTCACGCAAGTTATTAAATCCCTAAAATTAGGAAAATCACCAGGCCCAGATGGTTATACCGCTAGGTTCTACAAAAATTATCAAGATATACTAGCCCCTATTCTTTGCAGAATGTTCCAAGAGATCATGCAAAAGGGATCTTTTAATCCCGAATTTCTAGAAGCTACAGTAGTTACCATACTGAAATCGGGAAAATCACCAGAGCAGTGCAGTAGTTATAGGCCTATATCCCTTCTCAACATTGATGCTAAATTATATGCTAAACTCCTTGCCATTAGAATCTCAAAAGGGATCACACAAATAATACATTCTGACCAGGTAGGTTTCATTCCCGGCCGCGAAGGCCCTGATGCTACTAGGCGCATTCTTGATGTCTTTGGGCTAGCATCCAGGAGAGAAGAGCCCTTTTTGGCTCTCTCCCTGGATGCAGAAAAAGCCTTCGATAGGGTTAGATGGGACTATCTGTGGGAGACGATGAAACACTTTGGCTTCCCGGCCCCCTTTATCAAAGCTATACAGGCCCTCTACTCTTCCCCCACGGCTAGAATTAAGGGAGTGGGTTTTCATTCAGAACCTTTTTCCATAACCAACGGCACCCGTCAGGGTTGCCCTTTATCACCCTTGCTTTTTGCCCTAGCAATTGAACCCCTGGCTCAGGCCATTAGATCTAACCCACTGGTCAAGGGCATCTCCTTAGCAGGCTCCGACCATAAAATATCTCTATACGCAGATGACATCACCCTCTTCCTTACCTCCCCAACAACCTCACTTAAAGAACTCTTTAACATCATTAAGACATTTGGTGAAATCAGCTTTTACAAACTTAATGTAACAAAGACAGAGGCACTTCCCCTTAACCTCTCCACTAGGGAGCTTGGAACTCTGCAGAGAGCTTATTGCTTCCAATGGAACACTTCCTCCATAAAAGTCCTGGGAGTACACCTGGCCCCAGACATAACAACCACCATAGCCAAAAATTATACAGAAAAGCTCCCGGCCCTTCGAAGACTCCTGGATTCCTGGGAATTCAGAGAGATCTCCTGGTCGGGTAGGATCGCGGCCATTAAGATGTCTTTTTTACCAAAAATCACCTATCTCTTCAGATGCATCCCCTATAATATCCCGAGACCAGTCCTAAACAAATTACAAAGCCTTATTACAACATATACTTGGAAAGACAGGAGACCGAGAACAGCTAGACATACCCTAGAAAGGCCTACTGACCAGGGAGGACTTGCACTTCCCAACATTATCACATACTATAATGCAGCCAGACTTACACACTTACTCGCGTGGAACGACAAATCTCAAGCACCAGGCTGGTATCATATAGAGGCCTCTCTACTCCCACGCCATATTATGCTCTCTGATCTGCTCTGGATCCCCTCCCACCATGGACAAACCCTGAGAGACATTCATTCCATCTTCCATGATGCCCTTCTCTTTTGGGAACAGATTCGACACACTCCCTTCATAGCACCCCACCCCTCACCCAACCTCACCCTCTCTGCAGCCATATTTGCCCTACCAGATGCACACCCAGAACTCTGGCAGCACTTGCATATTACATCTGTGACAGATTTTTATGACTCTAGCACGTGGACTTCACACCATCAGCTTTGCACTAAATTCCTAATACCTCCGAGACTACAATTTGAGGCCTTCCGGCTTAGCTCCCTACTACGCTCATGGGGCTACCCTAAGCAGCATCTTAGACCCCTCTCACTCTGGGAGCAAGCTTGGACGAAGGCCCACCTCATTAAACACCCATTATCCTTCCATTACAACCTACTGTCTAGCACTAAAGCGCAACAAAAGATCCCTCAGATTCTGGCATGGGAGAGAGAGATTGGTTTCATAGTGGACACTGCCATTTGGCACAAAAGAATCCAGATAACTAGAAAACTCTTACACTGTGCCACGTTATGGGAGTTATACTATAAGCTACTAGTGAGATGGCACCTGGTCCCATCCATATTACATAAAATTTATAGTTCACATTCCCCCATGTGTTGGAGGATGTGTGGACAGGCGGGCACGCCCTTACACATATAGTGGTCTTGCCCAAAAATACAGCCGCTATGGAGAGAACTCTTTTGCACTCTTCACACCATAAACATTAATCCTCCTTATCTACCAGAAATCACCCTATTACATATACAAACACCTAATCTGAATAAGACTTCTGAGGCTTTAACAATTTATGTTTTCATGGCATTGAAATTAGCGATTGCTAGAGAATGGAAAAAAAAGAGACCTCCATCCTTCGCACAAGTACTGACAATCATCAGATACATTAGGATAATGGAACAATACTCTCACAGAGTGCTAGATAAAACAGATTCCTACAGTGACACCTGGTCTCCTTGGCTAACAATCCACCCAGATTGTGACAACTCTCATATTCCCCCTCACACCTAAATTATCCCCTCCACCTTAACCCCAATCCTGTCCCCCCCTCTACCTACCTCCACCCCTGGGCTGACACTGTTGACATGTGTGGCAAACCTAGCCACTTCTGGACTATAACGTAGGAAAGGTTGTCTATAGGCTGTATATTGTGCTATGTAGATGTGACAGACCCTTCTGTCAGCACTGAAAGAGTTAACTGTGTTCAGTTTTAGCCTCAGCTATTGTGCACTGTCATTAATGTTATTGATACAGTCCATTGTTTAATCAACCTCAGAGAGCAGACCCTAGATGATAAGGAAAGCCAAGTGTGTGTCTGTGTTTAAATTGTTATCAGCTTGAGCAAGGTATTCTATTGTATCATGTAAAAGGGCGTGTTCCCTCCATCTAATGTACAACATTCTTTCAACCCCCCTTCTGGGGGGGGGTCAGACCTGCATAAATACTGGGCATATGAGCCTTAATAAAATACATTCTGTTTTAAACCTGAAAACTGGCTGGGTTGTGAATTGCTGATTCCCTATGCAGGACATTGTTCCCTGGTGTTAACCCTTGGTATCCGGTTGGTACCGTTACAATTGGTGGCAAGCGACGGAATGAACCTTATCGCCCAGAAGAGCAACTACACAAGCCAGTAACCTCAGGAAGAGGGGGATTACTACAATACTGACTAAGATGGAAGGAGTACCAGGGACCGAAGTGAATGGAGATGGATTATTCTAAGCTAAAGAGACAAACGTAAAAGGAACTGCTAGAAGCCAGGGGAAAGATAGGCAGCAGCAAACCCAAGGCTATATTAATTGCTGAGCTGATGGAGGGAGACAGAGCTCGCAGCGCTACGCCTCCAGCAGCCATGGAGGAGACCCTATACCAGAGGGAAATGAGGACCAGGCTGGAATTTTTACCCCAACCTGTACCACGGGATATGCTATCCGTGGTAATGGCAGATGTGCAGGAGTACGTGATGGCACACAGTCCGCGGAATGCATCCTCCCGAGCAGGATCCATTTTGGACGCACTCAGCAACCCAGTAAGACCCAAAATCCCATACCATGCATTTAAAATGTTTTGTGAGGAGAAGGATGAGATTGATGGGTATTTACAGGATTTTGAGAGACTGTGCGAGTTACATGATTTGGAGCAGTCCGTATGGGTGCCGGTGCTAGCAGGCAAGCTAGCCGGTAGGGCAGCGGAAGCGTATCGCGCTGTACCCAGGGAGGACAGCAAGGATTACGCTAAAGTGAAGAGAGCGATCTTGGAAAGATATGCCATTACCTCAGAGGCATACCGGCGCAAGTTTAGAGGCCTGCGCAAGCCAGAAAGAGATTCCCATGCAGAGTGGGCCCACAAGCTGGATCAAGCATCTCAGGGGTGGATACAGGCCAGCCAAGCTACCACCATGGAAGAATTGCGACAACTGATGCTGTTGGAGCAATTCTTTAACGGCTTGTCCCCAGAAGCCCAAGAATGGGTGAGAGATCGAAAACCCCTCACCTTAACCGAAGCAGCCAGATTAGCAGACCAGCATTTTGATGCCAGGAGGCACCATGGACTACAGCCTAACAACGGACGGGCTAATATACAATGCCACACCTGCAAGCAGTGGGGACATATGGCACGTGAGTGCACCCAAAATCGGAGCAGACAAGCTTGGAACCAGGTCAGACAGAACCTGGCCCCAAGGGCGGCTGCTCACCATTACCAAACGGAGCCAGCCGCTCATGAGGTGTTGAGCACCCAAGCCGAGGAACCCCTGGGAATTCTGCATGAGGTGATGTCGGTCCAGGGACTTCGGGATTCGGGAGCTACTTTAACCCTGATAGCTCCCCATTTGGTGCCGGATACAGCACCCACTGGCGGATCCGTGGCAGTACGAGGGGCAGGGGGAGCAGTATACCGATTGCCCACTGCTAGAGTGGAGTACAGACCCCCAGTCACCCCAGCAGCTGCCAGTTACCAACCCCCGGCGCACCGCTATACCACACGGCCTCCGGCCACGAACTACCCTCAGAGAGCCCGGTTCAATTCGCGGGGCTACTCACAACCTATTCGGTGCTTTGGATGTAAGCAACTAGGGCACAAAAGACCAGAGTGTCCCCTAAACGCAGCGAATCAAGCACAGTCCTGGAGAAGACCCGCTGGCGGAATCCCACATAATCCTCAGCCTGTGGCCCGCTACGTAGAGGCGCCAGAATGCTGGGGCAGCCTACATGAAGCAGACCCCGTGCAAGCTGCCCACCGGAATAACCGGCAACGGGTTAAAGTGAATGGGAAGGAGGTCAGTTGTCTACGGGATACTGGTGCTACCATGACCTTGCTTCAAGAGAACTTGGTGCCTGAGAAACAGCACACTGGAGACACTGTGGCTGTGAGGGTAGCAGGGGGCACTGTGTTCCGCCTACCTGTTGCCAGGGTACATTTGGATTGGGGAGTGGGCGCTAGACTTGTGAATGTGGGGGTCAAGAAGGACTTACCTGCTGATGTTCTCCTTGGAAATGACTTGGCACCCCTTGTTTCTGCCTATGCTCCCATGGATCCCGCTGATGTTAACCCTGTGACTACCCAAGCCCAGTCCCTCCGGGAAGAGACGCTTCCATGTTTGGGGTGGGGGCAGTACTGAGCCAAGTTGGAGCAGATGGCGGAGAACACCCCGTAGCTTACTTGAGCCGAAAGTTGTTGCCCCGGACATCCCCAAGCCGATCCGTTGGGATCAGACTGTGTATGCCGGCTTGGTTCTGGGGGAGCATTGTGGCAAACCTAGCCACTTCTGGACTATAACGTAAGAAAGGTTGTCTATAGGCTGTATATTGTGCTATGTAGATGTGACAGACCCTTCTGTCAGCACTGAAAGAGTTAACTGTGTTCAGTTTTAGCCTCAGCTATTGTGCACTGTCATTAATGTTATTGATACAGTCCATTGTTTAATCAACCTCAGAGAGCAGACCCTAGATGATAAGGAAAGCCAAGTGTGTGTCTGTGTTTAAATTGTTATCAGCTTGAGCAAGGTATTCTATTGTATCATGTAAAAGGGCGTGTTCCCTCCATCTAATGTACAACATTCTTTCAACCCCCCTTCTGGGGGGGGTCAGACCTGCATAAATACTGGGCATATGAGCCTTAATAAAATACATTCTGTTTTAAACCTGAAAACTGGCTGGGTTGTGAATTGCTGATTCCCTATGCAGGACATTGTTCCCTGGTGTTAACCCTTGGTATCCGGTTGGTACCGTTACAATTGACATGGTTGAGAATTACCTTCATAACTCCAACGCCTTCCAAATGTTCTCTTCTAAATATTACCCTTAGACCCTTCTGATCTGATGGTGTAAATATCATTAATAATACATCCTATCTATCTCTTATCATAGAAAAATAAGACATCCTCTGGTATTAACACCAACACATATATAATGGACTGACACGCACAAGAATATAAATACAGATATTCTGGCAGTAATGTTTTAAGTAACCTGAACTGTATTAGCTGTACTCCAAACTTTTCAAATGATTGTAAGTGCAGTCCATGGTATATTGGACAATGTTGTATATGTTAACATTTTTGTTTTACTTTATAAAAGTCTTAATAAAAAACCAAAATTTAAAAAAAAAAAACCTAACCTGCCTTACACTAAAAACTAACATTACAATAAAATACAATTAATTAAATTATTAAAATACAATTTTCTAAATTACAATAAAAAATAAACACTAGATTACAAAATATAACAAACGAAATTATCAAAAATAAAAACGAATTACTCCTAATCTAATAGTCCTATCAAAATAAAAAAGCCCCCCAAAATAAAAAAAACAAGCCTACACTAAACTGCCAATGGCCCTTAAAATGTCCTTTTGTGGGGCATTGCCTCAAAGAAATCAGCTCTTTTAACTGTAAAAAAAAAATACAAACACCCCCCAACAGTAAAACCCACCACCCAACCCCCCCAAATAAAAACCTATCTAAAGAAACCTAAGCTAACCATTGCCCCGAAAAGGGCATTTGGATGGGCATTTCCCTTAAAAGGGCATTTAGCTCTTTTACATTGCCCAAAACCTAAGCTAAAAACCCCCCCACCCATAACACCCTTAAAAAAACTTAACACTAACCCCCGACGATCCACTTACAGTTATCCAAGTCCGGACATCCATCCTCATCCAGCCGACGAAGTCATCATCCAGGTGGCAAGAAGTCTTCATCCAGGCAGCCTCTTCCATCTTCTTCCAGCCGGCAAGAAGTCTTCATTCAGACAGCATCTTCTATCTTCATCCATCCGGCGCGGAGCGGGTCCATCTTCAAGACATCCGGCGCGGAGAATCCTCTTACGATTGCCGCTGGAAAATGAAGTTTCCCTTTAAGTGACGTCATCCAAGATGGCGTCCCTTCCTGATTGCAACAGCCAATAGGATTTTTTCCCCTTTAATTCCTATTGGCTGATAGAAATCTTTCAGCCAATAGGAATGTAAGGGACGCCATCTTGGATGATGTCACTTAAAGGGAAACTTCATTTTCCAGTGACGATCGTAAGAAGAGGATGCTCCGCGCCAGATGTCTTGAAGATGGACCTGCTCCGCGCTGGATGAAGATAGAAGATGCCGTCTGGATGAAGACTTCTTGCCGTTTGGATGAAGATGGAAGAGGCCGTCCGGATGAAGACTTCTTGCCACCTGGATGATGACTTTACCCGGTGGATGAGGATGGATGTCCGGACTTCGATAACTGTAAGTGGATCGTCGGGGGTTAGGGTTAGGTTTTCTTAAGGGTTTTTAGGTGGGTTTTTTTTTTAGCTTAGGGTTTGGGCAATGTAAAATAGCTAAATGCCCTTTTCAGGGCAATGTCCATCCAAATGTCCTTTTCAGGGAAATGGTTAGCTTAGGTTTATTTATTTATTTGGGGGGGTTGGTTGGGTGGTGGGTTTTACTTTTGGGGGTGTTTGTATTTTTTTTTTTTACAGGTAAAAGAGCTGATTTCTTTGGGGCAATGCCCAACAAAAGGCCCTTTTAAGGGCCATTGGTAGTTTAGTTTAGGCTAGGTTTTTTTTTATTTGGGGGGGCTTTTTTATTTTGATAGGGCTATTAGATTTGGAGTAATTCGTTTTAATTTTTGATAATTTCGTTTTTATTTTTTGTAATTTAGTATTTATTTTTTATTGTAATTTAGAAAATTGTATTTTAATAAATTAATTAATTTTATTTTATTGTAATGCTAGTTTTTAGTGTAAGGCAGGTTAGGTTTTATTTTACAGGTAACTTTGTATTGATTTTAGCTAGGTAGTCATTAAATAGTTAATAACTATTTACTAACTAGTCTACCTAGTTAAAATAAATACAAACTTACCTGTGAAATAAAAATAAAACCTAAGATAGATACAGTATAACTATTAGTAATATTGTAGCTACCTTAGGTTTTATTTTACAGGTAAGTTTGTATTTAGTTTTAAAAAGGAATTATTTAGGTAATAATTGTAAGGTTTATTTAGATTTATTTGAATTATATTTAAGTTAGGGGGTGTTAGGGTTAGATTTAGGCTTAGGGTTACGTAAGGGTTAGGAGTTAATATATTTATGTAGAGTTAGTGATGTGGGAGGTCAGAGGTTTAGGGGTTATAATTTATTTAAGTATATTTCGTTGTGGGGGTTGCGATTTAGTGGTTAATAGGTTTATTATAGCGGCGGTGTGGGCGGAAGGCAGATTAGGGGTTATTAATCTTTAAATGGGCGGTTTAGGGGTTAATAGGTTTATTATAGTGGTGATGATGTCGGGGAGCGGCATATTAGGGGTTAATAATTTTCTTTTAGTGTTTGCGATGTGGGAGGGCCTCAGTTTAGGGGTTAATAGGAAGTTTATGGGTGTTAGTGTACTTTTTAACACTTTAGTTATGAGTTTTATGCTACAGCTTTGTAACGTAAAACTCATAACTACTGACTTTAGATGGCGGTACGGATCTTGTCAGTATAGAGTGTACCGCTCACTTTTTGGTCTCCCAGGCAAACTCGTGATACCGGCGCTATGGAAGTCCCATTGAAAAAGGACTTTTTTTAAAGTGCGGTATTGACGTTGCGTGACGGCCAAAAATGTGTTTGATACACCTATACCTACAAGACTTGTAATAGCGGCGTTAGGGAAAAAGCAGCGTTATGAAAAATAACAATGCTTTTTCACTCATAACACAAAACTCGTAATCTAGCTGATAGATAGTTTTCTCAAAATAGAGCCATCTTAGAAAATAGTAGTAAAATTAGAAAAAAATCTGTCAGTGCCCAGCATGTGTGTGTCCCTAGTTAACTTCTTAAGAGTTTTAGTTCATTCACTGATTTATTTTGGATTCATTTTCATGAAGGGGATCTTTAATATGTCAATTATGTTTAGCTAAATTCTATAACAAATGGACATAAATTACAGAATTAGGGCCATATTACAAGTGAAGCGGTATTTAACGCTCCAACTCGTGCGCTAACTTCTGTTAGAAGTTAGATTTTTGAATGCGTCAGGTAGCGTTCGTATTACAAGTTAAATGTAAACTGTTTTTGCATGAACTCTAATCCGATGCATGCAAAAAGCCAAACTGACGATATTGCGAGGGCTTTAACGTATTCCCCCATAGAAGTCAATGGAGCAAAAAAAGTGGGGGGAAAACACCCTACTCGTGCGCAAACCTGATTGCATAATCCAAAGTGCTCTAACCTGACATGAAAATATTAACATTTTACATTCCAATGTTCTTCACATAACAGAATAGGTTCTATTCATGTGTGTACATTTGTATTTATGTGTTTATGTGTCTGTAAATAAATATATATATATACACACACACACACACATATATATATTTATATATATATACATACATATTCATCTTTAGACATGTATATGTATGTATCTCTATGTTAAAGCCCTTTGTCTGCCTTTTTATTCTCTAACACTGAGACCTCATATTTTTGAGCCCTTATAACTTTTTTTGCAATATTTTGTATTTTGTGACCATTTTTGGTTTTGCAAAACAGTTAATAAGAGCTCCGAGGTTGCACTATCCCGATGCACGTTAACTTCAATTGCGCTCAAGTGATCGCGTTTACTTTTAACTTGTAATATGAGCGATAAACCTGACGCCTGCAAACGCCTGTGATAAACCACTTTTTGCTCACATGTAACTGTAATCTGGCCCTAAATGATTTCTGTATTAAAACATTGAAAAACATCAACTTAGTATGGTTATAGAAATGGCAGAATATTCTGCCCCACCAACTAAAAACGTCACCAGCTGCGACTAGCCAGTCACTAACTTACAAGATGTCCCAATATTGACTGGTCCTAACACTACAATACTTTGCCTTTACAAATATTTGGAATAATTGGCAGCACTCCCAAAAAATAATTTAAACTCTATTTTTGTAAGGTGTGTTAAACCAAAACTGTGTGTATTTGTTTTTAACCAATGGAAGATGCTCAGTCTTCGTTTTTTTAAAGCACCCACCAAGCTCAGTTGTACAGTGTATTGGAGTTGTATACAAAGCCAGGGAGTCTCACTCTATTATAATGAGAGAATAAGGAATCATTTGGCCCATAAAGGCAAAGGGCAAGATTTATCAAAAGACAAATGCCCTGATAGCAGGCTCGCTTATTTGATCTGATATTTATGAAGCAGCTGTTAAAACCGCTGCTTCCTATCCCCACTGCCAACTTGGAGTTGATGAGAACCACACTTCATTCTTTCGGCCAGAGTGATTGACAAGCGCTATTTTACGCAAGTGGGGAACAAATGAAGCCCACAATTTGCTATCAAATGTGGACAGGTTCGCAACATGTGAATCCTGTTCATTCACAAATTGATAAATCTTTGCCCAAAGTATTAAAGTGTTAGGACCAGTCAACACTGAGACACTGTTTAAGTTGGTGACTGGTTAAGTAGAATATGACCTAAGATCCCAATAAAAATATAAAATCAAAGGTCATTTTAACAGCGTTTAAAAAAATGTATTATTCAGTTGCAAGTGGATTTGTACCAATTATCCCTGTTTTATGCTAATAAATATTGGTTTCAATGTCTCTTTAATCTATTTTATCATTTCAACAACCTATCGGCTAGATTACGAGTTTTGCAGTAAGCTGAAAAAGCAGCGTTAACAGGTACTAACGCTGCTTTTTCATTACTGCTGCTATTACGAGTCTTGCAGGTTTAGGGGCACCGCACACTTTTTTGGCCTTACCGCAAACTGACTTACGTAAACTTCGTAAACCCTTTTTTCTATGGGACTTCCATAGCGCTGGTATTACGAGTCTGTCCTGGGAGGCCAAAAAGTGAGCGGTACACCCTATACCTCCAAGATTCCCAACGGATTCTAAAGTCAGTAGTTATGAGTTTTACACTACAACACCGTAGCATAAAACTCATAACTAAAGTGCTAAAAAGTACACTAACACCCATAAACTACCTATTAACCACTAAACCGAGACCCTCCCACATCGCAAACACTATAATAAAAATTTTAACCCCTAATCTGCCGCTACGGACATCGCCGCCACTAGAATAAACATATTAACCCCTAAACCGCCGCACTCCCGCCTCGCAAACAGTAGTTAAATATTATTAACCCCTAACATCGCCGCCACCTACATTATACTTATTAACCCCTAATCTGCTGGTCCGGACATCGCCGCAACCTACATTATATTTATTAACCCCTAATCTGCTGCCCCTAACATCGCCGCCATCTACCTACATTTGTTAACCCCTAATCTGCCGTCCCCAACATCGCCACCACTATTCTAAATGTAGTAACCCTTTAAACTTAAGTATAACCCTAACACCCCCAACTTAAATATAATTTAAATAAATCTAAATAAAATTGCTATAATTTACTAAATTATTCCTATTTAAAACTAAATACCTATAAAATAAACCCTAAGCTAACTACAATATAACTAATAGTTACATTGTAGCTAGCTTAGGGTTTATTTTTATTTTACAGGCAAGTTTGTATTTATTTTAACTAGGTAGAATAGTTACTAAATAGTTATTAACTATTTAATAACTACCTAGCTATAATAAATACAAATTGACCTGTAAAATAAAACCTAACCTAAGTTACACTAACACCTAACCTTACCCTACAATTAAATAAATTACCTACATTAAATACAATTAAATAAATTAAATTAGCTAAATCACAAAAAAAACACTAAATTACAGAAAATAAAAAACAAATGACAGATCTTTAAACTAATTACACCTAATCTAATAGCCCTATCAAAATAAGAAAAGCCCCCCAAAATAAAAAAAAAGCCTAGCCTAAACTAAACTATCAATAGCCCTTAAAAGGGCCTTTTGCGGGCCATTGCCCCAAATAAATCAGCTCTTTTACCTGTAAAAAAAAAATACAAACAACCCCCCCAACAGTTAAACCCACCACCCACACAACCAACCCCCCAAATAAAAGCCTAACTAAAAACAACTAAGCTCCCCATTGCCCTGAAAAGGGCATTTGGATGAACATTGCCCTTAAAATGGCATTTAGCTCTATTGCAGGCCCAAAGCCCTAACCTAAAAAATAAACCCACCCAATACACCCTTAAAAAATCCTAACACTAACCCCCGAAGATTCACTTACCGGGAGAAGTCTTCATCCAAGTGGCAAGATGTCCTCAAGGAAGCCGGCAGAAGTGGTCCTCCAGAGGGGCAGAAGTCTTCATCCAGATGGCATCTTCTATCTTCATCCATCCAACGTGGAGCACCTCCATCTTCAAGACATCCGGCATGGAGCATCCTCTTCAAACGACGTCTTCTTTGGAATGAATATCACTTTAAGTGACGTCATCCAAGATGGCGTCCCTTAGATTCCGATTGGCTGATAGAATTCTATCAGCCAATCGGAATTAAGGTTGAAAAAAGCCTATTGGCGGATCCAATAAGCCAATAGGATTGAGCTGGCATTCTATTGGCTGTTCCAATCAGCCAATAGAATGCAAGCTCAATCCTATTGGCTGATTGGATCAGCCAATAGGATTGAAGTTCAACCTTAATTCCGATTGGCTGATTGAATTCTATCAGCCAATCGGAATCTAAGGGACGCCGTCTTGGATGACGTCACTTAAAGTGATATTCATTCTGAAGAAGACGTTGTTTGAAGAGGATGCTCCTCGCCGGATGTCTTGAAGATGGAGCCGCTCCGCATCGGAAGGATGAAGATAGAAGATGCCGTCTGGATGAAGACTTCTGCCTGTCTGGAGGACCACTTCTGCCCGTCTGGAGGAGCACATTGCCGCTTGGATGAAGACTTCTCCCGGTAAGTGAATCTTCGGGGGTTAGTGTTAGGATTTTTTTAAGGGTGTATTGGGTGGGTTTATTTTTAAGGTCAGGGCTTTGGGCCTGCAATAGAACTAAATGCCCTTTTAAGGGCAATGCCCATCCAAATGCCCTTTTCAGGGCAATGGGGAGCTTAGGTTTTTTTAGTTAGGCTTTTATTTGGGGGGTTGGTTTTACTGTTGGGGAGGTTGTTTGTATTTTTTTTTACAGGTAAAATAGCTGATTTCTTTCGGGCAATGCCCCGCAAAAAGCCCATTTAAGTGCTATTGATAGTTTAGTTTAGGCTAGGGTTTTTTTTATTTTGGGGGAGCTTTTTTTATTTTGATAGGGCTATTAGATTAGGTGTAATTAGTTTAAAGATCTGTAATTTGTTTTTAATTTTCTGTAATTTAGTGTGTTTTTTGTGATTTAGCTAATTTAATTAAATTTATTTAATTGTATTTAATGTAGGAAATGTATTTAATTGTAGGGTTAGGTTAGGTGTTACTGTAACTTAGGCTCGGTTTTATTTTACAGGTCAATTTGTATTAATTTTAGCTAGGTAGTTATTAAATAGTATTTAGTTTTAAATAGGAATAATTTAGTTAATTATAGTAATTTTATTTAGATTTATTTAAATTATATTTAAGTTAGGGGGTGTTAGGGTTAGACTTAGATTTAGGGGTTAATAAATTTAATATAGTGGCAGCGACGTTGGGGGCGGCAGATTAGGGGTTAATAAATATAATGTAGGTGTCGGCGATGTCGGGGGCGGCAGATTAGGGGTTAATAAGTGTAAGATTAGGGGTGTTTAGACTCAGGGTTCATGTTAGGGTGTTAAGTGTAAACATAACATTAGTTTCCCCATAGGAATCAATGGGGCTGCATTACTGAGATTTACGCTGCTTTTTGACAGGTGTCAGCCGGCTCTCCCCATTGATGTCTATGGGGAAATTGTGCACGAGCACGTACAGCCAGCTCACCACTGACTTAAGCAGCGCTGGTATTGGAGTGTAGTGTGGAGCAAAATTTTGCTCTACACTCACTTTTTGCCTTTTAACACCGGGGTTGTAAAAACCTGCAATACCAGCGCTGCAGGTAAGTGAGCGATGAGAAAAAACTGCACGGTAGCACCGCATAGCTCATAACGCAAAACTTGTAATCTAGCTGTATGTTAAGAATGTATTTAGATAACTCTTCCTGTATCATCCCATGAAGCTGATTAAATGGACATGATGCTCAAATGTTGAAGCACTTGAAAGTGATGCAGCACAGCTGTAAAAAGCTGACTAGAAAATATCACCTAAACATCTCTATGTAAAAAAAGGAAGATATTTTAGGGTAGATGTACTAAATATCGAAGGACATAATTCGCTATAGTGCATTATGTGCGCTCAACATTGCTAAATGCCGACAGCAGATGCTGTCGGAATTTATCATTGCACAAGCATTTCTAGTTAAATGCTTGAGCAATGCCGCCTCCTGCTCCTTTGCGGCCACTAGCAGGGGCTGTCAAACATCCTGATCGGATCGGGATGATTTCACTCCGCCACCTAAAAGGTCGTGATCAGGTTAAGGAGCTTCTTAACTTCTGTTTCAGATGAGCCTGAAATGATGGGCCTCCGGAGCAGCATTCGCTGTTTCATAAATGGAGCCCTTTACCTCAAAATTTCCTCAGTAGTCACATCACATTGTAAAGGGAGCCAATCAGGATGCTAGTCCCAGGACTTGCAATGCAGCGTGCATCAAGCACAGTCATGTTACTTCCCTCCTCATTTTAAGAAACTTTACTATGAAATCTTGCAAGATTTCATTGAAATATCATGAGATCACAGTTAACAAAAGTGCAAACTCAGCACTGATGATATTGACTGGCTTTTGTGTGTTTTTTCCCAACATGCAGTTAACAGTAGCTGAAGAATAACTGTTCGCTGTACTGTTATGCTGCATCATATTCAAGTGATTTAGCATATTAGGTCTCTAACAGATGTTGAAAGAATTCTTACACCTTAATCAATCAACTCTACAGGGTGACACAGAAATATTTTCTCAACAGAAATGTTTACTTAAGTCAAGCTTTGCTTTCTGTGTGCAAGCAAACACCTTATAATCTGACATGTCCTTCTCTAAACATACACTACACATTGGACTAAATTAATTTAAGTTACTGCTAGTACATACAATATTATATATGTAATAACCACCCACATATACATTAAAGTCATCAACTGAAATATGCTGTGATACCTCCAAACACACTTTCATTTTCCTAAATCCCTAGATTCACCTTTATACATAAGCACTCCGAAAGATGGCATGGTTCTAGATTTGAAAATTTTTTTGTGGATTAAAAATACTGGAAAAAGATTCACTGGATTTTTCTCATGGGCCTTTTCAAGATGGCCACCCTTTGATGCATGGGACTTTAAATATAACTTTATATATAACACTTGTCATTGGTTGCAAAATGAAAGCTAGAATGGTGTTTTGTGGCCCTCTGAAGAAAGGCAATTGGCTTGGCTAGATGCAACAGGGAGAACAGTGCGCTCTCCTACCATAATAACAGATTTTTAATCTAGAGTAATTATAGCACAAACCTTTATGGTTTTGTTTTATGTAAATGTTTATTTTGAGGGGTTTTTTTTTTAAGGAAAGAATAGTCTTTTGGCCTTTCTCTATTAAGCATTAATATTTTCTAAATATTTGTAGAAATAAGGTCGGAGAGTTGTGCAAATATATTATGCATGTAGATTGTTTTTAAATTAGGCAGGAGCCTGCTATATTTTCCAGGCACTGTGGACGACTTATTAAAACTGATAGATAATAAATACTGTAAAGTGACAGAATAATTAAGCCAATAAGTATCATCAACATAATGACAAAAGTCACAAATGCATTGTTAAGACCAAAACATTTACAATTAAATGTGCATTTCTGTATAATAAATTGTTGATTTATGTAGCGGTTTATGAGTCTAAGTGATACAAAAAAAAATACAGCTCATTTTATGCCTATTTTTGTCCACAGCAAATTCTCTACAGTACACAACATTATGACAAGTAAATAAAGCTGCGTCTCAGTTGAGTTAATGACCCCTACGATATGTGTTTGTCATGCAGAGGTAGCTGAGTTTTAATTGACAAGCAGGTGAGCACAGTGTTTGCATGGAAGCAACACACAGCCTCCTCCGCCACATCTCCTGTCTTAAGTGTCCTTTCCTTGACAGGTCGGTGAGATTCCCATCTCTGGCCCTCACAAACATCCTACTCAGTAATGAAGAATCTTTCCACGTGTGCTAACATTATTCATTTAAACATGCAAGGGAAACACGGGCAATGAAAATTCCCCTTGACTGCCAAACACCATGATGTCGTCTTATGCTGATATCAGAACCTCAACCAGTCCTGATTTTTTTATCTCAGCATATTTTCTCTAAACCTAAATATCAAGAATATCAAATTCAGCAATATTTTAAAACGGATCCCATAAATTACATAATTTTATTACTTTTTTTTTTACGTCTGAAGATAATGGCTAAGTAGGAAGTTGCATAAAGGATAAAAACATTTCTTAGGAATTGAGTAGAATAAAGAAATTACAATCTTAGACTAAGTGACTGGAAAAAAAAAAACTTATCCTGATGATATGTATAAGAAAATGGTTATGGGCATGATAAAATAAACAGGGAAATGTTACCAGAATAATGTAGCACAGTGCAAAGAATTACATGAAGGGATAATATTCAGCAATAAGAGGATTTATAAGAAAGCAGGAGATAAAGCAATAGAAGACATTTATAGAACACAAAGCTATTGTGTAAGTTATAGGAAATGCCAACATAAGTAATAAGATGTTTCATATCAAGTAGTTCTGTAGAACCATAAGGTGTTATATGGAGACATTATATAGAGCTAAAAAATGTAGGTAGGAATTATTTGCAGAGATTAAACCCTGCTAGAGGGAACATCTGTACAAGTTATAATTATGTGCTGAACATGAAACATTTTAAGAAGAAACTCAGCTTCTGTCAAAGCAAATATGTTCAGTCCTTAGATGCCACAGTCAAACCAAGAATACTGATTGCAACATGCACAGAAGCTAATATATTACATTAGCCTAAACTTCCTATGCATTTAGGGCAGATCACTGTATTGTGTACACAGAGCCTGAACTCGCTACTCTCTAGCTTAGCGGTGACCAGGCATACGGTTTACATGGCTCCATCTTACAAGGTCTTAGATCATACAGAAAAACGTTCGCTGTGGTATTTCAATATTAGCCCTGAAATCAAAGCACCCCTGCTGATCAACCGCTGCCTGTTTTCTCTGCGCTTATGCTTCCTCCTTGTTTGTGAAATCATGTGGACTGAACCCCAACACAATGCGTGGATATGAGACACAGAGAGGAGGCTGGCTTGCTGTTGTCTCATTCCATCCCTCGTGGCTCTGTTGTAATTAGATTTGTGAATACACTAAAAGGTCTCATTGTGAATGGCAACAGCTGTTGACATCAGCATGTTATACTGAATAATTTACTGTCTTCATTTTACTTGCTAAAGAACGGGTGCCGGCGGTGTCTGGCTTCTGCAGCACTTAGAGATTTCTCACTTTTATTCTGGCATGATTAGCCTGCTCTGTCACAAGCACCAGTAGGGAGAAAGCAGTGGTTCTGTGTACACTTTAGAAACTACAAGCTATAGATGTGTTAGCAAAATAAGAATAAAATCAAGGTGTTTTTTTAAGTGTAACTAGGTTTCAAACTAAAGTGCAGGCTCTTTAAATAGGGTTTGAATGCTACTAAATGGTATGATAATACAAACCTGTGCTATCGAAGATATTGGTTAATGTATTTTGATTTTCATAGTCGTTTCCTAGAGAGTCTCTACAATGATGGCAGAAATGACAGATGTGGATTACTAGAAAACTAACAGAGGAGAGAGATGGGACAGAAAAGGAGAGGTAGAGCCTGATGATCAATTTCTCGCCAACATAGACATTTCTGAGCATTATATTGTAATGTAGGTGTCCCTCCTTCATACACAGAACCCTGCAGAGCGAGATAAACTGCCCTTAAGCTAAAATTTGCCTCTCTACAATTTTTTGAGGGACCTATTATTACTGCCAATATTTATAAGATAATGTCGCCAGAGAAGAGAGCTTCAGATCTTGGAGGTCCATAGTGTGTATAGACATTGGGTTCCAGGCGACCTTGTGGTGCAGGCACCTCTCCACCACCTCTGAGGTTGTGAAGATAAATCACCCCAAACTTGTTTGTTCATGGTGATTGACAGGCTACACAAGAGCAGGGACACTGTGCAAGCAAATACTTGTGCAATAGAAAATACAGGCAGCCTATACTGTACATACACTTGAAAGATGGGCAAAGATGTTTCAAGTTGGGAACCTTGTTGTTTATTACATGGGGTGCTTAGTTTATAATTGGAAATTTTGTAGAACTCTCATTGGTAGGCCACAATTTTATTTTATAAGCTTTAATTGAAAGTGATTTAACCACACCACTCATTAACCCAACTAAATGAAGTGTGAATCTTTCTTACACAAACTAGGATGTATTTTTCATTATGCTCTTTTAGGGGCCAATTTCAATGTAGCTGGAAGCTGTTTTTATTTAATGATTTGTATCTCATAAAAAAAGGAAAACAACTTACAACCAAGGCATTGTTTTCCAACATGCAAATTGCTCTGCAAGTTGTTCAGCGACTCATTTTTAGGAAGGGGTACTTATATCATTACCAAATGGACAGGGAGGATAACATCATTTGGAACCTCTCTCTTACCCTGGCTCCACTAATGACCTGACCAATTGTGACTGAATAAGAGGGAGAAAAGAAAGCGTGGGGCTAAGTTTGTTTTCACTGCCTTTCTAAGGGTAAGATATACTTGTTTTTATTTCAAATATAAAAAAATGGACAGAGTTAGTAGTACAATATTCTTGCATAGTTTATGAGATGGAGCCTCCAGCATCACTGACAACTGAGTCCTGGCTGATTGTCATTAGAGTTTAGGGGTTTTGGAGTGCTAATCCAATTTTGGTTAGCCATCTGTGTCATATATATATATATATATTTATCATTTTATATATATATATATATATATATATATATATATATATATATATATATATATATATATATATGTGTGTGTGTGTGTGTGGGTGTTTGTTAAACCTACTCTGACCTCAAGCAGAAAGCAATTTGTTAACACTGAAAAGTTTAATCCCTGATATACTTGTGTGAGCATCTCTCTTCATTTATTACACCTCCCCTCCTGCCTCCTTCCTAATGAAGGCTGCAGCTCCACGTGCCTGTGATCTAATATGTAAGACACATATTGTGTCTGCAAATAAACAGGGAGCAGTCGCTTTGGCACCTGAATCATTTTCCAAATGCTCGTGTCAGCACCACAGGGAAGCAGACAAATATGTTTAGATTTCCCAGCACTCTTCAAGGCTCAATACTGCAAAATGCTGAGAGCGTAGAAAGGGGGGGCAAAGATGGGCTTGAGATGGACCCACAGCCCCCTTTAGTCTCTGTTTGTAACAATGCTCTTAGAGCTCAACTAAATGATGTTTTTATTAGTGTTCATGTAATTTGTGCTCAGTATGCTTGCGTTTTGCTGTAGGTGCAGATTCTGATTTAAATTGCTCAGCCCCTGCGGGATCTGATTTTACATTGCAATAGTTACTCCTGGGTGTTAAATGAGAACAGCCAGACTGCAGCTCTCATGCAATGTACACTGTATGCTCAAAACACCCTTGTGCTGGAAGAAAATAATTAGTTGTATAGTCGTACATTATGCAGTGGATAATATTTGCTGGTACTCTAATACAAAACAAGAAAAGCTGTTGTGCTGCACTTCAAGAGCTTAAACAGATTGCCAAAATGAAAACATATTGTAAGCTCTTAAGAGAAGATTGTATGATATAAAACATATTGAAAGCGATTTTACCATACTGAAGGAACTAAACAGGTGGTAGACATCAATTGTTTCACTGACATATGCATGGCTGAAAAAGGCCACTGGATAAATAAAACACAATTTAAACAGCAAAATTTAATTTAAACTACAACAAAATAAGATAAAATTAAAAGCGTTTTTATTACTTATAATAAAATACAACATTTTAATGTGTGACCATATATAAGAAATGTATGGTTTTCTTCAGAGCACAAATAGTTAAAGAGAATTAGTTCACATAAAAGCTACAGATCCAGCAGTGTGCAGTTCATCTTATTTCAGCCATAAAGGGACAGTAAACACTTTGAGATTGTAATATACAATACTTAACTATGCACATTAAAAATAAATTTGTAGCATATTTTCATTATTCATCTTGCATCTTTTCTTGTAATTCAAATTGTGTCTCTTTCAGCTTTCAGGCCTGGAAACTGAAAACTGAAAGCCTAACCTTGCCATGTATATGTCCCTGTTTTGTAGTTTAAGATCTTATCTTTCCTGCTGAGGTCAAACAATGCAGGGTTTGTAAACGCAATGACAATGGTAAGCACTACCCCCCCCCCCCCGCCCAGGCTCAAGTCTGTATTGTTTCCTCCAAATAAAGAAAGTGGTAGATGGAGTTTGACTATTGAAAAATAAACACAGCAAATACGGTGTTAATCTGTTGTAATAAAGTTTAGACCCACAATCTGCTGGAAGACTGCAGAAAATAGTGTAATTAAAAAGTGTTTACTGTGCCTTTAAGACTAATAAAAATTAAAAAAAAGCTCTTCTATAAATTGATCAAGCCAATGGTCACTTACCCCTGGGTGCAGTTGACATGGCAGGGACGACACTCATTATTCAAGTCTGCATACTTAAAGATGAAGCCACTTGCAGTATGAACCCCATCTGGGCATTTTGCCACACAATTTGGGCCATCTTTAAAGTTGGAACATTTTATACAGTGTTCAGGACCCTGGAAAGCAAACAGTGTTATATACAATGAAGTTCAGATTTAAGTATTAATAAGTAATCAAGATCCTACAAAGAAAAACATTCTTATGCTGACCCATGATATGGTTAGGAATATGATTTCACATTAAATTGAAAAAAAAAAAACCAGCGCTTTAATTGTTGACTCTGTGAAGGAATGATATATGCTTGTTACTTTTTTTATTTTCGTACCGGTCCCCTGCAAGTGATCATGCCGTCCATCTTCTCACACTGGTTGTCACACTCTAAACAAACAGAGCCGTTGGCAAACTCGCGGATTTCGCTGCAGAGTAATAAGATGAGACATTAGGGAAATCAAATGGGGAAAAAAAAGGTTCCTTTGTGCAATTGCTTAGTGCAGCCTGGCTTTCTCCGTGAAATAAAGGATCTTATCATTAACTGCAGCTGAACGCCAAAGCTCAAACTGTATTATCCTCTACCATCTCTGCTCTGACACTAGTCCATATGTACACTACATTTTTTCTTTTTTTTATCCACAATGGTAAATCTCCCCATACTTTCCTATGAATTTAGACATTCCAGTACCCAGAAAACTCTTAGCAATACATATTATGATTCTTAGTCACAGTTATGCTTCATCTTTTTGCTGCACTACTTAATAACTTTTAATATATTTTCTATTAAGGCAAAGCTCTGTTAAACTTTCAGAAAAAAAAGGTTAAACTTTGAGGGAACATCTAATAATATTTTAGGATATGCAGCAGGAAACTAACAAAATATGTGTGTTTATATTATATAAAAAAACCTAACTTTATATGGTGTGTTCAGAATACTTAGCAGGGCAGGGTCTACATTTCTGATATATGCAGGATATTTAGGTTCCGCAATAGCTTTTTTCACATGAGCGAGCTTATGACATGACTTGAGTACATGAGTATTAATGCAAATGTTTGTTTGCAAGCAGTTACAAATCCCTCATTAGAGCTTCAGTCTGTACAGTGTAGCCTTAGGCAGCTGCCTACTTTGACTAATCCAAAAAAAAAATCTCTAAACCTCTTTTAATATACTTATTGTGGAGTTTTCGGGGTCCATTAAATAAATGCCATAGCAATATATGGTACATCTTATTATCAACACACTTGGAATCCAAAATTAAACAAATAATAAAAACTGAAAGTCATTTTTATCAGAGGCATTAAATCACAGTAATTAATAGACATGAAAAAACATCCACTATTCTGAATCTGAACCAGAAGGGATAATATGTGAAATGAGATAAAGCAACATAATGATAAAAGAAAGAAAGAGAGAAAGATCAGAGGAAGAGGCAGTGATTTGCAAGGAAATGTGTATAATTAAATGGATCATCTCTCAGGGAAACAGATTTCATTACTCTGGAAAACTGTTTATTATGATGATGTGGGAGGGAAATATAGGACTGTATTCATTTAAACAGCATAGCGGTTTCAAGACAAGGAGGGTAAATATGTATTAATAAGATTTATACTTAAGTAATACATAAAACAGTCAATATATTCAATTACTCTTTTTGTTATAATGAAGGTGTTAAACTGAAACGTATTTCCTGCTACATTGTACAGCCCCATCTGTGTATAGTCAGACATATTCATGCACTTGTAAAGCATTTCGATCTACTGAGTTAGTCCCGTATTGGTTTATATTGTCAGAATTTGAAATTTTTAAAGTCTAGAGTACAAAGCAAATTCACACTTTACCAATATTTACATCTGGCAACAGCAAAATGCTAGTTTTTCAAAATATTAATGAGCCTGATGATTGTGTGCTTGATAATTCAGTGACGCGATAGGATATTGTTTACAACGGAAGCTTCATGAGTGTTGATCCCTATAGGTCACTTAATAGTTATAGTCTGTAACACTTGCTATAAGATCAAGCCTTAAACTTAGATAAACACCTAAATAGGAGGTGACATATGTCTTATAGAGTTATAGGTCAACTCAGCAATATCTGTTTATTACCTACACTATCCTAGCAATAGATTTTATCTTATCAATTAGGAGCTACATGCTGTTATTTTGTGTGTTGGATCTATATGACCTGGTTGCTTTTAAATGATATTACATTATTGTGTACTGTTAAGTGACCTTGGTCCGTAGGCCCATTCAAATAATCACTGTTTTCTATTGTATTTTAACAAAATCCATTTATTTAGTATACTATGTACGATGAAAACCTTACAGTTAACTAGTTACCATGTGCCATATTGGCCTATATTTATAATGGTAACTATCTCAGAGATATGCAGCCCATAAGTGTCCATTTGTTATATTTTCTGGAAGAGGAAATTGAGCTTAAAACCATTTAATCAAACATTAAAAGGGGTTTCTTAACTATATGTTTTTTTCTTTCTTATGTATATAGTTATTCAGTTGTATGTTGGTTTATTGTCCTTTCATCTGTAAAGGTCCAGGTGTTACAATTCAATAAAAAAAAATTTTTTAAAAATGTGCAGGTCCCATGGAAAAAAAAAACGGGGGGGGGGGGGCAGTTCTGCTGCTTTAGACAAGCTAGGAGGATGGACCTTAATTCTCCCTATGAATTATTTTTTTTGTCACATTCGTTCATTAAGAAGATAAAAAATGAAAATGACTGTTGATATCATTTTATATGTCCAGTATTCAAAATAATGCACTTAAAGGAATCCAGGAGACTATAATGTAACACAGAAATTGATACCACAGAAAACTTTTACTTGCTTATAATTTGCAGAGAGGGGTGGAAGAAAGTGTCTAAAGGAGTGAAAAAACCCACACCAGGGTGAAGCAACTGAGAGTCTACAAATAATGAACAATCTGTGACATAGAACTTTCCTACTGTGCTAATGAGATGGATTCTAAATTGTTTGTCTCTGTAGTAAAAGAACAGTGACAGGGTGACTAAGATGGTTACTAATTATACTTATTTCTGTAGATTCTATAATACAATTATTAAAGCACTATCTTGTGTGAAGAATAAGGTTCTTCTCAATGAACGTGTAGTGACACCAGACAGAATGAGATTTCTGCATGGAAAAAAATGTTCTAAAATAATCAAAACCATATATTAGCAGAAATTTAAACACAACCATTTAGGAACAAGTGTCTTTATCAAGAGTTTATTATATATATGTTCGTGGTCGGGTTGTCTCGAGCAAGCTCTGAGACTAAGGTCATATCTAACACTGTTCTTGACAATCTACACATGTAATATTAGAATTACTATGAATTAGATGTCAGGCAGTTTAGGAATGGATACAAACTATTAAAAAGGAGATTATAGGAGTACAAAAGACCACATAATGTGAAAGCTTTGTTGGGTGGTTTTACTTAATTCCAGAAAATCACAACATTTAGATCAGTCTGAAATGTGCAAGAAATTTGACAATTCGGATAAGCAAATTGTGAAGAGAATTTTTGTTAACAGATGCAACAAGTTGCTAGGCTACTGAGGTTAGCAGGAGGAGAATATATGACAGACATGAGCATGATGATGGTTTTAGTGGGTGACAATTCAGATCAAATACAGTTTCTTCCAAAAAACATGCTCTGGTTGCCCAGAGCTAGGAGGCATCTGAGAAATATTCTTTCAAACAGTTTCCAATTAGAGCAGGTTGTTGTTCCGGCCTACAAGGAGTGTAGGACAGAGACAACATTGATAAACATGGTTTTAGAATCTTCCAATTTCATGAAAAAAAATTGTTATTACTGTTTCACTGGGAGAACACTGCAGAAGGTCTCCCATGTTCTAAATTCATTGAGCATCACTTTACTTGTATTCTCCTCAGATTTTTTTAGTGGGTGTTCCTGCCATTAATATCTATGGTTGTGTGAGGGGCCTAATACATGATATCTTACACATAAATTTGTCAGTTTCTAAGTGCTGAAACTACTAAACAGCTAATCCACTCCCTAGTAATTTCCCGACTTGACTACTGTAACAACTTACTAACTGGCCTCCCTCTCTCCCGCCTCTCTCCCCTCCAATCCATCCTAAATGCATCTGCCAGGCTAATCCACCTCTCAACGCTCTGTTTCTGCTGCACCTCTCTGTGAGTCCCTTCACTGGCTCCCCATTCACAACAGAGTGAAACTCAAAATTCTCACCCTGACCTACAAAGCCCTCACCAATGCTGCCCCACCCTACCTGTCCTCACGTATCAACAAATATACTCCTGCCCACCCCCTAAGATCCAACAATGACCTGCTTCTTGCGTCCTCTACCATCACCTCCTCTCATGCTAGACTGCAGGACTTCTCTCGTGCGGCACCAACCCTCTGGAACACACTTCCTCGTGCTGTCAGACTTGCCCCTAACCTCTCCTCCTTTAAACGTTCCCTAAAGACCTTTCTGTTCAGGGAAGCTTATCACCCGACTTATTAACAAACTAACTTCACTTAACTAACAGTTGCCCTCTATCTCCTCACTAATATCATTCTCATCTTTGCAGTCCCCACCTCCTGTTTCCCATCCTCCTACCCATCTAGATTGTAAATTCCCACGGGAATAGGGCTCTCAATTCCCTCTGTATTTTGTCTGTAAAATTTTGTCTTTTATCGTATTGTTTCTCCATTGTACTGTTATCCTTGTACCCATGGGCAGCGCTGCGGAATCTGTTGGCACTTTATAAATAAAGAATAATAATAATAATAATAATAATAATAATAATAAAGTGAGGCTGTCGCAATAAGGGAAAAAAAATATTACAAATTGCAACAACTTTGGAAACGCACCTGAAACATAGTAAAATGTACGTTTGCTATTTCACATCATTTTTGTTATGGAAAAATAGTCTTGCTCTCACTCTTGTGTCTTGCTATTGAAAATCTGACAACCCTGTCTTGATTTTTTTAAAGGTTTATTTTTTGTATATGATACAGTTGAATGTTCCTGTTTTTATTGTATTGTCCTACAATGTTTTTGTGATTACAGTATCTTTCACTAGCAGTTTGATGTAAAAATCTGTTTGATGCCCGTATCTGACAATGGAACTGGTTCTATGTCATAACAAAATAACAGTTGCAAGATAAAAGTGGCTCCATTGAATTCAATGAGATAGAACTCGCCACTCACTGCTCTTTGGAAGGGTGGGTACAATTCTTTTTGAATTATGCAATTTTCCAGCGACAATAATGCAGCAAGTTTTTAGAGTGTGTTTTAATTATTCTGCACCATTATCTGTATATTGTTTTGTAAAGCGACATACTGAAGTCATTTCTAAAATGTTGAATTGCTATTATGTAAATTGTGCTGAATAAGCAAACGAATACCCTGCTATTAACTCTCCCAAGGTTTCTCCCCTCCAGGCCTAACTGGACAAATCTAAAGGATATCTCCACCTGAGCACAGGTGAGACAATTAGAATGATTGAGCTTCTGAACAACTTTAAAAGGGAAAATATAAAAAAATCTGGCCTGATACGGCTTCTTGAGAATGGAGCTGACAGGCCGCGGACAATCATATAATCTAATTCCATTTCAGGAAAAGCAGAAGTTGTGTTCCATATGAGCTCTCTTACCCATTATAAAGGTTGCAGGACTTGATACAAGTCTTCCCTCGACTGAAGTATTTGCAGGAGAGACACTGGTCAGGCCCGGGACCCCAGCACCCAGAACTTGAACAAAATGGGTAACAGTTCATCAATTCAGAAGCTGGAAAAAATGAGAAATTCAGAGTATGATGTACTAAGCACCCACAATACAAGACTTGTATTCTAAATTCATTTTTCATGAAATAAGAAAGTCAATGTCAATTAGGTACTAAAGTGATATTAGCTTAGAAGACTGGACTAATCTATGTACACCTACATGCTGATTATTCACCCAGAATGAAGAGAAGAGCCACAAAGAATACCTTTGCTCAAATAAACTCCTTGTGAAGCAATACAGTGTAGGAGATAGTGTCCCGTATTCTTTAAATCCAAATAAAAAGGCTTGTTTGAAAGGGTATTCTAATGCAAAAAACACATGCTCTAATGGATGAGAACTTGTAATGTGTGCATCACTTAGCCTAGCTTAGCATGTGATTATAGCACAAAGAAACACTCAGGTGGCACTCAAAATATGGCAACAGTGCCTTTATTTATTCTGAGCATAAATAAAGGCACTGTTGCCATATTTTGAGTGCCACCTGAGTGTTTCTTTGTGCTATATGTTCTAGGGCCAGTGGAAGGGGGGAGGCCCTCCAGGTGTGCACCATACTCCATTGAATACAAGCTATACAGGACATTTTGGTCGAGTGTGTGCTGGTCCTACTTTTCTTATACATAGCATGTGATTATGCCCTGCAAAGGGGTTAAACATATAAGTAAAATTGTGCTTCATAGCAGTAAGCATTTTAGCTCCCGAGCAGAATATGGCTGGCGAGGCAATAGATCTGCAGTTGCAGGAACCCACCAATCACTGGTGTTGTCCCGCACAGGTACTGCAATGCTATCAGCCAATCATAATTAAGATAGGAAAAATCCTATTGGCTGATCCAATCAGCCAATAGGATTGAAGTTCAATCCTATTGGCTGATCCAATCAGCCAATAGGATTGAGCTCGCATTCTATTGGCTGTTCCAATCAGCCAATAGAATGTGACCTCAATCCTATTGGCTGATTGGATCAGCCAATCAAATTTTTCCTACCTTAATTCCGATTGGCTGATAGAATCCTATCAGCCAATCGGAATTCAAGGGACGCCATCTTGGATGACGTCATTTAAAGGAACCTTCATTCTTCGCTTGGACTTCGTTTGAAGAGGATGCTCTGCGTCGGCTGGATTGAAGATGGACCCGCTCCGGATGGATGAAGATAGAAGATGCCGCCTGGATGAAGACTTCTGCCGCTTGGAGGACCTCTTCTGCCCGGATCGGATGAAGACTTCTGCCCCTCTGGAGGTCCACTTGTGCCCGGCTGGGTGAAGACGGCTCAAGGTAGAGTGATCTTCAAGGGGGTAGTGTTAGGTTTTTTTAAGGGGGGATTGGGTGGGTTTTAGAGTAGGGTTGGGTGTGTGGGTGGTGGGTTTTAATGTTGGGGGGTATTGGGTTTTTTTTTACAGGTAAAAGAGCTGATTACTTTGGGGCAATGCCCCGCAAAAAGCCCTTTTAAGGGCTATTTGTAATTTAGTATAGCGTAGGGATTTTTTTTTATTTTGGGGGGCTTTTTTATTTTATTAGGGGGATTAGAGTAGGTGAAATTAGTTTAAAATTCTTGTAATTATTTTTTTATTTACTGTAATTTAGTGTTTGTTTTTTTCGTACTTTAGTTTATTTAATTTAATTGTAGTTAATTGTAGTTAGTTTAGGTAATTAAATTAATGATGGTGTAGAGTTAGGTGTAATTGTAACTTAGGTTAGGATTTATTTTACAGGTATATTTGTATTTATTTTAACTAGGAAGTTATTAAATAGTTAATAACTATTTAATAACTATTATACCTAGTTAAAATAAATACAAAGTTGCCTGTAAAATAAAAATAAACCCTAAGCTAGATACAATGTAACTATTAGTTATATTGTAGCTATCTTAGGGTTTATTTTATAGGTAAGTATTTAGTTTTAAATAGGATTAATTTATTTAATTGTAGTAATTTTATTTAGTTTTATTTAAATTATATTTAAGTTAGGGGGGGTTAGACTTAGGGTTAGACTTAGGTTTAGGGGTTAATACATTTAATATAGTAGCGGCGACGTTGGGGGCGGCAGATTAGGGGTTAATAAATGTAGATAGGTGTCTGCGATGTTAGGGACGGCAGATTAGGGGTTAATAAAATTTAACTAATGTTTGCGAGGTGGGAGTGCGGCGGCTTAGGAATTAATATATATAATGTCCGGTCGGGAGATTAGGGGCTAAAAACTTTAGTTAACTGTTTGCGATGTGGGGGGGGGGGCTCGGTTTAGGGGTTAATAGGTAGTTTATGGGTGTTAGTGTACTTTTTAGCACTTTAGTTAAGAGTTTTATGTTACGGCGTTAGCCCATAAAATTCTTAACTACTGACTTTTAAATGCCTTAGGAGTCTTGACAGGAGAGGCTGTACCGCTCACTTCTTTCAAGACTCGTAATACCAGCGTTAGGCAAATCCCATTAAAAAGATAGGATACGCAATTGACGTAAGGGGATTTGTGGTAAGCTCGAGTCGCGGAATAAAAGTGAGCGGTACACCTGTACCTGCAAGACTCGTAATACCAGCAGGCGTTAAAAATCAGCGTTGGGACCTCTCAACGCTGCTTTTTAAGGCTAACGCAAGACTCGTAATCTAGCCGATAGAAAGGTAATGTAAGTAAAATACACAGAAATTGGCAATTCAGTCTGAAAATACAAGCTACAAAGACTTTTAAATAAAAAGGATAATAACAGTACAAAATATACTTATTGTACATGACCATTAAAAACAGCAGGCAGTGATCTGCAGTTAGAGATGAAAAAAAGGCAGACACCTGAGAATCCCCAGATATTTTGCAGTGATCAAAAGCACACAAGGATTCTCAGCCATTGTGTTCAGTTCACCGTCTGCTATTTTGGGTTATATATAAGACACTTAACTTGCGCAATCATTATGGATTTAAGTGTCCTCCGGTCCATTAGCCCCCCCCCACCCACCCACCCACCCTGTATTTGGGACTCCTTTTATATCCAATCAGTATCTTTAAGCAGTACTCTGTTTGTCACATGGTAAAGAAGTCCATCCTCTTTCAAAACAAATTTGTTAAAACAGACTACATAGGTGCATATCACTGTTGTGAGTTACAGTGATTGAGCGCAATCAATACTGCTTCTATTTTTCAGCTCATATTACAAGACCAAAGTTATTTTTTTATTATTAAGAAAGCTATAGTCTAGGGCTCACTAACATTTGCATGTCCGAAAGTACAGGTGAGCTACATGCCTCATTAAATAGACTTCTATGGGGGACTCAATAAAATTCATATTGGAGATCACTCATAAACCAATGGTGCGCTGAGCAAATGGTGCGCAAGTAATGGACTTATTCATGTAGTTCTGTGTTATTTATTAAGAATAATGGTTTACTTCAGGTATTTTGCAGCTGTATTTTGCATTGCACTCAAAGCCAAAACACTAAAGATGATTTGGTTAAAATATTTAACCATCCGCTTGTAACACCAGATTTGTGTTATTCTTTTGTGCATAAGATAATACAACCTGTGCTATTGATTGTGCTCCACTTGTAATTTAGCCCAATATGTAGCATAACTCCAATTTGCAACAAGTTGTGATGTCCTTACAACAACACACGTTAACTCTACAGTGATTTGCATTAGGTCTCTCAGGCACTTACTGCAGTTTTCTGGATTCTTGTTTTTGCGGATGGTGGTTTTCTGGTTGGGTGCCCTGAACAATGAGGTCCAGTTGACTGTATGATAATAGCACAGATTGTGGTTATCGGTGATATAAACATTTCCGGCGCTTATCTCTTTCAGAGATTGAAGTTGCAAGGACACAATGTTGTGTTGCTTGAGGATCAGAAGTGAAATGCCGCTGTGAATAATGAAGGAACAGTAGCGTAGATCAATGAGGTTACAACGTTAAATTAACAGCAGATGTGACCAAGAGTGACCACAGAAAATACTTTCAATATTCAAAATGTTGTGTTTTTTTTTATTTGCAGTTTGGTTTATAAATAGACAGGATCGGTCATGGAACCATCTTATACAGACAAGTACTTCTATAAATAGAATGAAAAGAATAAGTCTTATTATGATCTGTATTATTACTAATCATTTTGTGCTGTATGTTTTATTAATAATATTTTCAGAGAAGTCGGAAAGATGTCAAACACACATTATGCTTTATTACCAATTAACTCCATGAAAAGATCAGATAAAGACAGGGGAGGAAAGTGGAGGGAAAGTGCATTTATTTTTGTAAAATAGGGGATTGTTGTTATTTCCTACTATAATGAAGAGGCTGCCATTTGCCTTCCTGGTCTATGGTCACTCTCCCCATATGTTTAGTACAGGACTACACATCATATTACATATTGTCATATCATGCAGCATGCCACAGTTCCTCTGCTTTGCTTTATACAGGGTGATTTGCTAATTAATGGATCTGCAGGTGACACAGAGCATTGTGGAAATCCACTGTACACATCAAATTACATATAAGATTGCTAATCCTTTTCTGCACAGTCCGCCAACTCTTTTAAAGGAATGCTTTGAATATGTTGCTAATTATTTCTTTACCTCATTAGTAGCCCATGCCTAGGATATCCGTAGACATTAGTTGAGACAGTGAACTGTTTCAGACAGAGATACGGACTTTCTAGGAGATATTTCTGTTCCTTCATATAAGTATGGCCTTTTTTTACAGCTTCTGTTCCTGAGCTACATCTTATGAAGAGGTACCTGGCATGTGTCTGATACTCTGCTCTGTATTTAATCGTGAAGGTCGAATCTCACAGTCTGGGCTTGGTTTAGATCTGTTTGCTCTCTCTATTACCCGGCAAAGCTTAAACTACTAAAGGGAACACCTGCTATTTCAGAGAGTGCTGCCTGCGGTTGCTTTAAATCAAAACCGTTTTTGCCTTTACCTCTCCAGACAAGCGGAGGATTGTAAGGGAGTCTGCTGGTTTGTTAGTTGCTGTGGATGTGCCGTTTCATAACTTCGCTGTTAAGGCCATCATTAAATATGCCCCCTGCCCCTCCATCTCAGCCTCAGCCCCGCAGAGACAAATAATTATTCCCAGCACTGGTATACGGGATGCCATAACCTCTGTAGGCTCCTGCTTTATTCCGTCTGCCATGCTGGGACTACGATTCTATGATACTTTAATTGCTGCGATTTCTACTGCCTGAAAGAAGTTGTACTGCAGCCCAGTGCTTGACAAAATCCTTTCTCCAGAGCTCTTGGGATCAGCAGCTTGTGCTTTCTGCACATCTCTGATTTTTTAGCTATATGAATTTACAAAATGTTCTCTCTCTCTCTGTAAACACACCTACATTTGTGTGTTACACAATATATACTAGTATACAACTATATATATATATATTTAAATACATACATACCCACATATATGTGTGTGTAGCTGTATGTATATATGATTATTACCCATTATAACGTATGTATATATATATATATATATATATATCACATTTATATTATTCACATATTATGTAATACTTAAAAGAGTAAAGCAGAAAATAAGTTACTTGGTTTTCTAGTGGAAATACTCCTGTGAACCCATTCTGTCAAGTCTATTACAACAACAGTTTAAGCATCCTCAAAAAAGTCATACAATCCTATATTTTCTTTTATAAAGTAATCACACCTTTCATCAGAGAGCAACAGGGATCACCTTATGCCATTACACATCTCCTACCTGTAAAGCACTCTGCCTCCTATGGTGACCAAATTGGAGAAGACACTGAGATCCGTCATGTTTTTTGGCCAGGACTGTATGTTCAGGAAACCTAAGAAACATCAGCACAAAATAAATACTGAATTATATCTATGAAAAGTCAAGGAACAAACTCACCATAAAACTAGCCCACAGGTGTGGATATAACGTTTCTCCTGTGGTTCTTAACGTTTCTAATTTACTGTCAATAAAAGGACATGGAAATCAAAATTGTTCTCTTTGTATCCTTTATAGAAACTTAGCTACATTCTAAGACAGCATACTGAGGTAGTTGCATGAGCATGCACAGGTCTTTAACACTATGGCCCAGATTTTTCAAAGGTTCCGGCTGCAGGCTCGCATGAGCAAACTTGCAGTGAGAGTTAAGAAGCAGCAGTCATCAGACGGCTAGTTCTTAACCCACTTCGCTACCTGTTATGTGTCATATCTCAACCCCCCTGGACTTTTCTCACCAGGGAAATTGACAGCCCCTGCTCGCGCGCAGCCAATCACGGCCGTAGTGTGCAAGGATAAATGCGGAGACGCAATGCCCCTGTGTGCTGGACTTTGTTAAATCTATGATTAAGTGCCACTAGGGGGTGCGAAGCGCGTCAGGTTGTCTCTTTCTTCATACTCTGGTGTCTGTTTGTCTTGCTATGGACATTGTTTTTTAACTTGCTCGGTAATAAAGGATATATTTTATTTTTACCTTCAAAGTAGTGCCTGCACTTTTTCTCTGTTAATACCTTTGGTTTTGGTGGATTGATCAGCCGCAGCTACGGCACTCTGCTCAGACAGCGTTGATTGGATGACCTTTTCTATGGCTTTTGGTTCCGGTTCAGCTCCAATGCAGCTGTACATCGTGGAACTTAATTGTTTGTTAAATCTGGCCCTATATATGGGAGCATATGACTTAGCATAGGTGGGGTTACCAGTAGTCCAGCTATTGTGTCCAGACAGAGACAGTTATATCCCTGGCTTAGCATAGGTGGGGTTACCAGTAGTCCAGCTATTGTGTCTAGACAGAGACAGTTATATCCCTGGCTTAGCATAGGGGGGAGGGGGGGTTACAAGTAGTACAGCTATTGTGTCTAGACAGAGACAGTTATATCCCTAGCTAAACACTTTATAGAGAAGGGACATGGGATTAGCCAATTACGTTGGCAAGTGATAGAACAGGTACAGACACCTAGGAATGGATCAGACCGTGAGCAGTTGCTCAAACAAAGAGAAATGTGGTGGATCCATAAAATGGAATCTATGGTACCAAAAGGGTTAAATAGTCCAGCTATTGTGTCTAGAAAGAGACAGTTATTCACTATTTTGTCTTTGGTGAGAAGAGTTGAAAAACAAAAAAGCTTTTTACTCTGATTATTTTAGGTAACCAGACAAACTGCTCTAGCTAAAGCATAATTTATACCCAAAGCCTTTTTTTCTGGACTCCACTAGTCTTTTAAAAAGATATTCAGTAAGGGAATACTGCCCAGATGAAGTAGCTTAGCTACAAAACTGCTTGTGGTTTATGTACCTCAGTGTGTTTTAATTGACTACAAGAACACAGTAATGTGCCATGTACATTTCCTTCAATGTATGGGACATGAAACCCAAAACATTTCTTTCATGATTTAGGTAGAACATACAATTTTAAACAACTTTCCAGTTTTTTTCTATTATCAAATTTGCTTCATTGTCTTGGTAACATTTGTTGAAGGAGCAGCAATGCACTACTGGTTTCTGAACACATTGGTGAGCCAATGGCAATCGGTATAAATATGCAGCCACGAATCAGCAGCTAGAACCTAGATTATTTGCTGCTCCTGAGCTTTCCTCAATAAACCTTTCAAGAAAGGGTAACAAGAGAAGGAAGCAAATTAAATAATAGAATTAAAATGGAAAGTTGTTAAAAATTGTATGCTCTGTCTAAATCATGAATGTCTAATTATAACTTTACTGTCCCTTTAATGTATTTCATGAGAGTGATTTAAATATAATTTTTATGGATAAAATAAAGCATTAGGGGCCAGATTACAAGTGGAGCAGTATTTAACACTCATATTTAAAGTTGAAAGTAAACCCTTTTCACATGAGCGCTATAAAAGCTGAACCTTATTTCATGTGCATTAACGTATTCCCCCATAGAAGTCAACAGAGCAAAAAAACACCCTACTCGCACGCAAACCTGATCACATATTCTCAAGTGCGCTAACCCGACATGAAAATATAAATATTTCACATTCCAATGTTCTTCAGATAGCAGAATATGTTCTATTTATTCTTAAATACATATTTATATATATATATATATATATATATATATTGGTATTTTGGTGCAATATAGATCTATATATCTATATATACTGTATATATATATATATATATATATATATATATATATATATATATATGATTTTATATATATATATATATATATACACACACACATATATATATATAGGTATAGATATATACAGATATATATATATATATATATATATATATATATATATAGGTATAGATATATATAGGAATATCTATTTATAAATACTTAGAACATATTCTGTTATGTGCAGAACATTTGAATGTCAAATATTTACAGTAAATACACAGTATATCACTTTATTAAATATGAATATTGCAGAAATGTTTTTTCATGTTTTCATCTACTTGAATGCAAAGGGCTCCAATGAATTTATATGTATTTATATATATATGTATACATATGTATTTGTGTTTATATGTGTATATTTGTCTGTAAATACATATATTTGTCTGTAAATACATGTACTTTGTAATGTATTTTTGATGCATTTGAGACACTTTTTTGTTTCACTTTTTTGTTTCACGAAACAGTTAACCAGAGCTCTGAGGATGCGCTAACCTGACGAGCGGTTACTTCAATAGCACTCAAGCGAACGCATTTACTTTCAACTTATAATATGAGTGATAAACCTGAAGAGCGCAAACCCCTTTATGCTCGAGCGCAACAGTTAGTGCTCCACTCCAATCCGGCCCTTAGTGGACTTTAGAAAAAGACTCATGCTTCCGTTCCTCTTGTCATACCTTGGCCATGTATAAATGATCCCAGCCCCAGCTATGGTTTGTCATGTCCAACAGTACAAACAAAATCACTCACATAATATGATAAAATAAATACTAAACTAGGGTCACAACTGCAATGTCTCACCTGTGATCTCTCGCACAGTTCGGAAGATGTTTAGTTTCTCAGGATCTAGTGCAGCTATACCATGGTAAGGGTCCCTGAAAGGTTATAGAATGTGTATAACATTAATATAATAGTCATTCTCCATGCAGTTCTGAAAGCTAATCTAATGTAATCAAATACAAATATGGACAAATATGGCAGATAGGACCAAGAACATTTTCAGTCTGCAGCTGTACTGTCCATGTCACGACTGTAAAACTGAAGTTCCTTCTATCCAACACTAGAGGTCATGAGGATACCCAAGACAAATAAAAGAAATATATGTGTGAAACATAAGCAAATAACAGAACAAACGCAGGAATAATAAAAAACACTAATCTCTATGGCTGACAATGATTTTGATTAGTTCCCATTTAATTTTTATCTGCTATGTTTCAGTTTTCAATTCTTTTTTAGCTATGTGTATAATAGTATTGCCAATGTTAGGAACAATTGAAAAAAAATCCAAACACACTTAAAGGGACAGTCTACCATAGAATTGTTATTGTTTTGAAAGATCCCTTTATTACCCATTCCCCAGTTTTGCATAACCAACACAGTTATATTAATATACTTTTTACCTCTGTGATTACCTTGTATCTAGGAACCTTCTTCAAGCCCCCTGATCACATGACTGTGACTGTTTATTATCTATTGACTTTTATTTAGTATTGTCTTGTGCTAAATCTTAAATAACCCCCTGTGCCTGAACACAGTGTTATCTATATGGCCCACGTGTACTTTGTCTCTTTGTGTTGATAAGAGCATGTGATAAGAGGCAGCCCTCAAAGGCTTAGAAATTAGCATATGAGCCTACCTATGTTTAGTTTAAACTAAGAATACCAAGAGAAAAAAGCAAATTTGATGAAAAAAGTAAATTGGAAAGTTGATTAAAATTAAAAGTCCTATATGAATAATGAAAGTTTAATTTATACTAGACTGTCCCTTTAAGTCCAAAATAGTCACTGCTAAATAGGTCTCTAAGGAGACTTCCTGTTGGATATGATAACGTGGTCTGATAAGACACTACTCAGTGCACATAACTCTTCAGATCATTGGCCTCAGAAACTATCCAATTGCGCTCCATCAGCAATCAATTGACAATTTTTTCCACCTAAACCTCCCCACCCCAAAACAAACATGAATTCACCCTACAGTGCAGCTTCTAAAAAAATTAAACCCCATTGCACTTACTACAGACAGGTGTAAATGTTTTTGCAATATAGTTCTTGCAACAGGGTGTTTGTAGCTGACAAATGCTTTTATGTAACTAAAGACTTGACTTCCAATGAGATTGGAATACTCTCTTGAGTAAAGGACAATTTTATCAGCATTAGCGTTAAAGTGACATAAAACATAATACAGAAATGGTGCTGCTCACTACGATTGGTGTGGATACCCATCCTTCAGTTAAGCTGTCAATCAAGCACATGGATAACGTAAGCACAAATTATTTTACTATAAGCGCTCTGAAATCGGTATAGCATATTGTATTGAGAGGCTGTCTGAAATATCAAACATTTCACTGCAGCTATCTGTTCTTTCTAGGCCCTTAGATTCATTTATACTGGAATAGTTTATTTAGTTATTGGAGTCAATATACTATTCAACAGAACTCATTCATTAAAGATCACTCAAACTTAGGGAATCAAGTGACTGAGTTGTATTGTCTGTTTGACAGACCTGGAGTTTTCATATATTGCATAAGCTTATTTTCTCCTTATCAAAAAATGTACTTTTACCTCTGTAAAGTGCTGTGTACATGAACAAAAATGCATATATACAAGAGAAAACTAAATCAGCTATGTAGTATCAGCTATGATGAACATAGTCACTAATACTATTTCTTAATCATGTTGACTCTTATAGAACCCTCAATAAGAATCTGCTGGTCTGGTTATTTGTGAAAAATCTGTTTACTATTAGAATGTGCCATGGTGGGCATGTGCCTTTATGTTTTAACCTGATTTTTACTGTATTTTTATTATATCTGTCTTTTTTCTTCCCAATTAAATTAGTGATATTTTTGGGCTGCATAAAGATATATTATGTGTCATACATTGCCTGCATTCATATTATCCATGATTATGTTTAATATCCTTCATATTCTTTACCGGAAATCATTATACATTACAATTAATTACAGCTAAACCTACAGCATGCTGCAATAATTACTAAAATGTTAATCTCTGAATTAGCACTTTAAATTAAATTGTAATCTCTAAATGCATATATGTGTGTGTGTATGTGTGAGACAAACCCTGCAACAGTCAGCAGTTTGTCACAGAAAGGGTTAACAGACCCTTCCTAACTAAATCTTTTTGTGACAGCCTAGCCACGACAGGCAAACCTGTGACTTACAGTCGCTCAGTGGGTGCAGGGGTTTACAAACACTCTCTTGTCTGTACTAGACTCAGAATAATGCCCAAACTCCTCTTTAATACCACCCATACTAAACTACCTCTGCTGCTACCATTATTATATGGGAAATCCTTAGGAAAAACCCAGACTAACAGATTAAAAATCCCAAAACACAATTTGGCAAAAATCAATATAAAAAATGCAGTACTGTTATTACCAGTCTCTTTATTAAAGTGGTTTAAATATTAGACAAAAGCAAAAACTTAAAGGGATAGTAAACCCAAATTTGTTTCTTTCATGATTCAGATATAGCATGCAATTTTAAGCAACTTTCTTATTTACTCATATTATACAATGTTCTTCATTCTCCTGATATCTTTATTTGAAAAGCAAGAATATAAGCTTAGAAGCCGGCCCATTTTTGGTTCAGAACCTGGGTTGCGCTTGCTAAATGTAGCCACCAATCAGCAAGTGCAATCCAAGTGCTGAACCAAAAATGGGCCGGCTTCTAAGCTTACAGTCTTGCTTTGAATCATGAAAGAAAAAATGTGGGTTTACTATCCCTTTAATAAAGGAACATTTATTATGAACAAAAAGAGAGTCACAGTGCATTTATATAAAAAAGGAATTAACAAACACAGAAACACACAAAGGCAAAACAGTTTATAAAAAATAAAAAGGACAAATATAACAAACCTATAACTTTACCAGAGTAGCTTCTGTGCCAGGGAAATGGAATAGAAAATGCTCAGAAACGCTGCTCTAGCTTCCCATGTGAAAGACATTATTATTTTGCTGAAATCACAACTAAATACATTTTTTTCCTGAGATCAGGCCCCTTCCAGAGTGGGCAAGGAAGGCTGCATTCCTTGTTTATGGAACACCATAAACCTCCTTGCAAACCCTGGCTGAAGTTAAAGGGTAACTTATATTTTGTAGTTATGTAAATACAGTACTCACAACCTTATAAGCAATCCCATTGTAACATTATGAGGATCATTTTGATACCAAACATGACATGTCTGTCATATTTGGTCACCCAGTAACACAAATGTGATTAAAACATGTCTTAAGGTATTGAATAAGGTATTTTTTTATGTTTAGAAAATACAGTAAAACAAACAAAATTATAGATACAATTACTGTTGTCCATAGCCTAGCATAATATTGGCAAAGCAAAAACAATACTCCTGATTAATGTCTGGGCAGACGTAACAGGAACACAATGCATTTCAAGGACATACCTCTCAATATTATAGTAGCCTATGGACAATAGTAATTGTATCTCTCTTTTTTTATTATAAAAAAGACATACAGCAATGTAAAAGCAAAACATATGTCACATGAAATAATGTTAGGTAAACAACGAGTAAAAACATCAACAAGATGAGATCATGAGGAATGCAAATAAGAAAATACAACTATCATGTGAGTGATATAGGTAAAGTATGTCATCTAGAGACCACCTGATTGAAGCAAGAGGCCACTTTTGGACCTCTAAAAATAACTGGAAGAAATCACACTATAGGTGGTCATGTATGACTAAGGAGACCCCTCATGGGTCTCAACTAACAGACCTCTTTTTTATTTGGGTAATGATAATATCAACTAATTTAACATCACTTATATGTGCCAATGGGTAATATTGAAAATAAAAATTGTGGTGCCGAGAGACCCCCTAAATTGATGCAGGTCTTTTTAATAGACCTCTCAGGTCTGGAACTATATAACATTTTAAGGGGGTATCATAATGTAAGTATAAATGGAGACTACTAACAGGTAAAGCATATATGTTTGAACATTATATATACATATGTGAATGTTAAGCTTATCCATCTAAGTTATAGAATACCATCTTAAATGGGAGGAGATGGTAGCTTAGGAGATATATTGAAATAATCCAATAGATAACCTGGCCGATGACTTTCCAACATATACACAGAAAACAGCCGTATGACAGTGTGCTATGTGCAAGACAAATAACTAGGCAATGCTGTGTTATACAATAGGCAATGGCGGTGACTGTTATACATGCTCCCAGAGAGATTCAGGGTAATAACTAAAATGCAAGTTAAGAACCATAGTGTTCCTTGTGGTCCGTGAGCCAGCCATTAGATAGGGAAAATATACTTAATTGACCTGGTTCCTAGCTCTCAGGCATGTATTTGCTATGGCTAGAAAATTAGGTGCTAATCCATATCTAGTAGTATGAAGGGGGATTTAAAAAGAGCTGTATATCTGGAGGTGCACATACCTGAAGTATTAAACACATACTATATAAATACATTTAGAACCCAAACATAAATAACCCAAACTATACACCACAGCAAATTAAATTGACTTAGAGCCCTTAGGCTTATAGAAAGCTGAAGATGTCATGGCGTATGGTACAAGGATGGCAATCTATATATATACTATCATTATTTCTCAGCTCAAAGGGTCAATCCATAGTATCTTACTAACACATTCTTTTTTCAAAAGGTATAAATGGAACTAAGCTCTATTAGTGACTGTGGGAAGTTGAGGAGTTAACTGCTAACATATATTGTGCATACTACATCTCTCAGTGCAGAACAGTATTCAAATGTTCAAATACACATATCAGGGCCACGCATGAGGATACTATAATAAGATAGCTAGCATGTGAGTATATGACCCTTGTGTAACAACAAGGATTGTAGAAAAACAAACATGGCATAGCAGACCCACCATCCCGGCCGCTGATAGCTGAGTCACCACATAGAACATAGGTAGCAATATTATACTGTAAGGCAATACAATAGGATGTTGTAAATGGACCATCTTATAAACTGAGGAAAATTTACTGTATATGGGCTTTAGACTAAAGGGGGAGACCTAATAGTAATGTCCCTGTGAGCCACAATGTACATAGAAACAAATTGCAGGTAGTTCCAACCCATCCCCCCTCATGGAGCATACATCATACTGTGCCCAATAAGAAAGAGAATATTATCAGTAATATGCCTGAAAAAAGTGTCCAAGTGGTCGCTAATTAGGTTATTAATTATTAGAAGTTCCAATAAAGAACAAGTGAGGTTAGATCGGAAGTCATAGTAACCGTGGCTCTTGTTGTAAATATGATCAGCACAAGATCCCCGGATTAAGTAGTGTTATGCTTAGCCCACTCCAGTGCGGTACATCTCCCTGTGCCCCATAAGTACAGTACCGGCTGTCAGTAGAGTCAGTCCAAGTGTATAGAGAATGTCCGCATACAGATTTTGTATCCTGTGCGATGTGAGAAGCACCGATACATCGTAGGTCTGGATGGTGCGCTTTTGCACAGACTTCTTTAGGTGCAGCATGTCTCCATGTACTCTCCAGGCTCGGAGCAGGCGGACAGGGGCAATCTCTCTCTTCAGGTATGTTATCCCCAGCCTGGTTGATCTGTCTAAGCTCCGATTAGCCATGATGACCAAAGCTGTGTTACTAGGTGTATGGGAAGGGACTGTCCTCTGTTGGTTCCGGGGAGCACTTATCTCCAGTCTCTGCAATCATTGTGGTTAGCTCCTCCACAGCGTCTGAGTTTATGTCACGTAACATGGAGCCTAAAGTCGCGGGTCTTTCTGGCTGGCAATTTGGGGAGAGCAAAGGTATGTTGGGAGCTTCGTTTGCAGACCCTTTGTAAGTATAGGAGTGAGGGCCCTCTGTAACAATAGTCCCAGCCTCATAAATTGAAGGGGTTTCATCCGAGTTCCTTAAGAGATGATCTGTGGTTTTCGGTGCTGCTCTCTCAATGTTTAGAGCCATTGTAAGGAAGTCACACAGTTCTCTCTCCAGGGATTGACAGTAGTCATCTATGAGCTGGGTCATTTGAGACTCCCATCGTCGTAGGCCCACCATTTGTAATAGAGAGTTCAAGTAAGTCACCATTAAAGGCTAGTTGTAGTCGTTAGGTGAGCAGGCACATCCTTGTGATATTTCCTCTGGAATGTGAAATAGTTAGAAATGGCAAAATGAATTCTTATAGAGACTGTGCTTCGTTATGAGCTTGTAACCCAGAAGTCTGGGGGGGGGGGGTACTGTGCGGCTGCCCCAACTCCGCTGTTCCTCTCCAAAAGAGTAGGCCTTACAGGCCACGCTGCTTATAAGTTCTTTAGATGGTTAGGAAGTTGAGCCGAAGAGCATAGGTCAGGTACAAAGTTTAGGAATACTTTCCTGAGTCTTGCAAACTTTCTGTGATATAAAGCTACCAAGGAAATAATAGCTTAATATTGAAAATATGATATAAAGTCAGGAGCTCTTCAAAAACATGTCCTGCCGCATCGGCTGTAGGCACCGCCCCCCCATAAAAAAAATATTTTATTAGACAGGAAAATAAAAATTACACTTTTCCAAAATGTGTACACAGTAAAAAAGAGAGAAAGTACAATAACAATAAACAATGTATAATTACAATAAAATTCACTGCAAAGTGTCTATTTCTCAATATATGTCTATCAAGTTGAACACAACTTTCATGTCACATGGCAACAAACATTATAATGTACTCTGGCATGCTGCATCCTTATCTCTCATTAATTTGTTTTACTGTATTGTTTATACGTAAATACTTTTTTTTTTTTACTTTTGTTTTTCATATATACATTTTTGTATAGTTACTTAAGTAATTATGTTTGTTTTAAGATAGCAGCTTTAAACATTTTATGCATATACATTTTTGCTTTGATATACTGTATATATATATATATATATATATATATATATATCAACAACAATTAGAATTATGGGGATGCGAAAGGTGAGTTTAAAATCCTCCACTAAATACAAAATGTAGAGAGAATAACTCATTGTATAACCTATTTACAAATCCAGACAAATGAGGTTCACAATGGCTCACTTTTTTACTTTTAGTCTGCTTTTTAAGGGATGTCTGCCTTAAAAAGCAGACTAAAAGTAAAAATGTGAGTCATTGTGAACCTCATTCGCATATCTTACCCAGAATCCTTTGCTGAATTGGAAATAATGTATTCAGAGAGTTTCTGTGGGAAAAGCAAGTCTTCTGACTTGTCTAGATTTGTAGATTACATAAAATGGAAAATTCAAGAACAAGGGGTCATGAGCTCAAGCTAAAAGGTAGTAGATTCAAGAGTAATTTGAGGAAGGACTTCTTTACTGAAAGAGTGATTGATTTATGGAATAAACTTCCTCAAGAGGTAGTAGCGACAAACACTGTGGGGGACTTTAAAAATGCATGGGACAAGCATAAGGCTATCCTACAACTAGATAAGTTTATACTGTTAGGTAAGGTCGGGCAGACTTGCTGGGCCTATGGCTCTTATCTGCCGTCAATATCTATGTTTCTAATGAGTTATTTTCTCTACATTATATATTTCAAGAAAGAAGACTCAGTGTTTCTTCAAATACACTGTTGTGGTTGTTAAAGCACCTTGAGAAGTGCCCAAGTGTAGGCTGAAACGTTGGATGTAACCCAACACAAAATAAAGTAACACGGTCTTTGAAGAAACACTGAGTCCACTTACTTGAAATATGAATACATAGTAAGACTTAAAACAACTTACTCATTTGGAGTGCCTAATCCACTTGGAAAAAGTATATATATATCGGGGATGTATATCCTTCTGTTATATATTTACCCAAAAGAGTGCTTAGATGCATATAACATTTATACAGCAACGCTACAGTACCAAGGTGGTTAATTTATCGAGGCGGATTCACTATTTTTGGCTTTCTACTGTATATGCTGTACATATATAGAGATATATTTATAGAGATAGAGAGGTAAAGATATATCTATCTATCTATATATATATATTTAGAATGACAGGCAAAATCTAATGTAAGCAAATGATATATATCAGCCGTATTATCATCGCGTAAGGCGAATGTGCTTGCTGGACTAAGGTGAGTGACTAGATCCATGGGCACTATGTTACTAATAGCTGCTATAATACTGCCAGCCATCCTTTGCTGTGCATTGTCTGATGCTGAGTGCCCTGTGTATTGGCTTCTGCCACCTCGATTTGTCTTTGTAAGCAGAGCATGAACTGCTAATGGTCACAATGGTGCAGTTCATCTAAATCTTTTTATGTTTTTCAGTATGAATGTCATTTTTTTCTCTAGACTACTTGATGTTTTGTTGAGCCTCAATTAGAAGGTTGTTTTCAAGCCTCTTGTGAAATGCCAACAGTGTGCAGCTTTCTTCTAGCTTGTCTAGTCTCTTGTTTATGTATATAGCAAACTGGAAACAACAAGTCTGTGTTTTAAGCAATGTAAAATAACCACATACATAGCACATATGCTTCTTCGTGGAAAGGATTACAAATAGTTAGCATTTAGTCCTATGCTGGTTCACCTATTTAATAGGATATAAATGCAGCAGTACCCCAAAGCCACAACAAATAAACAGTAGATTTGGAGTTGTAAATGAGAAGAAAAATAGAAGTGCTAACATTCTAGCTCTCTACTAGTCTAGGCCTTAGTGGTTTGGGAGACATACACAGTTTGCAAACTTATATAGATACTAGTTTTAGATTTGATCACAGTTATGTATTTTTACACTCATCGGGCCCCACATACTAACTGACAACTAGGCAACCTGTCTCCATATCATGGTGGCAATCACTGCACAAGGGCCACCCCCAACACTTGTGGGACTGTCAATCATACGAATGAGTGTGGAATAATTTATTGCTGCCACCTCTGAGGTGTTGAGAGGTAAAGAAGTAGCCTCTGCTGCTTAGTAGGTAGAACCTATAGTATTCATGTCAGATCTTTAAATATGATATTATTTATGTTAATTTTCAGAGGAGCCTTGAACATAACTAATTGAATTACATACGACTATTTCACACATATTTGTTTTTACCTTCAGGAACAGAACCCCAGTATAAAACCGAAGGCCATCTGCATTTTGCTCTCAGCCCTGTAAGCAGCAGAAAATACATATGAAGTCATCAGTACTGCAGAACAACAGGCCGGCCATTATGGCTGCTACACTGTCAGGGATACCACAGAGAATGAAACGCCAAATGCACCAAACCCAGGTAAACTGTGTATTCTGCAGATACATTTTTCCTCATTTTATGGCATTTAAAAACAATTATCTCATGTTTTAGTGTTTCTTAGTGACTTTGACCTGACAGGAGCTCTATGTAACCTAAAAAGACCTCGTTGCTTCAAGTTCCTGTGAATATATTTAATCTCATTCACCTAGATTATGAGTTTTGCGTTACGGCTTTTAACGCAGAAAAAATGGCAATTTCAGCGTAAAAGCAGTAACGCAGCTATTGCCTCTTTTACCACAAATCAGCCAATAGGATTTCAGTAGCTCTCATCCTATTGGCTGATTTGAACAGCCAATAGGATTTTAAAAGCTCTCATCCTATTGGCTGATTTGAATTTGAAGAATCAAAGCAGCCAATAGGAATGCACGGTACGCCATTTTGAAGCGGCTACCTTGTATTGAAGCTTCAGTGTACGGCGGGGACCGTTTGAATAGGACGCTCCACGCTGGATGTCTTCACCGCGCCGCCGAGATGAAGATGTCGTCGCCTGGATGAAGACTTCTCACCGCCTGGATGTCCAGACTTCAGCAACCATGAGTAGATATTCTGGGGTTAGTGTTAGATATTTTTTTGGGGGGGTGTTTTTTTTTTTCAAATTAGGATCGGGCTTTTGAAAAAGAGCTAAATGTCCTTTTTAGGGCAATGCCCATACAAATGCCCATTTAGGGGCAATGGGTAGCTTAGTTTTTATTTAGAGTTAGGTTTTTTTATTTTGGGGGGTTGGTTGGGTGGTGGGTTTTACTGTTGGGGGGACTTTGTATTTTTTTTACAGGTAAAAGATCTGTTTAACTTAGCGCAATGCCCTACAAAATGCCATTTTAAGGGCTATTGGTAGTTTATTATAGGCTAGGGGGTATTTTTATTTTGGGGGAGGGGTGCTTTTTTATTTTTATTGGGCTATTAGATTAGGTGTAATTGTTTTTATTTTTGATAATTTAGTTTATTACTTTTTGTAATTTAGTGTTTATTATTTTTTGTAATTTTTTTTTTTTCGTAGTGTTAGGTTTTTTAAATTTGTAATTTAGATTTTTTAATTGGTAGAATTATTTTTTTATAAGAATAATTATGTTAGGTTAGTTAATTTATAGTTTAAACTTATTTTTATACTGTAATTTTAATTTAAAGTTAGGGTGGTGTGAGGTTTAGGGGTTAATACTTTAATTTAGTGTTTTGCATTGTGGGGGGCTGGCAGTTTAGGGGTTAATAGGTTTATTTAGTTACGGAAATGTGGGAGGCAGGAGGTTTAGGGGTTATTAACTTTATTATAGTGTCGGTGAAGTCGGGGAGCGGCGGAATAGAGGTCAATAGTTTATATTAGTGGTGGTGATGTTGGGGAGCGGCAGATTACGGGTTAATAAGTTTATTTAGATCGGCGTGTTGGGGGCGGCAGATTAGGGGTGTTTAGACTTGGGGTTTATGTTAGGGTGCTAGGTTTAAACATAACTTTTTTTTTCTTCATAGACATCAATGAGATTGAGTTACAGAGAATTTTCTCTCCACACTACAGGTGTTAGTTTTTTTTCTAACACTCTTCACCCAATGATGTCTAGTGGGGAAAGCGTGCATGAGCACGTCAAAGCAGCCCTTGGATTTTTTGCGGTATGGAGCTTAACGCCACCATATCACGCGCACAAGGAGGCTTTTCAGTAACTCGTAATGGCAGCACTATGGAGGGTGAAACAATGCAACTTTTTTGGCGTTAGTTTCGCACCCTGTTTAGCGCAAAACTCGTCATCTAGGTGTTTATTTGCAAGCTCTTGTTATTGCTCACAATCCAATCCAACTGGCAATGAGTTTACCATGAATTTAAGGAGTTTTTCTTAGCACCAGCTACATTTTGTGACCTCTTGTTCACACTGAAAGTGATAATGGTTAGCAGCATAATTAATAGTAGTTTTATGAACCACCCAGAAGCAAACAGCACAGATTATTACAGGGTTTGAAAACAACACTCCTTAATATTAAAAATACTAAACTACAATGAAAAAGAAATTGGTGAACATTGCAGTAAGGTTAAGGGTGTAGGAATTGGTTACATGCGGTAGAATTGCCCACTTTAAACTGATTATTCATCAGAGATTCACCAGAGATGTCCAACCTAAATCTTATCTGGTCCCTTACAACTCCACTAACACTCCCCAGCAGCAACACACAGGTTGTTGCATGGTGTGTGTGAATATATAAGCTTATAGTGTGTACTTAGTAGAAGAATCAATTCTGTTTATTATGTTATTTTGCTTAACATTATTTGCACTACAAAACAGCAAACAAACAAAAAAGATGACCCTTATTTAAAAAGGTTTATCCCACTCAAAATTATCCTAGGACGTATATGCACAATAAAATAAAAACAATTCTGCTGAAACAAGTTGATAAACTATAGCTAATTTAAGAGTAGTTTGCACTAGCATAGAGCTTTGCTTCTGAATCACTGAGCAATAATATAGCTTGTGTACTATATAAACTGGAGGAATGTTACAAAGCGATCTGGGACCAATTCAACTAACAGCTACTTCTGAATATAATTATGACTGATCTTCCTCTATAATAGATAGTAAGCAGCCTTGTTGGAATTTTATTTATGTTTTGCTTTTTTTATGACTTACATTTTGTCTTTTGTACAAACTCACAATACATTTTTGCCTGATTACAAAGACTTTGCACCTGCACAGATTCCCTGTTAAAATAAATAAATAAATAAAAAGGTTTTTTTTTACTGGAGCCCAATTCTCTAAAGGGTTCTGGGCATTTGAGATTCTATAAGAAATCTCCTCAATACTATGGAACCCCTCTCATAATGCTATAAATACAGTTCTCACCTTGAGAACGGTGTGTCTCATTAAAGGGTGTTCCCTGTTCCCTTTTTTCTTTCATGATTCAAACAGTGAGATAATACAATTTTAAACAACTTTCCGATTTACTTCTATTATCTAATTTACTTCATTCTCTTGGCATCCTTTGCTAAAGCAGCAGCAATGCACTACTGGGAACTAGCTAAACATATTGGTTGAGACAATAACTTGAGTTATATATATGCAGCCACCAATCAGTAACTCCTGGGCCTACCTAGGTATCCTTTTCAACAAAGGATAACAAGAGAATGAAAAACATTAGATAATAGAAGTAAACTGAAAAGTTGTTCAAAATCACATGCTCTATCTTTATCACAAAAGAAAACAAATTATGATTCATGTCCCTTTAAATATGTGAAGGTGATGTATACATTAGAATTGGACTAACTAACAAAAAATAATAATTAAAAAATGAAATAAAACCAATAAATGAAATCAAAACATGCAGTGCAAAATTGTATTGTTTAATCCCATAAAAAAATCCTTACAAAGTTAATCAGCAAATTTCATATTTCATGGAACAATCAAATTGGTATTTAAAATCCAGAGGGAAGAAATGATGCAGTGTGCACAGTAGAAATGATGTAGTGTGCACAGTAGAAATGATGGAGTGTGCACGGTAGAAATAATGTAGTGTGCACAGTAGAAATGATGCAGTGTGCACAGTAGAAATAATGTAGTGTGCACAGTAGAAATAATGTAGTGTGCACAGTAGAAATGATGGAGTGTGCACAGTAGAAATGATGCAGTGTGCACAGTAGAAATGATGTAGTGTGCACAGTAGAAATGATGTAGTGTGCACGGTAGAAATGATGCAGTGTGCACGGTAGAAATAATGTAGTGTGCACAGTAGAAATGATGCAGTGTGCACGGTAGAAATGATGTAGTGTGCACGGTAGAAATAATGTAGTGTGCACAGTAGAAATGATGCAGTGTGCACAGTAGAAATGATGCAGTGTGCACAGTAGAAATGATGCAGTGTGCACAGTAGAAATGATGTAGTGTGCACAGTAGAAATGATGCAGTGTGCACAGTAGAAATGATGTAGTGTGCACAGTAGAAATGATGCAGTGTGCACAGTAGAAATGATGCAGTGTGCACAGTAGAAATGATGTAGTGTGCACAGTAGAAATGATGCAGTGTGCACAGTAGAAATGATGTAGTGTGCACAGTAGAAATGATGCAGTGTGCACAGTAGAAATGATGCAGTGTGCACAGTAGAAATGATGCAGTGTGCACAGTAGAAATGATGCAGTGTGCACAGTAGAAATGATGCAGTGTGCACAGTAGAAATGATGCAGTGTGCACAGTAGAAATGATGTAGTGTGCACAGTAGAAATGATGCAGTGTGCACAGTAGAAATGATGTAGTGTGCACAGTAGAAATGATGCAGTGTGCACAGTAGAAATGATGCAGTGTGCACAGTAGAAATTATGAAGTGTGCACAGTAGAAATGATGCAGTGTGCACAGTAGAAATGATGCAATGTGCAAAGTAGAAATGATGCAGTGTGCACAGTAGAAATGATGCAGTGTGCACAGTAGAAATGATGCAGTGTGCACAGTAGAAATGATGTAGTGTGCACAGTAGAAATGATGCAGTGTGCACGGTAGAAATAATGTAGTGTGCACGGTAGAAATAATGTAGTGTGCACAGTAGAAGTGATGCAGTGTGCACAGTAGAAATGATGCAGTGTGCACAGTAGAAATGATGCAGTGTGCACAGTAGAAATGATGCAGTGTGCACAGTAGAAATGATGTAGTGTGCACAGTAGAAATGATGCAGTGTGCACGGTAGAAATAATGTAGTGTGCACAGTAGAAGTGATGCAGTGTGCACAGTAGAAATGATGTAGTGTGCACAGTAGAAATTATGCAGTGTGCACAGTAGAAATAATGTAGTGTGCACAGTAGAAATGATGCAGTGTGCACAGTAGAAATAATGTAGTGTGCACGGTAGAAGTGATGCAGTGTGCACAGTAGAAATGATGTAGTGTGCACAGTAGAAATTATGCAGTGTGCACGGTAGAAATAATGTAGTGTGCACAGTAGAAATGATGCAGTGTGCACAGTAGAAATAATGTAGTGTGCACAGTAGAAATGATGTAGTGTGCACAGTAGAAATAATGTAGTGTGCACAGTAGAAATGATGCAGTGTGCACAGTAGAAATAATGTAGTGTGCACAGTAGAAGTGATGCAGTGTGCACAGTAGAAATGATGTAGTGTGCACAGTAGAAATGATGCAGTGTGCACGGTAGAAATAATGTAGTGTGCACAGTAGAAATAATGTAGTGTGCACAGTAGAAGTGATGCAGTGTGCACAGTAGAAGTGATGCAGTGTGCACAGTAGAAATGATGTAGTGTGCACAGTAGAAATGATGCAGTGTGCACGGTAGAAATAATGTAGTGTGCACAGTAGAAATAATGTAGTGTGCACAGTAGAAATGATGTAGTGTGCACGGTAGAAATAATGTAGTGTGCACAGTAGAAATGATGTAGTGTGCACGGTAGAAATAATGTAGTGTGCACAGTAGAAATAATGTAGTGTGCACAGTAGAAGTGATGCAGTGTGCACGGTAGAAATAATGGAGTGTGCACAGTAGAAATAATGTAGTGTGCACAGTAGAAGTGATGCAGTGTGCACGGTAGAAATAATGGAGTGTGAACGGTAGAAATGATGCAGTGTGCACAGTAGAAATGATGCAGTGTGCACAGTAGAAATGATGCAGTGTGCACGGTAGAAATAATGTAGTGTGCACAGTAGAAATAATGTAGTGTGCACAGTAGAAATGATGCAGTGTGCACGGTAGAAATAATGGAGTGTGCACAGTAGAAATAATGTAGTGTGCACAGTAGAAGTGATGCAGTGTGCACGGTAGAAATAATGGAGTGTGCACAGTAGAAATGATGCAGTGTGCACAGTAGAAGTGATGCAGTGTGCACAGTAGAAATGATGCAGTGTGCACGGTAGAAATAATGTAGTGTGCACAGTAGAAATAATGTAGTGTGCACAGTAGAAATTATGCAGTGTGCACAGTAGAAATGATGCAGTGTGCACAGTAGAAATGATGCAGTGTGCACGGTAGAAATGATGCAGTGTGCACAGTAGAAATGATGCAGTGTGCACAGTAGAAATGATGCAGTGTGCACGGTAGAAATAATGTAGTGTGCACAGTAGAAATAATGTAGTGTGCACAGTAGAAATGATGCAGTGTGCACGGTAGAAATAATGGAGTGTGCACAGTAGAAATAATGTAGTGTGCACAGTAGAAGTGATGCAGTGTGCACGGTAGAAATAATGGAGTGTGCACAGTAGAAATGATGCAGTGTGCACAGTAGAAGTGATGCAGTGTGCACAGTAGAAATGATGCAGTGTGCACGGTAGAAATAATGTAGTGTGCACAGTAGAAATAATGTAGTGTGCACAGTAGAAATTATGCAGTGTGCACAGTAGAAATGATGCAGTGTGCACAGTAGAAATGATGTAGTGTGCACAGTAGAAATGATGCAGTGTGCACAGTAGAAATGATGCAGTGTGCATAGTAGAAATGATGTAGTGTGCACAGTAGAAATGATGCAGTGTGCACAGTAGAAATGATGTAGTGTGCACAGTAGAAATGATGCAGTGTGCACAGTAGAAATGATGCAGTGTGCACAGTAGAAATGATGCAGTGTGCACAGTAGAAATGATGCAGTGTGCACAGTAGAAATGATGTAGTGTGCACAGTAGAAATGATGCAGTGTGCACAGTAGAAATGATGTAGTGTGCACAGTAGAAATGATGCAGTGTGCACAGTAGAAATGATGCAGTGTGCACAGTAGAAATTATGAAGTGTGCACAGTAGAAATGATGCAGTGTGCACAGTAGAAATGATGCAATGTGCACAGTAGAAATGATGCAGTGTGCACAGTAGAAATGATGCAGTGTGCACAGTAGAAATGATGCAGTGTGCACAGTAGAAATAATGTAGTGTGCACAGTAGAAATGATGTAGTGTGCACGGTAGAAATAATGTAGTGTGCACAGTAGAAATAATGTAGTGTGCACAGTAGAAGTGATGTAGTGTGCATAGTAGAAATGATGTAGTGTGCACAGTAGAAATGATGCAGTGTGCACAGTAGAAATGATGCAGTGTGCACAGTAGAAATGATGCAGTGTGCACGGTAGAAATAATGTAGTGTGCACAGTAGAAGTGATGCAGTGTGCACAGTAGAAATGATGTAGTGTGCACAGTAGAAATGATGCAGTGTGCACAGTAGAAATAATGTAGTGTGCACAGTAGAAATGATGTAGTGTGCACAGTAGAAATGATGCAGTGTGCACAGTAGAAATGATGCAGTGTGCACAGTAGAAATAATGTAGTGTGCACAGTAGAAGTGATGCAGTGTGCACAGTAGAAATGATGTAGTGTGCACAGTAGAAGTGATGCAGTGTGCACAGTAGAAATGATGCAGTGTGCACAGTAGAAATGATGTAGTGTGCACAGTAGAAATGATGCAGTGTGCACGGTAGAAATAATGTAGTGTGCACAGTAGAAATAATGTAGTGTGCACAGTAGAAGTGATGCAGTGTGCACAGTAGAAGTGATGCAGTGTGCACAGTAGAAATGATGTAGTGTGCACAGTAGAAATGATGCAGTGTGCACGGTAGAAATAATGTAGTGTGCACAGTAGAAGTGATGCAGTGTGAAATGATGCAGTGTGCACAGTAGAAATAATGTAGTGTGCACAGTAGAAATGATGCAGTGTGCACAGTAGAAATAATGTAGTGTGCACAGTAGAAGTGATGCAGTGTGCACAGTAGAAATGATGTAGTGTGCACAGTAGAAATGATGCAGTGTGCACGGTAGAAATAATGTAGTGTGCACAGTAGAAATAATGCAGTGTGCACAGTAGAAATGATGTAGCGTGCACAGTAGAAATGATGCAGTGTGCACAGTAGAAATAATGTAGTGTGCACAGTAGAAATGATGTAGTGTGCACAGTAGAAATAATGTAGTGTGCACAGTAGAAATGATGCAGTGTGCACAGTAGAAATAATGTAGTGTGCACAGTAGAAGTGATGCAGTGTGCACAGTAGAAATGATGTAGTGTGCACAGTAGAAATGATGCAGTGTGCACGGTAGAAATAATGTAGTGTGCACAGTAGAAATAATGTAGTGTGCACAGTAGAAGTGATGCAGTGTGCACAGTAGAAGTGATGCAGTGTGCACAGTATAAATGATGTAGTGTGCACAGTAGAAATGATGCAGTGTGCACGGTAGAAATAATGTAGTGTGCACAGTAGAAATAATGTAGTGTGCACAGTAGAAATGATGTAGTGTGCACGGTAGAAATAATGTAGTGTGCACAGTAGAAATGATGTAGTGTGCACGGTAGAAATAATGTAGTGTGCACAGTAGAAATAATGTAGTGTGCACAGTAGAAGTGATGCAGTGTGCACGGTAGAAATAATGGAGTGTGCACAGTAGAAATAATGTAGTGTGCACAGTAGAAGTGATGCAGTGTGCACGGTAGAAATAATGTAGTGTGCACAGTAGAAATGATGCAGTGTGCACAGTAGAAATGATGCAGTGTGCACGGTAGAAGTGATGCAGTGTGCACGGTAGAAATAATGGAGTGTGCACAGTAGAGATGATGCAGTGTGCACAGTAGAAGTGATGCAGTGTGCACGGTAGAAATAATGGAGTGTGCACAGTAGAAATGATGCAGTGTGCACGGTAGAAATGATGCAGTGTGCACGGTAGAAATGATGTAGTGTGCACGGTAGAAATGATGCAGTGTGCACAGTAGAAATGATGCAGTGTGCACAGTAGAAATGATGCAGTGTGCACAGTAGAAATGATGCAGTGTGCACAGTAGAAGTGATGCAGTGTGCACAGTAGAAATGATGCAGTGTGCACGGTAGAAATAATGGAGTGTGCACAGTAGAAATGATGCAGTGTGCACAGTAGAAATGATGCAGTGTGCACAGTAGAAATGATGTAGTGTGCACAGTAGAAATAATGTAGTGTGCACAGTAGAAATGATGCAGTGTGCACGGTAGAAATGATGCAGTGTGCACAGTAGAAATGATGCAGTGTGCACAGTAGAAATAATGTAGTGTGCACAGTAGAAATGATGCAGTGTGCACAGTAGAAATGATGCAGTGTGCACGGTAGAAATAATGTAGTGTGCACAGTAGAAATAATGTAGTGTGCACAGTAGAAATGATGCAGTGTGCACAGTAGAAATGATGCAGTGTGCACGGTAGAAATAATGTAGTGTGCACAGTAGAAATAATGTAGTGTGCACAGTAGAAATAATGTAGTGTGCACAGTAGAAATAATGTAGTGTGCACAGTAGAAATAATGTAGTGTGCACAGTAGAAATGATGCAGTGTGCACAGTAGAAGTGATGCAGTGTGCACAGTAGAAATGATGTAGTGTGCACAGTAGAAATTATGAAGTGTGCACAGTAGAAATAATGTAGTGTGCACAGTAGAAATAATGTAGTGTGCACAGTAGAAATGATGGAGTGTGCACAGTAGAAATGATGTAGTGTGCACAGTAGAAATGATGCAGTGTGCACAGTAGAAATGATGCAGTGTGCACAGTAGAAATGATGGAGTGTGCACAGTAGAAATAATGTAGTGTGCACAGTAGAAATGATGGAGTGTGCACAGTAGAAATAATGTAGTGTGCACAGTAGAAATAATGTAGTGTGCACAGTAGAAATGATGGAGTGTGCACAGTAGAAATGATGGAGTGTGCACAGTAGAATGTAGTGTGCACAGTAGAAATAATGCAGTGTGCACAGTAGAAATGATGGAGTGTGCACAGTAGAATGTAGTGTGCACAGTAGAAATGATGCAGTGTGCACAGTAGAAATGATGGAGTGTGCACAGTAGAAATGATGCAGTGTGCACAGTAGAAATGATGCAGTGTGCACGGTAGAAATAATGTAGTGTGCACAGTAGAAATGATGGAGTGTGCACAGTAGAAATGATGGAGTGTGCACAGTAGAAATGATGCAGTGTGCACAGTAGAAATGATGCAGTGTGCACGGTAGAAATAATGTAGTGTGCACAGTAGAAATAATGTAGTGTGCACAGTAGAAATGATGCAGTGTGCACAGTAGAAATAATGTAGTGTGCACGGTAGAAATAATGTAGTGTGCACAGTAGAAATGATGGAGTGTGCACAGTAGAAATAATGTAGTGTGCACAGTAGAAATAATGTAGTGTGCACAGTAGAAATGATGCAGTGTGCACAGTAGAAATGATAATTAAACCACTGCACATGCAAAAAAACGATGAGAAATTTGTATGTATAAAATTAGATTGTTTATTGTAAAATGTCCCCCCCCCCTCTACACAGGGGTGTTCTACAGCTGAAATTTCTTATCTGTTGCACACAAAACATTTCCCCTTGCAGATATCCCTGTTTTTTCTTGCAAACTAGATGGTGTTGATCCGCTATACATTTATTATCCTACTAGAAAAAAACATGCATTTGAAAATAAAGGTGATTGTAAGATACCATACGTGACAGCATATTTTTTTATTTGTATTGGCTGCAGGATTTAATTTTTAAAGAGCTGCCCCATTCCCTGCTAATGTTGCTCTCCCCAGAAAAATTTTCTTGCAGGGACTGCCCCTTTTTAAAAAAAAATCCCTGAAGGCTGCCCCTGAGTGTCGTTGTGGTTCATATCTGACCAAGCAATGTTTTGATAATGGGGCCCCTGGTGTGGCAATTGATTGCACCATGAAGCCATGTCAGAATTAGGGGTCCATTGAATGTCTTCCAATAAGGAATATCTTGGATTTGGAAAACTCAGTTTTTTGTTTAAAAATAATTCTCATTTGATCTTCTTAAAAGTATCACCAACTAAAAAGTGGTCTATGATTTAGATTATATTTATCTAACTAAACAATAGGTTAGATTAACCTTGTAGAAAACTCTGACAAACTATTCCTGCATCAAATTCTGTAAAATGCAGAGTATTCTCCCCAGCTACACAACCATGGTACATATAATATCTCTGACATTCTTCACCTTTTACTAATCACACAAATACTTTATTTGATTACTCAATAAGGCCTCATCAACCTACTGATAAAAAGTATTAATATGGATTGTCCCCATTTGATCATTTGGATTACTCCCGGTTGGAAAAATAGGTATACCCCGCTCATACAGCGGGTTAGGGACCGGAGCCCCGCTGTAAAGTGAAAACCGCCTTAAAGTGAAACAAGGCAGTTTTAGCTTTCTTTTCAGTGTTTAAAATCCTGAAAACATGTTTGAACTAACATATATTAGGGGTGCAATAGTGCTATGTTTAGTTTAACACTAGCACAGCAAGTATTCAATTAATATTCAGTAAATACTGTACCTGTAAAATAGTGACAATTACTGTAGTAAAATTTGCCAGACTATAGCACTGAGACACAGATTGCACTGCAATGCTATAAACAGAGCGAACTAAGCATAACAAAATGGTGCCAGTCACTTTTCTAGCAATCTCACAATGATTATAGCACTGTTTCAAAATCCTTGGAGGTTGAACTTCAGCTCCACAAAGCGCTGTATTAGCGAATCGCTGTAAAGTGAAGCGCTGTAAAGTGAGGTATACCTGTACACCAAACCGAGCATGGTAAATATAAATGGTGGCTTAGAGTTTCTTTTTCACAAAAGAAAATAGTGGAATTCTCCACTCGTTGTTTTTTTCTTCTTTGGAGACTATTCCCTGTGGTAAACTGTTGCTGCTTTCCAATTTTGTATTCCATGCATATAATCAAATGGCTGAGGTGAAGATAGTTAATAATAATATAGAGACAGTACTGTTCTGACCTTCGTAATGTTGCATCAGTGACATGAGATAAGTAACGTGTCCGGCAAAAAATGAATCCATACAGCACAAATTGAGACAAATACAATTAAGACAAATTCACTCATCTGCATTGCTTTCCAGGACTTTTCCAAGTTGTCCTGTGATTCTTCTAAATATTGGTACCTTCTATATTTCTTACTGGCCTCAATTCGATAGCAGCCGTCAATGAAAAAGCTTCCCACAACATTGCAACTTCAAACTTGTAAAATTCATAAAGATTTGCACTTGAACATGATCTCATCTTTAACCCTCTTCAGCCTCAGAACTTAACATCTATGAATCGAGGCCATTGTTAAAGGGACATGAAACCAAATTGTTTCATTTCATGATTTAGATAGAGCATGCAATTTTAAACAACTTTCTAATTTACTTCTATTATCTAATTTGCTTCCTTCTCTTGATATCCTTTGCTGAAAAGCATATCTAGATAGTTGCAATACCATATAAAACAATTGTTATTGTTGGAAAATAATATGTTGTAGAACTGTGTAACAAAACTATAATATAATATTGCTATACAGATTTCTAATAACTATAATTGACTTAAAGATGGAAACTATTAAATAATACTATATATTTGTGTAATGACGCTGTACATACTGAACTCAATGCTTTAAAACAGTATAATATCAAATATGTGATCAATGTTGATGTAAAAAGTAACAATAAAAATGTATAATGCTTATCTTGAAACATATATTAATAATATATTAATATAATGCAGTATATTATTGCTAGAAAAAGACTGTATAATAGTATATTATTGCTACAGAGAGACTGTATAAATGTGATGCTTTCTTGTACTTATTTTACCTCAAAACAAGCCACTTTTGAAGCCTAAAACATGATAACTACCATAGCAAATCCCCATAAATCAGTTTTTCAGATCAGTCCACAAGGTATATCTGTACCACACAGTCAATTCCATCTCCTGCTATCTTAGAACGCTGAAGAAAGGACCATTGAGGCTTCACACCCTTCTTCCGCTAATCTTCCTTCAAACCATTAATTAATATTCATATTACACTCATTGTAATTCCAAACCATTTCTTGTAGACACTGCATAGAACAAAGTCGGTATATAATTATTCTGGCACCTTCATTCAATTCGGAACATGCAATACGCAGACCCACTGTAACATTTAAAATGTAACAGTTTTTTTTAGGGATTTCAGGACAGTCCATATGTGATTAACATGGATTTTAGATTTTTTTCATCATCAACTCAGTAAACATGAGCCACACTGACTCTCTCTCTCTATCTATCTATCTATCTATCTATCTATCTATCTGTGTATAAACGTACACATATTTCTCATACATAGATTTATATACATGTCAAACAGTAAACCAGATTCACTGATAGCCTACAGTACAGTTATTATGCCCAAAGGTTAAAAACATGTACATAAACACTAAGGGACAGATAACAAGCGGCACGGCATTTAGCGCTCCTGCTTGCATGCTAACTCTGCTAGAAGTAAGCTTTTTGCACACGTTGGGTAGCACTCTTATTACAAGTACAAAGTTTTCTCTCCAGTGCTAACCGATGCGCACAAAAAGCCGAACTTCGCGATCACTTTAACTTATTCCCCCATAGAAGTTAATGGAGCAAAAAGAGTGGAAAAAAACCCCTACTCGCACGCAAATCCGATTGGATACTCTCAAGTGCGCTAACCCGACATGAAAATATGAATATTTCCCATTCCAATGTTCTTCACATAGCAGAATATGTTCTATTTATTCATAAATACATATTTCTACATATATCTGAGGGTATTTTGGTACAATATATATGTATACCCATATACAGTATATATGTGTGTGTGTGTATATATATATATATATATATCTATAAAACACGGAAAGGGGACTGCACTCTCAGACTGGACTGGGTACACATCCTATGACCCTGCAACATGCGAAGCCCTGCCTGGGACTCTGGGGACAGCACAGCTTCATTAGAGTGCTATTGAGCACTCAGGGCTGAGCATGTTGCAGGGTCTTTGGATGTGTACCCAGCCCAGTCTAAGTGTGCAGTCCTCTACCATAGATCAAGCTGGAACAAAAGTTCCTTCCCTAAACTGTTGACTCAAATTTGGAAGCACCCAATTGTCTTAAATCTCCTTGTATCCTGTCACATTAAAAAGTCCTTTCACTGGAACCAAGGGGCTTAGCACAAACCATAATAAACAGTGTCATTATCCATACTCCACCAAATTTTAGTAGGCACTATGCATTCCTATAGGTAGTGTTCTCCTGGCATCTGCCACACCCAGATTCTTCCATCAGACTGCCAGATAGCGAAGCATGATTGAGCATTCCAGAGTACGTTTCCACTGCTCTAGAGCCTAGTGGTAGACTGGAATGACTTGGGGCAAAGGTGGCATCCTATTATAGTGTCATATTTAAAATAACTGAGTTCTTCAGTACAACCCAATGCACCGACAATGTTTATCTATGGAGATTTCAGGGTTATGCACTTCTTAGCAATGAGTCTGGCTGAAACACCTAAACACTGTGTATGTATATATATATATATATATATATATATATATATACACACACACACTGTATAAATATATATATATATATATATATATATATACACCACTGATTCCAAAGAAACTGCACACCCCACTTGTCAACATGGTACCATAATCTAAGGAGGCACCTTGGTCACAGCCAATTAAACGAAGTAAACAAGGAAGTGAAAAGTACAGCTAGCTCCAATGCTTATAGGTTTATAAAAACACTACACCCCAAAATGACACACAACTTAAATATCAAAACTGTTTTCAAAGGGTATAGTACCTAACCACATGCAGAAGTGATTACTAGTGCACACTGTGCAAAGAAGACTCATAATAAACCATATACATAGAGGTACCAGATATTCATAAGCAGTTTAATATATTTTGTTTTAATCATAGAAGCAGGTGACCAACCTACAGACCAAGGTAGTTTCACACATATAATTACAGTGTTCTTCCCAGGACCTTTTTAACAGGTGCAGAAATTTAGGTCAAATTAAAGGGACAGTCAAGTCTAAAAAAAAAACTTTCATGTTTCAAATCTGGAATGTCATTTTAAACAACTTTCCAATTTACTTTTATCACCAATTTTGCTTTGTTCTCTTGGTATTCTTAGTTGAAAGCTTAACCTAGGAAGGCTCATATGATAATTTCTAAGTCCTTGGTTATGCAAAACTGGGGAATGGGTAATAAAGGGATTATCTATCTTTTAAAACAACACAAATTCTGGTGTTGACTGTACCTTTAACTAAATTTACAAATTTTGAATTATTATTGCACAATGTATCATTAAATAAAATTATGTTAAATGATGCAGTTAGTTTGTTCTTTAGATAGAAAGAAGTATTACACTGTGCTCACCTCTTATAATGCCACCCATATGTGTGTGTGCCCTTCTCTTTCTGCATGTATTTTATATATATATATATATATATATATATATATATATACACACACACAAATACATATAACTTGTCCTATGCTGACTAGTAACTATTTCTCCTGGAATGAGGGAAACAATACACAATTTTCTGACAAAAACAATGGGCATGTATAATATTTGAAAGCTAGGGAACACTTTGCACAATTTGTAACTAAATGACATTATTTAGCTGCAGGTATCACTTGAATAATTCATTATCGTAAACCCACTGCATGGTAAACAGAGTTTCATCTGTAACAGAAACAGCTATTAACTACATCTAGCAATTAGCAGAAACTACTGTAGTTTCATTAAATTGCAAGGTTTGTGATAAACATTCTCCTCACAACATAACAGTTACTGCCGTGTTCTCATTACACAGCCTTTCATCTTTAAAGGGACATTAAGACATATTTTTATTTGTCCATTCAAACAATATAACAATATAAGGTGCACTCTGATTAAAAAAATCTAATCCAAAAAGTTTGTTTGTAATAAACAGCAAACTATCAACTAAGATGAGATAGTTCATAGAAAAATATATATTTTAATTTATGCCATGTAACAGTGTCATTTTTTTTTTTTTTTTGCTGTGTAGAATATTGTTTCTGTCTTGATCAAATCTGCTTTCTCTTTCAAGTTTGCAGTAGTAAATGACTGTCAATCAATAGATCTATTTATTTATTTATTTATTTATAATATATTTTACCAGGAAGGATACATTGAGATTTCTCTCGTTTTCAAGTATGTCCTGGGTCCACAAGACATTGCATTGATACAATAGGGTACAATAAAATACAAAAACAATATTAATACACAATATATACAAAATTTAACATAGAACAGGTAATTAATCAACCATGACAGGTGCATTCTGTTTTGAGATATGTAGAGAGGGATCTCTTAAAGGATATTAGGCTTGGGGAAGGTTTGAAAGTGTGCGGGAGGTCGTTCCATAATTGTGGTGCTCTGTAGGAAAAGGAGGATCGAGCTGCTTTCTTTTTGTATTGAGGCAAACTAAATAATGTGCTGGTATTGGATCGGAGGTTATAGGAGGTGGGAATAGCCGGGGAGAGCATTCTGCTCAGGTAGGGTGGGAGCTTCCCAGAAAGGCTCTTAAACACAAGGCAGGAAAGATGGAGGGTGCGTCTGGATTCCAGTGACAGCCAGTTTAGTTCTTTTAGCATGTCACAATGGTGGGTCCTGTAGTTACATTGTAGCACAAAGCGGCAGAACGAGTTATACAATGTATTAAGTTTATTAAGGTGAGTTTGCGGTGCAGGTGCGTATACTACGTCCCCGTAATCCATGATAGGCATCAGCATTTGCTGTACAATCTTTTCCTTTACTCTAGGGCTGAGGCAGGATTTGTTTCTGTACAGGGCACCTAGTTTTGGGTAAAGTTTAGATGCAAGTTTTTCTATGTGGAGGCCAAAAGATAGATTGGGGTCTAACAACATACCCAAGTATTTGAAAGAGTGGACTGCGGTCAGCGTGCAATTGGATTTTGTTTTGATGCGTAGATGGGAATTTTGTAATTTGTGTAATTTAGGTCCTGTTCCAAAGATCATTGTGACAGTTTTGTCAGTGTTTAGGAAGAGTTTGTTTTTTGAGATCCATTTTTCTACCTCTGTGAATTGGTCTTGGAGCACTGCTTCAAGCTGCGGCAGATCGGAATTGTTTGCATAGATTACTGTGTCGTCTGCGTACATGTGTACAGTTGAGGATTTGCAGACATTAGGCAGATCATTTATAAATAATGTGAATAGTAGGGGGCCGAGAATGGATCCTTGGGGAACACCACACGTGACCGGGAGAGGGAGGGAGTCACTGTCAGAAATGGAGACATATTGGGATCTACCGATACATATGATCGAAACCAGGTTAGCGGACGATCACCAATACCTGAGTTTTTTAGTTTGAGCAGTAGTATGTCATGGTCTACTGTGTCAAATGCCTTTGCAAAGTCAAGGAAAATAGCTCCAGTTAGGTCTCCTTGTTCCATGCCAGTTTGGATGTCATTGCAAACTTTTAGGAGGGCAGTTGTAGTGGAGTGATTCGGGCGAAAACCTGATTGATCAGGGGTCAGATAGTTAGATTGCTGGTAATACTCACATAGTTGCGTATGGACGCATTTTTCTAAGATTTTTGACAATACTGGGAGCAAAGATATGGGACGATAATTAGAAACCAAGGTTAACTCCCCACTTTTATGGATAGGCACTACTCTTGCAGTTTTCCAAAGATTGGGTATGTATCCAGACGCCAAGGATTCGTTAATTAGGGTTGTGACGGGTTTAGCAATTGCCGGAGCACTGAGCTTCAACAGCATTGCTGGGATTTGATCAGGTCCAGACTGGTTTTTCATTTTTAGATTATCAAGGTGTTTCTTAACGACCTTGATGGGTACAGGTCTAAAATTGAACTTCTGTATATTGGGTATTTGCTGATTTAGTGGGGCCTGATCCACAATTGTAGTTTCAGGATGCGTGTCATTTATTAGTTTGTCAATCAGGGTGGTGGAGCATCCGACAAAATAACTATTAAAGGCATTTGCTACTTCTAAGGGGAGTTGCAGGGTTTGGTTGTCCACATTGATAGTGGGGGGTTGGGAGTGGATTGGTGGATTTTGTAAGTTGTTTATGAGTTTCCAAAACTTTCTAGGGTTTGATATGTTATTGATCAGATTTTCACAGAAATATTGGGCCTTGGCCAATTTTGTTTGTTTAGTGCATATATTTCGCCATTGTCTATATACACAGTGATCATTCATAGAGCCTGTATGCTTGAACTTTGACCACAATGAATCCCGAAACTGGTACATTTGAATGAGGTCAGCTGTGATCCAATTTAAGTGTGCTCCTTTTACTCTCACCTTACGCAGTGGGGCATGCAAATTCCAAACTTGTAGGAGTTCAGACTGGAAGAATTCTACTGCAGAATCTAGATCTGGGATTAGGTTTAATCTGTGCCAGGGGAGGTTCTTAATGTCATTTAGAAATGATTGAAGATTACATTTTTTGAAGGACCTGGTGATTTTAACCTTGGGAGAGGATTTAGTTGCCTTTATTTTGCGCACGCAGTACACTAGGCAGTGGTCACTGAAATTGTTAGGGAGAACACCTGCCTCCTGGATTCGGTTGGGAGAAGTGGAGAGAATCCAGTCAAGCAGGGTGTGATTATGGCTTTTGATGTTTATGCGAGTTGGACAGGAGATTAATTGCGTTAGCTGCAGAGATTTAAACAGTGAGCAACAACTATTATTTTTTGGATTCAGCCAATCAATATTAAAATCTCCAAAAACCAAAATTTCACTTTTTGGGTTTTGAGCTAGATCTATGGGAGTTGTTCTTTTCACAGCCAATTAGCAGTTGATTCTTGAGTATTAGTTGTGCACACAGCATTAACGTAGCCTTTTTAATGTATATGTATGTAAGTGTGTGTATATATATATATTTTATACCCATATATACAGTATGTGTATATATATATATATATATATATATATATATATATATATATAAATTGAGTGGGTTCAATGGCTAACATATTGTCTTAAGATACTTCTTAAATATTTTCACAGTACTTGTATGACCCCTGTGGATGAGGCATGGGAGTGGTGTATCACCTCTACTACAGGCTATGGGGCAATACTATTTTATTTTTACAAATAGCAGGTGGGATAATTTAGCCAATCAAATGATGGAGTGTGCAAGCCATTCAGCTCTACTGAATGCTTGAGACACTAGTTGATGGTAATCCGCATTTGTAGCAAAATCTTCAGGTAATCCGATTGCATAGAAATCCTCTTTACTAGGGAAATTAAGAGACAAGTCATCTTCTTTAGTGAATTCAAGCTTATTCCAAAACATGCTCAAATAACAGCCCTGATGCCATTTCTTAAGTAAATACATATTCACCGAGAATATCTGGCTGCTCTAGTTGGGGGGAGGATGTCGGAAACTTGTAAAAGGCCCGTCAACAAAGATCCAATGGTCCAGTCCAGAACACAGAAGGGATAATATTGGTATCTTCTGACAAAGCAGGTTCTTACAAAGTCTCTGATACCACTTCAAGGGTTAGAGGTTAAGCATTTCCAAAAATAATTGGCAGATTATAAAAAGTCCACTTATAGCATACGGAATTTCAGACACACCGCCTTTTAATACATTTTAATATGTTCGGAATCAGCAAAATAATAATGCCTTAATTTAAACAATGAAAATAACTTAAAACTAGTACTGGTAAACAAGTTTACTTTATTTAAGTGTTCCCTACTACATGACATCTCAACTACATTTGGGCCATAGTAAAAAAATTATCTTTAATATAGAAAAACATAGAGAGGGAAAGAGAGATAATAGATAGATATATGATAGATAGATGATATAGATAGATTATTTATTTTCTAAACATTTACAAAGTAATACGTTTTAAAGGTTTTCCAAAGTGTTGTTGTTTCAATGTGTGTAGTCTGCATAATTTAGTTTTCAATCTCCCTTTCACAGTGCATACTTCTCAACATTTCCCAGAAGCCTTCTGGGACTGGGAGGTGAGGGGTGACTTGTGGATAGTGGGCCATGGGTAATTTGTGAGTGGGGTCACATAAGAGGGGTAGAATAATGTGTTTGTTGTGGGTGGGGTGGAGGCCATAGGCACAGTAAGATGGGCCATGGGCAGACAAGAGAAGTCCTTGTTTTTTTTGCTCTAGAAACTAGGACATTTGCCCAGAAGGGAAAGCAGAGGGAGGGACATTAGAATAATGCTTCCAATGCAGGACATATGGGAGCTCTGGCAGTGTGAGGATGTCTAGTTGTCCCGAATATCCCGCTAATACTAATAGCAACTCTGTATTATTCAAGTGTGCAATAGATTACTAAATGTTCATAGCAAAACAGCTAAGGGTGATTCTAGACATACAATATGGAGGTGCAACAAGGTAAATAAGAGTGTGCAGGCGTTACACATGGTTAACCTCATCATTTATTATCTGTTCCTAATATTTTTTGCATTTTATCCTTCTTCTTTTACCTAGCTCCCTGCTGTGTAGAACACTGGACATGTAAGAAAGACAATACCTTGCAATTTCATAGCAGCTGGAACCTAGAGGTGTAGGGTACTACAGTAATGCGGTTATGTGCAAAACAGTGCATCTGAATCATTTTATACCTAACTTAAAGGGACAGTCAACACCAAAATTGTTATTGTTTAAAAAGATAGATAACACCTTTACTACCCATTCCCCAGCTTCGAACAACCAACAATGTTATATTAAAATACTTTATAACATTTAAACCTCTAAATTTCTGCCTGTTTCTAAGCCACTACAGACAGCCTCTTGAGAGGTGACATGATTACTTTATATAAATATATTCAAGGCCCATATACAGAGATGGCAGAAACTCTGTTTATTCCAAGAAAATTGTGACAAGAGGTCACAATTTAAGGTTGGAGGAAAGGAGATTTAATCTCCTGCAACAGAAACGTTTTTCCACTGTAAGAGCAATAAAATTGTGGAACTCATTACCAAAGGAGGTAGTGAATGCCAATACCCGGAACAGCCAATAGAATGCGAGCTCAATCTGATTGGCTGATCGGATCAGCCAATCGGATTGAACTTGAATCTGATTGGCTGATTCCATCAGCCAATCAGAATTTTCCTACCTTAATTCCGATTAGCTGATAGAATCCTATCAGCCAATCGGAATTCGAGGGACGCCATCTTGGATGACGTCCCTTAAAGGAACCTTCATTCTTCGTCTAGTCGTCGGAAGAAAAGGATGGATCCGCGCTGGAGGTCTTCAAGATGGAGCCGGTCGTCATCGGATGGAAGAACATAGAAGATGCGGCTTGGATGAAGATGTTTGCCGGTCCGGATGTCCTCTTCTGCCCGCTTGGATCAAGACTTCAGCTGGAGGATGGATGTCTTCAGCCCCCCGCTTGGGCTTGGATCAAGACATCGGAGCCAGGACGGATCGGTGTGATACCCGGTGTGGTGAAGATAAGGTAGGAAGATCTTCAGGGGCTTAGTGTTAGGTTTATTTAAGGGGGGTTTGGGTTAGATTAGGGGTATGTGGGTGGTGGGTTGTAATGTTGGGGGGGGTATGTTTTTTTTCTCCAGGCAAAAGAGCTGAATTCTTTGGGGCATGCCCCGCAAATGGCCCTTTTAAGGGCTGGTAAGGTAAAAGAGCTTTTCTATTTTAATTTTAGAATAGGGTAGGGCATTTTTTTATTTTGGGGGGCTTTGTTATTTTATTAGGGGGCTTAGGGTAGGTGTAATTAGTTTAAAATTGTTGTAATATTTTTCTAATGTTTGTAAATATTTTTTTATTTTTTGTAACTTAGTTCTTTTTTATTTTTTGTACTTTAGTTAGTTTATTTAATTGTATTTATTTGTAGGTATTTTATTTAATTTATTTATTGCTAGTGTAGTGTTAGGTTTAATTGTAGATAATTGTAGGTATTTTATTTAATTAATTTATTGCTAGTGTAGTGTTAGGTTTAATTGTAACTTAGGTTAGGATTTATTTTACAGGTAATTTTGTAATTATTTTAACTAGGTAACTATTAAATAGTTATTAACTATTTAATAGATATTGTACCTGGTTAAAATAATTACAAAGTTGCCTGTAAAATAAATATTAATCCTAAAATAGCTACAATATAATTATAATTTATATTGTAGCTATATTAGGGTTTATTTTACAGGTAAGTATTGAGCTTTAAATAGGAATAATTTATTTAATAAGAGTTAATTTATTTCGTTAGAATAAAATTATATTTAACTTAGGGGGGTGTTAGGGTTATGGTTAGACTTAGCTTTAGGGGTTAATACATTTATTAGAGTAGCGGTGAGGTCCGATCGGCAGATTAGGGGTTAATAATTGAAGTTAGGTGTCGGCGATGTTAGGGAGGGCAGATTAGGGGTTAATACCATTTCTTATAGGGTTATTGAGGCGGGAGTGAGGCGGATTAGGGGTTAATAACTTTATTATAGTAGCGGCGGGGTCCGATCGGCAGATTAGGGGTTAATAATTGTAGGTAGGTGGCGGCGACGTTGGGGGCGGCAGATTAGGGGTTAATAAATATAATATAGGGGTCGGCGGTGTTAGGGGCAGCAGATTAGGGGTACATAGGGCTAATGTAGCTTGCGGCGGTGTACGGAGCGGCAAATTAGGGGTTAAAAATAATATGCAGGGGTAAGCGATAGCGGGGGCGGCAGATTAGGGGTTAATAAGTGTAAGGTTAGGGGTGTTTAGACTCGGGGTTCATGTTAGGGTGTTAGGTGCAGACTTAGGAAGTGTTTCCCCATAGGAAACAATAGGGCTGCGTTAGGAGCTGAACGCTGCTTTTTTGCAGGTGTTAGGTTTTTTTTCAGCTCAAACTGCCCCATTGTTTCCTATGGGGGAATCGTGCATGAGCACGTTTTTGAAGCTGGCCGCGTCCGTAAGCACCGCTGGTATCGAGAGTTGCAGTGGCGGTAAATTATGCTCTACGCTCCTTTTTTGGAGCCTAACGCAGCCCTTCTGTGAACTCTAAATACCAGCGGTATTTAAAAGGTGCGGGGAAAAAAAAGCATGCGTAGCTAACGCACCCCTTTGGCCGCAGAACTCTAAATCTAGCCGCTAGTGTTCTTTAAATTAATCTTTATTTTGTCTTGCCAAAAATGAGAGTTATAGGGCTCAGTATAAATTAGGTTTCTATAGGCTGTGTTCCTTAGAAAAAGTACAATGTACGATAAACTATGCATTATAAAATTCATATTTTATATGTCAGCAATGTCACTATCATTTAAATAACTGTAAAATCTCAGCAACTATCACAACGTTCGCCTAATTGTACCGGATCAGAATGCTGATATCCATTTACTGACTGGACACAACATGATTTAAACAGAATCCACTCTCTCACTTCTATCTTAATCCAAACTTTCTGAAATTCTGAGAAATAGATTTTTAATGGAAATGTAATTCTCAAGGTCAACAGAGCATTATAGTGAGTATAATGTCTCATCCATCTTGCTATTGTATCAAGGCAGGACCCCCCAGGGCTGTGATTTGTTCTAATTGTGGTTTTGTCACTTCTCCGGTGTGTTGGATGCACAGAGACCCCTGCCTGAGGCCCAATGTTCCCACCGGGACCTGCCAGTACCCTCTCACCAGCTCCGCTTGTCACACCTCGTTACTTAATTGTAGATCAAAAGTTCTTCCCTGCAGAATCTCACTAATGATATCTGTCCTTATAAAGCACTGCCGGGCAGACTGTGACAAGATGTGACAGGGGAGACAGAGGAGGTACAGCCCTGCCTCTCCCCACGGGTATACTGACAGCACTGCAGGAGTTCCTACACTCATGATAATCAATGCGATCTCAGATAAAAAATATTATTTAATTATTCTTTAAATAATGTGTGTGTTTGCTCATGTTATATGTTACTGTATGGTTTGCTCCCAGATACACAGCACTGTACAGCTTAAGATACACCACTTCCTAACTAGAATCCAGGGGCATAACTGCAGGAGTCCCATTTGAGAGAGCCCACACCTCCAGGGACCTCTGCACTCAATATTGATGTTGCTACCAGGAGGCCTGGTGAGGCCAGGCCTTCACCTGCATTATGCCTGACTGGCTCCTCTATGCTCCTCCTGCAAAACAAGGGTCCCCTTTTAAGCAAAATGTAATGATTTGCTATTACAACATGGTGGTATGGTTTTCAAGATGACTGCCACAGAGCTGCTGTACAGGCTGCTGTGTGGCTGCCCACTCATTTGTAGCTTATAGTAAGTAGAAAGCGCATTGTTGAAATGGGGGCCCATCACAAACTTTGCCCTGGCACCCAATGAGGTCCAGTTAAGCCACTGCCAGTATCCATATTCCAACATGGCGGCACCCATGACTAGAGGGGGCTGAATCACATTGACCACTGTGACATGTATATTACTGGCAGGAAGGAGCTAACAACTAACTGCTCAGTTGTAGGAAGCATCATTTTGCTAAATGTAATATTGGAAAGGATGAGGGGTGATAGAGGATTTGGAAGCACCCTGGATTTACATTTTCCTGTGTTTTTATTTAAGCTCATTAGACCTGACATTATGAGCAATCACAGGATCCTTGCAGGGGCACACAGCAATTCTTGTCTATAAAAGTTTCACCATAGTATTTTGTTTTATAAAAAATGCAATGTAGGACCAAAACAGATTCATGTCTATCCCATTTCTCACAGAAGCTAAAAAGATGCATTAGTAGATATCCCCTCCACATACATTGCTTATAATTGTGCGTTTTCCAGTTTCAGGAAGAATGGGAAACACATACTCTAGACTTCACAAGTTTGACCATGTTAAATTATACGCAGTGATTATTTGATTCCCCATAGTAGCTCATTTATATCAGTCACTGCTTGGGATCAGTAGAGATAAGAGGTTACTACATTATTTTCTTAAAATAAAGTAAAACTTAAATGATTTTAAAAATAATTTGTTTTATAAGCAGCCTTCTGGAGAGTAGCTCTAATTTCTAAAGTGTATTATGCATCAATTTAAACAAATGTGTCACATGTCCCTTTAAAGGCTGCTGTACAGTCTATCCCTGCCTTCCCTGATAACTTTTTACACTGACCCGTCAATGCCGGTGACCAGAAAAAGTAGGTTCCCATTGATCTTCGTGCAGTTGATGAACATGTCGATATTACTGGAATCCACCGTCTGAGCCGCGTGCAAGGAGCCTATCCCGATCCCATCGCACACTGCAGGGACAGAAGGATGACAACTTTGTACCTGAAAAGGAACCTTCTGTATGTTTTCAGATGGATTAAATCACACAGTGCATCAGTCTCCAAGCACCACTTTGCTATTAACTGCTCTGGAATTTACAGCCCCCCGGGGTCTAATCTCTGGCTGAAAGAGATGGGTATTTTATTCCCAGTGTAGTCATAAACATCTACCCGTCTGTCAGTAAAACAACTGTGTGTTTCTCCTGCAATTATTTTTCATACAAAAACGTCTTGTATTTTTTTACTCCTGTTTCTTTTGTGACACACTCATGTCAGCTAAAATAATCCCTTTTTCTCTAATGTAGAATTTATATATTGTGGGATAACCTATCTTTCTCACAATGAGACATAACCCCTTGCTGCCATGTATTGTAATCTTTCACTGATTTTACAATATTGAATTAGATATCAGACTGGTTTATTAGTATAACTTCCCCAGTAAATTCCATTACTGGGTTGCAACACCATGTTTACTGGGTTAAGGGCAACGTTCCCTAAGGAATGTGTGTGTGTGTGTGTGTATATATATATATATATACACATACACTTATACTGTATATAAATATATATATATATACACACATACACACACATATACTTATATACTGTATGTATATATATATTTAGGGCTTTATTTTTTTTGCTTGCTAACTGTTGCTCAATATTTAGCACGGGTTGTTTAAGAGAAGGTGGGGAATGTAAGACTGAGGCCCCGATGATCGAAAGTACTGTAAGCGGCAAAATATTCCAAGGGATTCGCCTCTATGTCAAGCGAGCCTATCAAAATATTCCAAGCTCCTGACATAGATGCTAACAGGCGGCATTGCTGAGAGGCTTATACAATACATGCTATTGGTTGGCGATGCTGGCTATGGATAACACCCAGCATCGCTGCCCATATTGGCAATGTATAGTTAACGATCCCTTGGAATATAACTGCCGTGCCTAACCACTAATCCTGAATACCCCACAATCGCATACTAACACTACACTAATATATATCTAAACTGCTACTTTCCTACCGCAAGTACCCATCTAAACCATTAACCCGTATACCGCCACATACCCACCGCAAGTACCCATCTAAACCATTAGCCCCTATACCACCACATACCCACCACAAGTACCTATCTAAACTATTAACCCTTATACAGCCACCAGCTCACCACACCCTACACTATTAAGCCCTAAACTCCCAGTGGGTTTTTTAGTTAGACTTTATTATGTTTGATGTGAGGGGTTACTTTTATTGTAGGGGGGGTTGTAATTTTTTTAAATGTAAAAGTGCTGTATTGACTTTAGGGCAATGCCCTACAAAAGAAGGCCCTTTTAAAGGCTATTGTAATTTGTATTTAGTTTTCGGGTGTTTTTTTTTATGGAGCATGTTTTTTCATTTTTATGTAACTTAGGGGGTTTAGTTTAGAGGGGGTTTAGGTGTTAGTGTTAGGTAGTGTAGTTCTAGTTTGGGTTTGGAGGTGGTGGTTTAAGGCATAATCACCTAACCAACCCCCATACCTGTATGCAGGAGCGAAACTACAGGGGGTGCAGAGGTTGCAATTGCGACCTCTGGGGGGAAGTTAGCTGGGTGGTGTCATTGAATTCTATTGGAGAGACATCGCCGCTCGTCGGCACTACTCGGCCACACATCTTTTCTTTGAAAATCTCAACATTAGGGCCTAAGAGAGCAGTATTTTCCTTTAATTGTATTTTTATAATGTGCTTCAACAATGCTCAATATTTAGCACTGGAAGAGGTGGCTACCTAAAATAGTTTTCAGAGGACTGCATTTTCAGGGGATAAGGTAAGGCATCAGGAATATATTTTTTTTATTTAAAGATGGCCACACACAAAAAAAACTATTGTAAGCCAACCTCACTCTCCCTTGCCAATCTAGTGGCCATTTTTCACAGAGGTGCACTTACAGGTTCTCATTTACTTGGTGGTCTAGGTATCTATTATAAATCAGTGGGCCATGTCTTCAGCCAAACATGTGCATCCACTGGCAAGTGCTCCACACTTACAGATCCTTTATATCAACTTACTTGATTTGGGCTAGATTACGAGTGGAGAGCAATTTTGCGCTTATGTGTTAACTTCACTAGACAGAGAATTTTTGTGCGCATTGGGTTGCGCTCTTATTACAAGTTAAAAGTAAAAAGTTAGCGCAAGCAATACTCTATGGCCTAGATTTAGAGTTTGGCGGTAGCCGTGAAAACCAGCGTTAGAGGCTCCTAACGCTGGTTTTAGGCTACCGCCGGTATTTGGAGTCACTGAAAAAAGGGTCTAACGCTCACTTTTCAGCCGCGACTTTTCCATACCGCAGATCCCCTTACGTCAATTGCGTATCCTATCTTTTCAATGGGATCTTCCTAACTCCGGTATTTAGAGTCGTTTCTGAAGTGAGCGTTAGAGCTCTAACGACAAAACTCCAGCCGCAGAAAAAAAGCAGGAGTTAAGAGCTTTCTGGGCTAACGCCGGTTCATAAAGCTCTTAACTACTGTACCCTAAAGTACACTAACACCCATAAACTACCTATGTACCCCTAAACTGAGGTCCCCCCACATCGCCGCAACTCGATTAAATTTTTTTAACCCCTAATCTGCCGACCGCCACCTACGTTATACTTATGTACCCCTAATCTGCTGCCCCTAACCCCGCCGACCCCTGTATTATATTTATTAACCCCTAACCTTCCCCCCACAACGTCACCGCCAGCTACTTACAATAATTAACCCCTAATCTGCCGACCGCAAAGCGCCGCCACCTACGTTATCCTTATGTACCCCTAATCTGCTGCCCCTAACACCGCCGACCCCTACATTATATTTATTAACCCCTAATCTGCCCCCCTCAACGTCACCGACACCTGCCTACACTTATTAACCCCTAATCTGCCGAGCGGACCTGAGCGCTACTATAATAAAGTTATTAACCCCTAATCCGCATCACTAACCCTATCATAAATAGTATTAACCCCTAATCTGCCCTCCCTAACATCGCCGACACCTAACTTCAATTATTAACCCCTAATCTGACGACCGGAGCTCACCGCTACTATAATAAATGGATTAACCCCTAAAGCTAAGTCTAACCCTAACACTAACACCCCCCTAACTTAAATATAATTTAAATCTAACGAAATTAATTAACTCTTATTAAATAAATTATTCCTATTTAAAGCTAAATACTTACCTGTAAAATACTTCCTAATATAGCTATAATATAAATTATAATTACATTGTAGCTATTTTAGGATTAATATTTATTTTACAGGCAACTTTGTAATTATTTTAACCAGGTACAATAGCTATTAAATAGTTAAGAACTATTTAATAGTTACCTAGTTAAAATAATAACAAAATTACCTGTAAAATAAATCCTAACCTAAGTTATAATTAAACCTAACACTACCCTATCAATAAATTAATTAAATAAAATACCTACAATTACCTACAATAAAACCTAACACTACACTATCAATAAATAAATTAAATACAATTCCTACAAATAAATACAATTAAATAAACTAACTAAAGTACAAAAAATAAAAAAGAACTAAGTTACAAAAAATAAATTTTTTTTTACAAACATAAGAAAAATATTACAACAATTTTAAACTAATTACACCTACTCTAAGCCCCCTAATAAAATAACAAAGACCCCCAAAATAAAAAAATGCCCTACCCTATTCTAAATTAATAGAGTTAAAAGCTCTTTTACCTTACCAGCCCTGAACAGGGCCCTTTGCGGGGCATGCCCCAAGAAAATCAGCTCTTTTGCCTGTAAAAAAAAACATACAATACCCCCCCCAACATTACAACCCACCACCCACATACCCCTAATCTAACCCAAACCCCCCTTAAATAAACCTAACACTAAGCCCCTGAAGATCTTCCTACCTTGTCTTCACCATCCAGGTATCACCGATCCGTCCTGGCATCCGGTGCTGAAGAGGTCCAGAAGAGGCTCCAAAGTCTTCCTCCTATCCGGCAAGAAGAGGACATCCGGACCGGCAAACATCTTCATCCAAGCGGCATCTTCGATCTTCTTCCATCCGGTGCGGAGCGGGTCCATGTTGAAGCAGCCGACGCGGATCCATCCTCTTCTTTCTGCGTCTCCCGACGAATGACGGTTCCTTTAAGGGACGTCATCCAAGATGGCGTCCCTCGAATTCCGATTGGCTGATAGGATTCTATCAGCCAATCGGAATTAAGGTAGGAATATTCTGATTGGCTGATGGAATCAGCCAATCAGAATCAAGTTCAATCCGATTGGCTGATCCAATCAGCCAATCAGATTGAGCTCGCATTCTATTGGCTGATCGGAACAGCCAATAGAATGCGAGCTCAATATTCCTACCTTAATTCCGATTGGCTGATAGAATCCTATCAGCCAATCGGAATTCGAGGGACGCCATCTTGGATGACGTCCCTTAAAGGAACCGTCATTCGTCGGGAGACGCAGAAAGAAGAGGATGGATCCGCGTCGGCTGCTTCAACATGGACCCGCTCCGCACCGGATGGAAGAAGATCGAAGATGCCGCTTGGATGAAGATGTTTGCCGGTCCGGATGTCCTCTTCTTGCCGGATAGGAGGAAGACTTTGAAGCCTCCTCTGGACCTCTTCAGCACCGGATGCCAGGACGGATCGGTGATACCTGGATGGTGAAGACAAGGTAGGAAGATCTTCAGGGGCTTAGTGTTAGGTTTATTTAAGGGGGGTTTGGGTTAGATTAGGGGTATGTGGGTGGTGGGTTGTAATGTTGGGGGGGGGTATTGTATGTTTTTTTTTACAGGCAAAAGAGCTGATTTTCTTGGGGCATGACCCGCAAAGGGCCCTGTTCAGGGCTGGTAAGGTAAAAGAGCTTTTAACTCTATTAATTTAGAATAGGGTAGGGCATTTTTTATTTTGGGGGTCTTTGTTATTTTATTAGGGGGCTTAGAGTAGGTGTAATTAGTTTAAAATTGTTGTAATATTTTTCTTATGTTTGTAAATATTTTTTTATTTTTTGTACTTTAGTTAGTTTATGTAATTGTAGTTATTTGTAGGAATTGTATTTAATTTATTTATTGATAGTGTAGTGTTAGGTTTTATTGTAGGTAATTGTAGGTATTTTATTTAATTAATTTATTGATAGGGTAGTGTTAGGTTTTATTGTAGGTAATTGTAGGTATTTTATTTAATTAATTTATTGATAGGGTAGTGTTAGGTTTAATTATAACTTAGGTTAGGATTTATTTTACAGGTTATTTTGTTATTATTTTAACTAGGTAACTATTAAATAGTTCTTAACTATTTAATAGCTATTGTACCTGGTTAAAATAATTACAAAGTTGCCTGTAAAATAAATATTAATCCTAAAATAGCTACAATGTAATTATAATTTATATTGTAGCTATATTAGGATGTATTTTACAGGTAAGTATTTAGCTTTAAATAGGAATAATTTATTTAATAAGAGTTAATTAATTTTGTTAGATTTAAATTATATTTAAGTTAGGGGGGTGTTAGTGTTAGGGTTAGACTTAGCTTTAGGGGTTAATCCATTTATTATAGTAGCGGTGAGCTCCGGTCGTCAGATTAGGGGTTAATAATTGAAGTTAGGTGTCGGCGATGTTAGGGAGGGCAGATTAGGGTTAATACTATTTATGATAGGGTTAGTGATGCGGATTAGGGGTTAATAACTTTATTATAGTAGCGCTCAGGTCCGCTCGGCAGATTAGGGGTTAATAAGTGTAGGCAGGTGTCGGCGACGTTGAGGGGGGCAGATTAGGGGTTAATAAATATAATATAGGGGTCGGCGGTGTTAGGGGCAGCAGATTAGGGGTACATAGGGATAATGTAAGTAGCGGCGGTTTACGGAGCGGCAGATTAGGGGTTAATAATATAATGCAGGGGTCAGCGATAGCGGGGGCGGCAGATTAGGGGTTAATAAGTGTAAGGGTAGGGGTGTTTAGACTCGGGGTACATGTTAGAGTGTTAGGTGCAGACGTAGGAAGTGTTTCCCCATAGGAAACAATGGGGCTGCGTTAGGAGCTGAACGCGCTTTTTTGCAGGTGTTAGGTTTTTTTTCAGCTCAAACAGCCCCATTGTTTCCTATGGGAGAATCGTGCACGAGCACGTTTTTGAGGCTGGCCGCGTCCGTAAGCAACTCTGGTATCGAGAGTTGCATTTGCGGTAAAAATGCTCTACGCTCCTTTTTTGGAGGCTAACGCAGCATTTTTTGGGACTCTCGATACCAGAGTTAATTTTATGGTGCGGCCAGAAAAAAGCCTGCGTAGCGTTAACAACCCATCTACCGCCAAACTCCAAATCTAGGCCTATGCGCGCAATAATCGGTACTTTCTCCCCATAGAAGTCAATGGAAAGCGCAAACTGAAAGAAAAAAAAAATAATACCTATGCTCACGCATTTACCCAACAGGAGTTAATAGTTGATATTTCAATGTTCTTCACATACAGAACAATGTACTTTTTATTGTATGTATATATATATATAAATAAATATACTGTATATATATATATATATATATATATATATATATACATACACATATTTTTATATATACTGTATGTATATATATATATATATATATATATATATATATATATATATATATATATATATATATATATATAAATATGTTTCTGTATATCTATTCCTATAGCTATATAGGTATAGATATCTATTTTACATTAACATTATTAGATATACTGTATATATATATAGACAAATATATTTAATAATAAAAAGTACATTATTCTCTATGTGAAGAAAACAGAATGTAAAATATGTGTAAAACGCATCAGGGTTCGCGGTCAGGTTAGCGCACATGAAGAATTGCTAAATTCAATGCACCTTATTGAAAGACTTATAAAATATTAAAAAATAATAAAAAACTATTAAAAATGATTATACAAACTGTAACATATTCTACATAATCCACAATATATATATATATATATATATATATATATTTTTTTTTTTTTAACTATGTATAATAATTCTTAAACAGTTTTTATTTATATTTTTTCAACTAGTAATCCGCGCGCAAAAAACCCAAGAATAACCCGATATCGCTTGTGCACTACAGTTACTGCACCACTCATAATTTAGCCCTTTATTTGGTGCATGATTCTTGATCTATGCTATTTCACCTATTTGAGGATGCATCATCATTGAGGCAGTTTTAAGCTTTTTACCTGCATCAGAGTGTGTTAAGTTTGCTTATTCTATTGCTGACCCCTGCCTTGCACTTGCCACTAAAACTGTTCTGTCTGATGTGACCCATTACCTGTCCTTCATCCTTGTGGTTGAATAAGGGGCTGATGTTAGTGTTTGTGTGTGTTTCTGTATGGGAGAAAGTGTGTTTCTGTGTGTATGTGTGTGTGTCTTTCTATGTGTGTGTTTCTGTGTGTATGAGTGTCTTTCTATGTGTGTGTGTTCATGTGAACGTGTGTTTCTCTGTGTGTTTGTGTGCATGTTACTGTGTGTAAGAGTGTGTTTCAGTATGTGTGTGAGTGTGTTTCTGTGTGTGCTTCTGTTTGTGTGTGTGTAATTCTGTGGGTGTGAGTGTTTGTGTGTGAGAGAATGTATTTCTGGGTCTGTGAGTGTTTCTGTGTGAGAGAGTGTGTTTCTGGGTCTGTGAGTGTTTGTGTGTGAGAGAGTGTGTTTTTGTGTGTGAGTGAGAGTGTCTGTGAGGGTTTCTGCGTGTGGGAGTTTCTGTGAGTGTTTCTGTGTGTATTTTATTTGAGCATTTCTGTGTCTATGATTGTGTCTGTGAATGTTTCTGTGTGTGTCAATATTTGTTTTTGTGAAAGAGAATGTGTGTGTAAGTGTACATGTGAGAGAAAGTTTTTGAATGCGTGTTTGAAAGAGAAAGTTTGTCCTTGTGTGTGAGAGAGAGAGAGAGAAAGAAAGAAAGAAAGCGAGTGTGTAAGAGAGAGTTTTTCTGTGAGACAGTAGTTTTGTTTGTGTGTTTCAGTCTGTGCATACTTGTTTATGTGTATTATTACCTTTATAACATTTTCAAGTTTAACTACAATCAGGAATGAAGTATGCACACGTTAGTCACTTTGCCAAAAAATCCAGCTATTTTGTTGTATATTACTTCAGAAATTTTCAAACAAATCATAAAAATTGTGTCGCATAAGTATGTAGGCCTTAAAAAAAAGTTTGAAGATCCCTGCTCTATATGGTTGACTAGTTTACTTTTTTCCATGAATCACCTTAATATTTATTTCTAACATTATAAAATAGTTTTTGAAACTGTGTATACTTTTTTATGCATAACCATGTCAGTGGATATGTTTACACCTACCATATTAGATGTGTTTTTTGTTCCTACTGTATATACTATATATAGCAACCCTACTCAAATATGAATGCCTCTTTAGACATGGGACTTACCTTTGGGGCAGATATCTGTGCAAGGTTTACATATTTTAATTCCATTTTCTTCAACTTCCATCTTATTGCTGGGGCAGGCCCGTACACAGGAGCTGTGATCCACCACAAAGTTATCTGGAAATGAGAGCAAATTAGTGGGATTATGCAATCTCTTATTTAATCTTCAGAAGCAAGGCATCCCCTTTGAGAAATCTAGTTTCCATTTAGTTACCTTTCCTTATTGCAATACAGAACACATACAGAAACATATAGAGCCTTCCAAAAATGTAATTGCCTTAAAGACTGACACTAGGGTCGACATTCTATTATTATGTTTAATGGATGTTCCTGTATTGAACAAAAAATGTTTTTTTATGCTTATGGGCCATGCCACTGTTCACCAATAGAGCTGTAAGAGTTTGTCATATCATCCCGTGAGTATCAATCCAACAGATAAGGTGTGTAAAAAATGAATCACTTACTGTAAGTTTCAAAAATGACTGCATCCTTGCAAAAGAGACCATCTCTGCTAGACCGTGTACAGAACTTTTGCCTATGAATGACTATAACTAACTAGTGAGGCATTGCATAGTTCATTAGCATATTCTTACCTTGAGTCTTCAGCTACAGTTGAAAACAGTGATATAGCTCAAATGGTCTGTGGGAGAATGTACATATTGGCTTTATGATGATTTTGTGTCATTATACTCACAACTGAAGTTGTTTTTTTCCCTTATCTTTTTTTAACCGCATAAATAAAGTAAACTGAGACTGCTTTTAGAATTTCATAATGTTTTTAAAATTCTCTCAATACATCGTTAGACTATATATATATATATATATATATATATATATATATTTCAAGCGATGGTGTAAGTGCACTCTCACCAACTTCTGCAACTTGTCAGGGTGCTGTGAGATAGTAGATAAACTGTAGCAAAGAAGCACTCACTGAACGATTCCAACTGTGACAAAAGACTTTAATTCAAACGAGTGACGTTTCGGGACAATAACAGTCCCTTCCTCTGACAAGCTAACAATGTGAAAAAGCAGGCCTTAAATAGGCTCCAAAACTACCCTCCCCACAAGTGTGACCAATCATGGTCAAGATTACATAACCTATCTTACCCAGTAACAAATAATAATCGATAATGCAATAGTGCAAAACAAGTGTATCAAGTGAATTAAAACATAAGACCCCGTGTTGCTAATAGAATGGGGGGAATAATCTCAGTCCAACCATATATATATAAAGCAGCTAAATAGCTTTAAAATCGTAAACAAAGTAAAAAAACGTAAAAAAAACACAATGAAATGAGGGGATCGTAATCCAACCAATCATTGTAGTCCCAGTCATGGAGATCGTAATTCCACCAATAGGCAGTCATCTAACTTATGGGAATCATAGTAGCACCAGTCAGCAGCCAAATGACATTCAGTATCAGATGCGTCATAGCTCCACGCTTTCCAGATACGCCCACCTGTCACTGGCAATGCCTGTTACATATAGCAGCAAGGAGAAAACCATCTTGCTAAATCTAACCAGATCGCTGCTTGTCAGTCATAGACAGATACAGCACTGAGACCGCCATTAATATCACAGCAGATTCCATTCAGAATTAATGTTAGTGTTACCCTCTCAGATATCTAAGGCGTTACACAGCTAAACTAATGCTGTCAAAGAGATGGCGAAGACTAACCAATCAGCAGTGTGTCCACACCCCCATGGGCGTGACAAAAACATCGCTAGATATTGTCCGCCTCTATAACTCAACTTCAAAAATGATGAGCTCACCTATTAAGATAATAACATTATCACTCATCTAAAAGTGACAAGCAATTTCCATCTTAGATTACACACATTGACGGACAGTGACGAACATGGCTATATTCGTGTGACATTACCAATAAGTGTTTGTTTTTTGTTTTTTGTTTCCTAACAACAACAAAGTGTGATTCTAATCCATATCTATTCCTAAGGTCCCTACATACAGACTCATATCCTGTACATCAATCAACATCCTAAAAATAAAGTGTAAAAAAGTGTAAAATAGTAAAACAATTGAATCGTGATAAACCTAAATGCAAATGAACATATATGTATGTATAAAAAGGTAAACATATATGTATAAAACAACATCTTAACTATTCTATATCCATAGTAGATGATAACAAAAAAGTGAGATGTGTATCACTGTCGGCTCCTTGTGAGGGCACCGCAAGCTTGGCAACTATCTAACCATAATTATAGCACTGATTATAGGTTTGGTGTGAGGCAGACCACCCAAGCTAAAAAGCAACACGGGGTATACACAAAGTGAAACATAAAATAAACTAAAATAATGTTAAAATTAATTCGTCCATATAATGGACACGATAATAACAACATAATGTTAAGAGAGCCACCTATGGATATTACATAAGGGCAATATAGGACAGAGAAATCAGCATTGTCTTCAGTTATATTGTGCTCTTAGATCGGTCAACTGTATTCAGGGTCTAGAGCTATTTGAAATCAAGAGAACTCAATAAAAATAAGTAAAAATAAGATAAGATAAAAAATACATAAAGAGATGTAACTAAATGAATACAAAAGAAAATAAAAAAATAAAAATAAATATAAATAATAAAATAAAAATAAAAATAAAAATAAATAAATATAAATAAAAATAAAAATAAATATAAAAATAAAAATAAAAATAAATGTAAATAAATAATAATAATAAAAGGAATAAAATACAAAAATATACAAATAAAAATAAATAAAAATAAAATAGAATAACATAGAATAACATATATACGCTCATGCACACCCACACAAGAGTACATATATACCAGCACCCATTCAACTATACAAAAAAATATATATAAGAAACAAAAAAGATCAAAGAAGAAAGAAATAAAAGAAGAATGAGTGAAGTAAGATACAAGAAGGACGAAGAGGGAAAAAAGAAGAAGAAGAAGAAACTGAAGAAGAAGAAAAAAGGCCAGTAATAAATTGGACAGGAACAGCCACCATATGGATACTGAGATATAGAAACCACAATAAGTATAGATATGAAGGAAACAAGAAGTCAAGTTGAAAAAGAAAAAGAACAGAATAAAGACTAGGGACTAATGGATCATGAGCTCTCAATGAGATGGACATCAAAGTTCATATAGCCTGGACCTCAACGTTCATAGATAACATTGCCATCCTGTGTGGGTGTTAAGACCCCTGGGACTGAGGGTACCCAGTTCATAGATCCACCTTGATTATTTGCGAAGTAGCATGTTATCTCTGTCTCCCCCCCTCCGTGGGGTCGGTACGTGGTCAATCAGTCGAAATCTCAGATCGTTGACAGTGTGGCCTGCCTCCAAGAAGTGCCTTGCCACCGGTTGGTCTGCCTTTTTGTTTCTTATGGCCAAACGGATGCTGGACCTGTGGTTGGCCATTCTCGTCCTTGCATCGTCGGTTGTTTTGCCAATGTAGAATTTCCCGCAAGGGCAGTTCAAAAGATATATTACGTATTGGGTGGTGCAAGTTAGATAGTACTTGATCTCGTATGTCCTGTTACTTTCAGGGTGACGAAAGTGGGAGCCAGTGATCATCCCACTGCACGTCACACAGCTAATACAGCGGTAGCACCCTTTCTTTTTCGTCCTCAGCCATGTCCTTGCACCCCCTTCCGGATTGACATCTGCTTTGACAAGATAATCTCTCAGATTTCTTCCTCGACAAAACCCTATCCTTGGTGCCTTCCAATTCTTGAAAGGCAGAGTATGATCTGCTTCAATCAGTTTCCATTCTTCCTTAATGGTATGGGTTAGTGGTATAATATCTGGTGAGTATGTGGTCACAAAGGTGAGTTGATCTCCTTGTTTTGATTGGGACTCTTCTCCTGGTTCCATCGTAGATAACACACATGATTTGATCTCTAGCAAGTCCTTATGCCTATACCCTCTCTCCATAAAACGCTCTGTCATATCCTGTAGTTGTTCCTCGCACAATATCTCATTGGTATTATTTCTAATCACCCGTTGGTACTGGGCTTTAGGGATATTGTGTATAAGGCTAGGCTGATGGCAGCTTCTAGCATGCAGTAATGAATTTCGGTCCGTGGCTTTGCGGAACAAAGTTGTGCCCAATCTCCCATTCACCTTGCAAACAGGAATTGATAGCCTTTAAGAACCGCAAGTTACAGACGGTCACACAGGACTATACATATAAATCTATCTATAGGTGGATGTTGTCCCCAGAAGATAGGAGAACATATCGACCGAGACGTGAACGTAGATACACTAAAAAATCGATGACAACGGTTGACACTAGCTCTGGTGATAGCTCAGGCCCAGAGACCCCACTGGAAAGTTCCGCCACTATCCAAAGAGGAGTTATGACCCGTTCAAGGGGCAACAGAGGCGACTGGGAGACATCTGGTGCCAGTCGAGCAGCTTTACCTCCATTGGCAGCTCATCCAACAGCCAATCGTTTTTTAGGAAGAGGCGGAGGCCACACACGAGGCGGGGGGGCATTGCCCGCCGCCACCAGCAACGGAGAGTATAGAGAATAACGTAATTAACATCAGTTCACGTATTCTGACTGAGTCTGAAGTGAGCTTACTAAATAAGGGTTTATCCTTTGTGCCATCCATGCGAGTCAATGAATTTGATGCCTACATAGACATCCAGAGGTTTGGCAGGAACTTAAGACTCAGAGAATTCTTTAATCATGATCAAGAACAAGAGTGCATATTTAGAGCCAAGGGCTCATTTGATCCCTCCTCCAATAACTCTACTATCCATACTCATACAAATTTCCTCACCACATCCATCAAGGATAGACCCAAAATGAGGATCAGAGACAATCTCACCAAGAGTGAGAGGACAGCCCTCAAAACCTTGAAAGATGACACCTCAGTAGTGATCCGCCCAGCGGACAAAGGTGGGGCGATAGTCCTACTGGACACCGCATACTATAAGCAAGAAATTCTTGGACAACTGTCTGATAAGAAGACATACATACCACTCAGGGGTGATCCAACTGTGAAGCTTAAGCTGAAAATCGACACTATACTAATGGAGTTCAAAGAGAGGACACTTATCACACAACAAGATTATAATTTCTTAAGCCGTAAACATCCAATAATCCCCCTGCTATACACTCTACCGAAGGTGCATAAAAATGCCTATAACCCTCCAGGGAGACCCACTGTCTCGGCGAGGGGTTCGCTACTCCAACCACTAGCTCAATTTGTTGACTATTACCTACAGCCTTTGGTGCAATCCATGCCATCATATATACGTGACTCAAATGACTTCATCATGGGCATCAAGAAGTTGGAGGACATCACTGATGGAGACCTTCTGGTCACTCTTGATGTGTCTAGCCTTTACACGGTCATCCCACATCAAGATGGCATCACAGCAGTTATACAGGCACTCAGGAAGGCAGCATACATTGGCCCATCAGAAGAAGTAATCATCTGTCTCCTCTCATTATGCCTGAGGGAGAACTACTTTCTATTTGACTCTACATTTTATCTACAAATCTCAGGGACAGCGATGGGGTCTAATGTGGCCCCATCGCTGGCCAATCTGTTTATGGCATTCTATGAGACATCCATCATGAAGGTCTTCAATAACGTTAACATCAGGTATTACTGTCGATATATAGACGACCTGTTCCTGGTCTGGTCGGATGGAGAAGATAGCCTAACACAATGGATTGAGAATCTGAATACACTTGAAAGTCCCATTAAATTTACCCATACAATCAGCCTTTCCACGGTGGACTATCTTGATGTTAGGGTCTTCAAGGTGAATGGGAGATTGGGCACAACTTTGTTCCGCAAAGCCACGGACCGAAATTCATTACTGCATGCTAGAAGCTGCCATCAGCCTAGCCTTATACACAATATCCCTAAAGCCCAGTACCAACAGGTGATTAGAAATAATACCAATGAGATATTGTGCGAGGAACAACTACAGGATATGACAGAGCGTTTTATGGAGAGAGGGTATAGGCATAAGGACTTGCTAGAGATCAAATCATGTGTGTTATCTACGATGGAACCAGGAGAAGAGTCCCAATCAAAACAAGGAGATCAACTCACCTTTGTGACCACATACTCACCAGATATTATACCACTAACCCATACCATTAAGGAAGAATGGAAACTGATTGAAGCAGATCATACTCTGCCTTTCAAGAATTGGAAGGCACCAAGGATAGGGTTTTGTCGAGGAAGAAATCTGAGAGATTATCTTGTCAAAGCAGATGTCAATCCGGAAGGGGGTGCAAGGACATGGCTGAGGACGAAAAAGAAAGGGTGCTACCGCTGTATTAGCTTGTGACGTGCAGTGGGATGATCACTGGCTCCCACTTTCGTCACCCTGAAAGTAACAGGACATACGAGATCAAGTACTATCTAACTTGCACCACCCAATACGTAATATATCTTTTGAACTGCCCTTGCGGGAAATTCTACATTGGCAAAACAACCGACGATGCAAGGACGAGAATGGCCAACCACAGGTCCAGCATCCGTTTGGCCATAAGAAACAAAAAGGCAGACCAACCGGTGGCAAGGCACTTCTTGGAGGCAGGCCACACTGTCAACGATCTGAGATTTCGACTGATTGACCACGTACCGACCCCACGGAGGGGGGGAGACAGAGATAACATGCTACTTCGCAAAGAATCAAGGTGGATCTATGAACTGGGTACCCTCAGTCCCAGGGGTCTTAACACCCACACAGGATGGCAATGTTATCTATGAACGTTGAGGTCCAGGCTATATGAACTTTGATGTCCATCTCATTGAGAGCTCATGATCCATTAGTCCCTAGTCTTTATTCTGTTCTTTTTCTTTTTCAACTTGACTTCTTGTTTCCTTCATATCTATACTTATTGTGGTTTCTATATCTCAGTATCCATATGGTGGCTGTTCCTGTCCAATTTATTACTGGCCTTTTTTCTTCTTCTTCAGTTTCTTCTTCTTCTTCTTTTTTCCCTCTTCGTCCTTCTTGTATCTTACTTCACTCATTCTTCTTTTATTTCTTTCTTCTTTGATCTTTTTTGTTTCTTATATATATTTTTTTGTATAGTTGAATGGGTGCTGGTATATATGTACTCTTGTGTGGGTGTGCATGAGCGTATATATGTTATTCTATGTTATTCTATTTTATTTTTATTTATTTTTATTTGTATATTTTTGTATTTTATTCCTTTTATTATTATTATTTATTTACATTTATTTTTATTTTTATTTTTATATTTATTTTTATTTTTATTTATATTTATTTATTTTTATTTTTATTTTTATTTTATTATTTATATTTATTTTTATTTTTTTTATTTTCTTTTGTATTCATTTAGTTACATCTCTTTATGTATTTTTTATCTTATCTTATTTTTACTTATTTTTATTGAGTTCTCTTGATTTCAAATAGCTCTAGACCCTGAATACAGTTGACCGATCTAAGAGCACAATATAACTGAAGACAATGCTGATTTCTCTGTCCTATATTGCCCTTATGTAATATCCATAGGTGGCTCTCTTAACATTATGTTGTTATTATCGTGTCCATTATATGGACGAATTAATTTTAACATTATTTTAGTTTATTTTATGTTTCACTTTGTGTATACCCCGTGTTGCTTTTTAGCTTGGGTGGTCTGCCTCACACCAAACCTATAATCAGTGCTATAATTATGGTTAGATAGTTGCCAAGCTTGCGGTGCCCTCACAAGGAGCCGACAGTGATACACATCTCACTTTTTTGTTATCATCTACTATGGATATAGAATAGTTAAGATGTTGTTTTATACATATATGTTTACCTTTTTATACATACATATATGTTCATTTGCATTTAGGTTTATCACGATTCAATTGTTTTACTATTTTACACTTTTTTACACTTTATTTTTAGGATGTTGATTGATGTACAGGATATGAGTCTGTATGTAGGGACCTTAGGAATAGATATGGTTAGAATCACACTTTGTTGTTGTTAGGAAACAAAAAACAAAAAACAAACACTTATTGGTAATGTCACACGAATATAGCCATGTTCGTCACTGTCCGTCAATGTGTGTAATCTAAGATGGAAATTGCTTGTCACTTTTAGATGAGTGATAATGTTATTATCTTAATAGGTGAGCTCATCATTTTTGAAGTTGAGTTATAGAGGCGGACAATATCTAGCGATGTTTTTGTCACGCCCATGGGGGTGTGGACACACTGCTGATTGGTTAGTCTTCGCCATCTCTTTGACAGCATTAGTTTAGCTGTGTAACGCCTTAGATATCTGAGAGGGTAACACTAACATTAATTCTGAATGGAATCTGCTGTGATATTAATGGCGGTCTCAGTGCTGTATCTGTCTATGACTGACAAGCAGCGATCTGGTTAGATTTAGCAAGATGGTTTTCTCCTTGCTGCTATATGTAACAGGCATTGCCAGTGACAGGTGGGCGTATCTGGAAAGCGTGGAGCTATGACGCATCTGATACTGAATGTCATTTGGCTGCTGACTGGTGCTACTATGATTCCCATAAGTTAGATGACTGCCTATTGGTGGAATTACGATCTCCATGACTGGGACTACAATGATTGGTTGGATTACGATCCCCTCATTTCATTGTGTTTTTTTACGTTTTTTTACTTTGTTTACGATTTTAAAGCTATTTAGCTGCTTTATATATATATGGTTGGACTGAGATTATTCCCCCCATTCTATTAGCAACACGGGGTCTTATGTTTTAATTCACTTGATACACTTGTTTTGCACTATTGCATTATCGATTATTATTTGTTACTGGGTAAGATAGGTTATGTAATCTTGACCATGATTGGTCACACTTGTGGGGAGGGTAGTTTTGGAGCCTATTTAAGGCCTGCTTTTTCACATTGTTAGCTTGTCAGAGGAAGGGACTGTTATTGTCCCGAAACGTCACTCGTTTGAATTAAAGTCTTTTGTCACAGTTGGAATCGTTCAGTGAGTGCTTCTTTGCTACAGTTTATATATATATATATATATATATATATATATATATATATATAATCTGTTGCTTTCTTTCTGTCTCTTTTACTTCCTTCGGTACTACATCAGGTAAAATTGAATACTCTACCTCCTCCTCCTCTTTGCAGACCCTGACTACAATTATCCTGCTTGTAAAAACAGCATCTTTGTTTCTTGATTTGCTGGAGAGGCAGCCAATGGTTTCTTGGCTTTCCAGAGCATCTCTGCCTACATTGACTTTCACAACAACTTCAGAGTGTGTCTGCAATGCTTTTAGATGGGTTATTTCAGGTGAATAGAATGAAAATACTATATACTCTGGATGTATCTAAAAGTAATATGTTTTAGTAACCAATATAATTGTTCTAGTGGTAAAAGGATGCAGGATGGTTTATTTAACTTACGTGGACATTTCTTTACACATGTGGCTCCATATGAATACTTGGCCTTGGGATTTGGCTCCATCAAAAAAATGGATGGTCCATAGATCAAGGTTGGAGGGCACTGGGTGACACAGGAGCCAGTGTCATTAAAATTCATACAGGCCTGAAAGGTAACAATAGTGTTATGATTTAAACAACCTTGGAAAAGCAACAGAATGCAGCACATCCACTAATTCCATTGGGTTTTTGCATCCCCTGGATCTAGTATGGGCACCCTACAGCTCAGATGACATAAAGAACATAGAGTATTTGCATTGGAATGAGACAGGAGGGGACACAGCCTCCACAGAGAAATGTTTTTTTTTCATTTATTTTTTACTTTATACAAAGCAGGCAGCAGCAAAAAATAAATATTTTGTTGACAGGCTCAGGCTGAGGAGCAGTGCCAGTGACAGCATTAACAGTGATGCTGCCTGTATTTCTACTGAACACACTAATGATCTGTACTTTGGAGGGCAGGCCTGCTGTTCTCCTACGCCACCCGTTTAAATTCCAGCTGGGGATCGAAAGTACCAATTAGGAAGTGGGTCTGACACTCATTTCTATTGAATGTGCACAGAGGGAGGTTTTCAGTTCTACAAGAGAAAAACGAGGTGTGATATATCCCATGGGGCCTTTATCCTCCCACCGTCCTTAAGCCAGTACCAAATGCTCCTTAAAAAAAAACTCTTTCAGAGTCTGTATACTGAGGCAAAAAGAGAAGTTTGCTCTGAGACTGAATTTGTATTAGCTTCCAAATTTCATAAATTTGACAATGACAAAAACTAAGATGGAAATACATCTCTCCTCAAAATAGCTGAAGATTTGTTATTTAAAAAAACTGCTTCGTTTCAGAGATTATAATAATGCAAAATGACATTTGAAACAATGACTAAGATTCACTAAACTTTGGTGAACTTTAAGATAAATTTAAGCAAGGAGGCCTTAAAAAAACATTGTTTATATAATTTGCTTTCACTGTGCGGTCTCAGCAATAATTAAATATGTATTCACTAGGGTTGTTAACTAATCTAACTTCGATAGACAGAGGCTATTTGCATGCGTTGGGTAGCACGCATTGTATAAGTTGATAGTAAAAAGTTGTTGCACGAGTGCTATTGCTAACCAAAGGGTGCAAACAAACGAAGTCCGAATATCACAACCAAATTAAAGTATTACCCAATAGACTTTAATGGAGCATGAAATGTGTGTGTTGGGGGACTAACACCCTTTTTCTCAAGTGCACTAACCTGACATTTCACATTTTACTGTTCACATAGAATATGTTCTATTCATTTTTAAATACGTATTTCTTCATATATCTGATGGTATTTTGGTACAATAGATATTTATACCTATATATACTGCATATACCTAATATAAATTTATTTATATATACAGTATATATATTTAAAATGCGTAGAACATATTCTCCTACGTGAAGAACATTGGCCTGTGAATTATTTACAGTACATACACAGTTAAACACTTTATTAAATATGAATATTGCATACATATGATTTTACATGTTTTCTTGTTTTCTGCTACTTGACTGCAGAGGGCTTATATATATATATATATATATATATATATATATATATATATATATACTATATATATATATATATATATATATATATATATATATATATATGTGTGTGTGTGTGTGTGTGTGTGTGTGTGTGTGTATATGTCTGTAAATACATATATACACATACAAATACATAAATATTTGTATCTGTGTATATGTCTGTAAATACATATATACACGTACAAATACATAAATATATATGTGCACACAAACACACACACATATACTGTATACATATATATATATATATATGCATACATTTATGTATTTAGACTTGTGTGTGTATGTACTGTATCTCTATGTTACACCTGAGACCTCATCTCTTATAACGTTTATTAATGTTGTTATGAGTGTAACTGTACTTTTAAATGTATTTTTAATGTTTTTGTGCAACTCTTTAGTCGAGTGTAACAGTCAAACAGTGCTCTGAAGTTGCACTATCCTGATGTACGTTAAATTAAATTGCACTCAAGTGAACGCATTTACTTTCAACTTGTAATATGCATGCTACCTGTGACGGGTGCAAAGAGCCACTTGTAAACTAGCCCAATATAGGGCTAGATTACAAGTGGAGCGGTAATTCCTGATCCCGCTCGCATACTAATTCTGCTAAAAGTCAGCTTTTTACATACATCATGTAGCACTTGTATTACAAGTTCAAAGTAAAAGGTTTTCGCTCGTGTGCTAACCAGGCGAGCCTATAAAGCCGAACTACGAATATCGCGACTGCGTCATGATATTCCCCCATAGACTTCAATGGAGCAATAAAAGCGGAGAAAGAAAAAATAACACCCTACTTGCACATAAACCCGATCATATTTTCCCAAGTCTGCTAACCCGACATGAAAATATTAATATATCACATTCCAATGTTCTTCACATAGAAGAATATGTTCTATTTATTTATTTATATATATATATATATATATATATATATATACAATGTAAAAATATATATCTATACATATATATATATATATATATGTATAGATATATACAGATATACAGTATATATAGGAATATCTATTTAAAACTACATAGAACATATTATGCTATGATAAGAACATTGAACTGTAAAATATATACAGTAAATACAAAGTTAAAGCATATATATGCAATATTCATAAAGTCTTTAACATGTTTTCATCTACTTGACTGCAAAGGGCTCCAGTATATATATATATATACACACACATACATATATATTTAGACATGTATATATATGTATCTCTAAGTTAAAGACATTTACCTGCCTTTTTTTCCTTAACACCTGAGACCTCATATCTTTGAGCCTTTATAATTTTTTTATGCAATATTTGTTTTTAATCATTTTTATCAGATAGATATGACTGTAACTCTACTTTAGAATGTATTTTTTGTGTGTTTTGTGAAACGTTTTTGTTTCGCATAACACGTTCACATTTACTTTCAACTTGTAATATAAGAGCTCCTTCCGAAGTGCACAAACAGCCGCGATCAGATATCGCTCACTGTTAGCACGCTACAAGTAATCTGGCCCATAGTTAATATTGTGATATAAATCCATGTTACGTGTCTTTTATAGGTATCCTTTCAATATACACAAAAATATCTGTTTGTATCATGCAAAACAGGCTTTTGTCTCACAATGCCATAATGTATAATGAATTAAATAATCTAAAGATGATTTGGAACAGACTAGACATATGTGTTGCAGTCTTCAATTTTCACAGCAGTGAACAAAAAACGATGAGAGGTTTGTATACATGCTACGAAATGTAGATCCAGTAATACCAAAGAACTACTTTTTTGAGTGATGATAAAAAAAATGAAGGTTTTATGAGGCTGGTTGCAGCAAGTGAAGAGGCTGCACTAAATGGCAATTTTTAAACCTGCAAAGTGTTCTTTCAAAAGCCAGAAATCATATGCATTAGCACATAAATACCTTCAAATTCTTATTTGTAAAACTCATAAAATCTGCCGGAGCTAATGCAGGCTGATGTGTAATATGAGCTGGAATGAGAGGAAATATATGAGGGAGGTAAACGACCAGCTACATGCAGGGGGAAATAGATGAGGAAAAAGATTCAACAGGAATCAGAATATTAAATCCATCGGCTGTAGTGGGTGGATTGAGAAATTGCAGGAGACTTACAAAGCAGTCAGTGTCCTTGGGTCCTGTACAGCCTCCGGCGCACTCCCTATGACAGCAATCACTAACTTGGGATCCATAGCAGCGACCATCACACTGCTCTGCACACACAGTTTTTGTCACTGAGGAGAAAGATAGGAAAGGTTAACAGGAGGCATCTTATAAATACATTCCCATGTCACAAAACCTATATATTAATCACTCAATACCTCACGGTGAGAACGTATAATATTAGAGAGGCAACAAGCTGTGGTGAGAGCACATGAGGTCTATTGTGTCTTATTTATTTTCACCAGAACTATGTTCCATTGAGTGCGATTAAATTAATTTGATGCAGAATCAAACTGGCTAAATGCCTTTGAGCTTAAATACCAGTGATCTAGACTGCACAACATTAGCCGCAATTTCATAGATCTAGACTAAATTCTAATAAAGACACTAGACTTCATTTAACTCAAAATGCCATTGTAGTTAAGATTTTCCTTTGTATCATTCAGGCAGGGATTTCATTATAGAGGTGCGTCCCTCTCCACCAGTAAAGCAGAGACACTTAACCTTATCAGCCAGTGAAGATTAACAGGATGTACAAAAAACAATACTGCAGTTTTAGTTTCAATTAAAACTTAAGACCTTTTCATTGTTTCCTTTTCTTTTCCAGGCAAATAATATCTTTAACCTGTGTAAATGCTACTCGATCATATGCCTGATAGAAAATGTTTGAATACAACTAGGCCTAATTCCAGTGAGCTATACTGCATTCCATTGTACCGGTTTAAATTCCAATTAACTAGACTCAATTCTATTGAGATGGACTAAATTCACATGGGATTGACCATATTTGATTGAAACAGATTGAAATTCAATAAATGAGCCTATTAAGCTGGACTCATTTGCGGAAAGTGGCATTTTGGTTTTATTAAGAGGGAAAAAACTGTGAATTTCATTGATCAGTACCACTAAGCATGAATATGTTTAACTGACCTAATTATTTTATTAATGTATTTAATAAAAGTCATATTACAAATAATCTTCACCATTAAGTAGATATTTTTTATTGTTTATTAGATTTTACAACATTCTAATGACAAAAGTCCCAAAGCTAAATATATTAAGCTGTTCTAAAGAGGGTATTAAAGTATGTTCAGATTATCAAGACTTAGTTTAATTGAATTGAATGAAATTACATGAAGCGTAAAGGGACATGAAACCCAAAATTTTCTTTGCTAATTTAGACAGAACATGCCGTTTTAAACAACTTTCCAATAATTTGTATTATCAATGTTGCTTAGTACTATTGGTTATCTTTATTAAAGGTGCAGAAATGCACTACTGGGAGCTAGTGGAACACATCTATAAACCAATGACAAGAGGTGTATATACTCAGCCACCAATCAGCAGCTAGCTCCCAGCTCCTCAGCCAATCTAGATATCCTTTTTCAACAAAGTATACCAAGAGAATGAAGCCAATTAGATAATAGCAGTAAATTGGAAAGTTGTTTAAACCTGTATGCTATATCTAAATCATGAAAGAAAATGTTTGGGTTTCAAGATTTAAATTTATGTTGCATACTAGAAAGGATCTCTCATAAGGCAATGTAGGCAAGTACTTAATGTGTTTTTGGGCTTGTGGGGCATTATCTAATTTTAAAATATATAAATTTAGTCTCTGATTGTCAATTAATAAGAGCATTCATGATGCTCTAATTGTATTGGCTTTACTATATTGGCAGTCTGCACATCCATTTTTTTCTTTTGATTTCATATAGTCAAAAGAACCACAATATCTATAATTCCTGGAAGTCCCTCACAAGACACTGAGCTAAGCATATCAGATATACAAAAATGAAGAAATAGCACTACTGTTCAAAAGAAAATAAATTGTCCCTTTATTATGGTTAAATGCTCATGACGTTTTAGGCTGAGACCCCCATTTATGAAACTGCTTAAGCAGCTATAGGGCTGTTGATTCTTAACGTGTCTACAACCAAAGTGGTTATGAACATCAGACACCCAAACTTTAGAACGTTAGTTTGGAATGACTGACAAGCCCTGCTCTGTATGAGAACGTTGTCCACATGGAGCTTAATAAACAGATACCTGTGTCTAGCCCTTAAATTAGACATAGCCAGAAACGTCGCTGTGTATGAGCATTTCACCGTAATAAAGTGTTGTTGCTTTATTTTTGTATGTCTGCAACAATAAGGGTAAGCAGAGACCCACAAGCACTGGGCACACTATAAATATGTGTTTAACAGAGTGTGTATAGCTTGTGGGGCCTGTGCTTATCCTAATTATTGCAGATATATAAAAATAAAGCAACAGCCCTATACAGCATTGCATAGCTGAGCACATCAAATAAAAGAAATAACTAAGATGCCCCATGCATTCATTTGGAGTGAATCTTCAACATTTCAGTTGTGATTTTTTTAAATCACAAGATACAGGGTTTTCAAAAGTTATTTTTGAAGACAACACAAAACTCTTAAATTTATGTCAGCATTTACTCCAAATAATTCTAAAACATATATCTCTCTATTGTGTATCTGTGACTATATGTTGCTCTGGGTGCTTGATTTATTGCCAATGATGGTGCAAAATGAAATATACATTGTTTTGGTTACAGTCAAGAAAAAAAAGTGTAGTATAGGGAGCTACAAATATATATAAAAATATTCTAACAATCAAACTAATGTCTCTTTAATGATATTTGTTTAATATTTGTTTTCTTCTTAAAGTAGCTAAATAACTAAAAAGGAAAGGAATGTGTATAAAACTTTGAACTTGCACGAGTAAATCTTTATTGGCAAAATATAAACTGTGCATGCACATGTAATATTATATTATTTTGCTTGTTTATAAAGCACTCAAATAAAGTTGTGCTCAAATGTATGCTTAAAGTATTGTACTGTTTCTTATGGATCAGTTACAATGAGGGAGATCTGTTTCCTTTCTGGGGATAAAACTGGCAACTATTACAACATAGTAATTACCCAGGACATGGCCCACTGCATCCTTTGGAACACAGGCAAATGCAACACAATGTGAATTCTAATTCTGTACTTGGGGGCCTGGGGAATCGTCCCTATTAACGTGGTATTGTGTCTCTTGATACTACACGTGTCCAGGCTATAGACCAGTGCTGCAACCGCAGAACAGCTGAAATCAATAAGGGAGACTTATGAACATGCAAAGTTATTAGTGCAATACACAGATTTTAATTAAAGACACTGCTTGCAGGGAGAGGGTCTGATTGATTGGAGCTGCTTGTTCAGCTCTTTTCTGGTCTCTTGCACCATAGCCCTACAAGTTTCTCTTAACCATAATTGGATATTTACAACACTGCTGGTGTACTCTGCACTACGCTAGCTACACACACCACATGCTTTCAGCAAAATCATCTCGTATAAATATAAGTCTCTTTTTGTGGGTTTGCTACATATCTTCATGAAACCTCAAATGACAATTAAATTGACCCCTTGAGCCAATACGACTTAGATCTATGCCATGCAGTATATAGACCAGTGTACCACATAACATAGATCTACACTGCAGCTTCAGGAAGCCCAAGCAGTCTCTGTTGTCAAGTAGCAACCAAGACTTGCAGCTTGTGGGCTTCTTGCATCTGAATTCATATGGTAACGGAGCACAAACGGTGCTCTGTTACCATATGAAGGCAGATTGTCTGTGTCACTGTTTGTAACTTTCTCTGTTGGTGCCGGTGGGCATGATAAAAAATGTTTTAAAAATATAAAACAAATTACCTAAAATGGCCACCACTATTAGCAGAAGGGAGGATTAGAGAGCTGTTTGGGAGGGATCAGGGAGGTGGAAGGGTTGAGGAGGGTTCCCTAGACTGCAGAAAAAAACACCTAAATAAACAAAACAAAAAGCCCTAAACATCATACTGGCAGACTGTCTGCTGGCACCTAAGTTGGTATGGATGAATGTGGGGGGGGGATATTTGGGAGAGATCAGGGTGGTGGAAGGTGTCAGGTGAGAAAGTAATCCCTACATTACAATACTAATACCCTTACTAACGAATTAACCCCTTCACTGCCGGGAATTTCACAAGTGTGGTGCGCATCTGCAATTAGCTGTCTCCTAGTTAACAAAAAGCAATGGCAAAGCTTTTACAACCATTTTTTTTATGACTGCATAAGCAACATGTAAATAATTTCACTGAAAAAAACATTTCTTTTTTATTATGACTGCATTTGACAACGAAATGGTTGCATGAAATATACCAGAATTGGCTTAGATCAATATCTTGTGTTGTCTATTAAAATATATATATATAAATAATTTTGAAAGGTAAACAAAAAAAACAAGGTTCTATGTTTAAATTAAGTGATAGTAAAAATGCTAAAAGTTCTCCGGTATTTTGAGCAAGTTTTTTCTTGGAAATTCCCGGTAGCGAAAGGGTTAACAGTCACATATAAACAAGCTAACAGGGGGCGGAGCCTACTCTCATAGTGGCAAGACGTGTCTCCGTGAAGCTCCCGGTCTATAAGTGTCTTACTATAAGTTTTCTACAGTAATTATAATATTTGTTACTCATCTGAGGACATTTGCCTAGCTGGGAACTGTCTATTCTCTATGAGAAAGATGTGCAACAGGATCTCTCACAGGCCTGGAAGCCATTTTTACAATTAGCTGTGAGGATCTTAAGAAGCGACCCTGTGTTGGAACTGAAGCATAGATCTGGGGCTGCCACAAAATTACCCCCCCCAAAAAAATGTCAAACTCTGGGGTTACGACATCCTGTAATAGGATAGTTGCAATCACTGGGACTTGTGCATAGAAAGGGGAACTTTACTCCATTGTGCAATTATATTGGTATTTGCCAAAATCCACCGCCACACTCTCAACAGAAATAACCATGGATGGAAAGGCCTTGGAAACAGCAAAACTTGCGCTGCTTGAGGATCACTATCAGAGACTTCATAAGCTAATTAGCGAGTGTTTCTCACTAAACACACCATCTGAGCAGGGGGCGATATGTGCACTGGCCTCATCCCCGGAGCCGCATGACACTGATGAAAGTCACATGGATAACCCACACGACGCAGTACAGAGAAGCTCTCTGCTAAAAAGTGCTAAGATGAACAACAGATCGGCTTTATCTGAAGATTCCTCAAAAAACCCTCAATTCCAAAACCGTCTGTTGGACAGCACTCAATACCTGGCCCCATTGTTAGCACGCCAACGATTTGGGCCTTTTGGCCTGATAGTACTGAGGACTCATGCCTTGGAAGGCAGTTGCCGCGCTCACCAGAGACAGAATCCTCTACAGGCCCCCTTTACCAATCAGCCAGGCGCCATATCAGAACTGAGAAAATTTGGGATTGGCTAAATCTCCACACTGAGGGATCTGGCATAGGTTCAACACTGCAGGTTGGGTAGTAACTTGGCCATCCTGAAAATGGACTACAATCAGTCACAACCTGTCCTATTCATCCGTTAAGATCTGATATGACTGCTTCTGCTCATTGGAAGAAACATAAGTTATATAGGGACCAGTTTACTTTAATGATGGCTCAAATGCCGGATGTGGGACTCCTATATTTCGCACTGATCTGTATGTTGTTATGGACTGGGGTTCTTTGTTCATACAATGCCTTAGTCTGAATCACAACTTTGAATAACTACACAGTTATAATTTACCTGTAATCTGTATTTACTTATTGAAAGTGGTTGATAGTCCCTCTTCATTCACTTATTTTCCAAGTCACCATTGTTTGCCTACATCAATACTGCTATTTAAATGAATGTATATAGTTGGGGTTTGTTACTCCTAGGATGGGTCTGTATTGTTGTAATGTTATATATATGATGGCTTAAATGCCGGATGTGGGACTCCTATATTTCGCACTGATCTGTATGTTGTTATGGACTGGGGTTCTTTGTTCATACAATGCCTTAGTCTGAATCACAACTTTGAATAACTACACAGTTATAATTTACCTGTAATCTGTATTTACTTATTGAAAGTGGTTGATAGTCCCTCTTCATTCACTTATTTTCCAAGTCACCATTGTTTGCCTACATCAATACTGCTATTTAAATGAATGTATATAGTTGGGGTTTGTTACTCCTAGGATGGGTCTGTATTGTTGTAATGTTATATACATAATGCAGGATTCTATGGTAGGGGAGTATTTCTTCTAAAGTTGGATTGGTATATACTATAAATCTTTATATTCCATGTATATCTCCTAGTTCTCTTAGGTTACTAGTGCCTTAGATAAACAAGGTTACTTATGCCACTTTGGGGTCTGATTACGTCACTAGGTCCCAACTTGTAAGCCTGTTGTCTGCGGCTGAGACAGCTGGTCAAAAGCCTTGCCGCCAAGGTCTATACCAAGGTGGCATATTGAGTGGCACCCAAATAGCACTCACCTACTAGTTGCCTTACAGTTAAAATACATTCCCACACTGATGCAACCCATTAACATATATCCAGAACCTAGGAGGAAGTTTAAATCTAACTGAAGAGCCATCTTTGAGAATTTTGAATATGTCAGAACTTCTCTACACCTGCCCTGTTTAGAGGTCCTAGCACAATACTAGATGTTACTTTTTAGCTTTTTTTTTTTACTAACTGTCTATGCCAACTCTGAGCCATATAATTTTTACCCTTTATACATGTGGTAACTAACATCTGCACTCTGTCCTCATTGCATAAGATGTTGCTACTGTCCTACCAAGTCAGTATATACTTACCAGTGAACCCCCTTACATTTAATTATATGCTAGTTTGTATTTTCATAACAAATAACAATAGCTAACCTCAGTATATGTATAGCTTTTACTGTTTACAATAGTGTGTACTGCTTAGCCTTTATGATGTTACTTACAGTAAAATTGATGGTTTCGCAGTGTCCCTTTCACATTCAAACATAATCTTTGCCCATACCAGTATTTTTCATTTATCTTCCCACAACTCTTATCTCGCTAATACTCATTACTCAAGTCCAAAAGTGACCACTTTAAATGCCAAATATCCCCCTTTAGTTTATATGAATCTTCTTAGGCCTAAAAGTGGCTTACTGTGTCAAGGGAGGAAATTGCTATAGAAATGATATAAAATGGAGGTTTCTAATGCCCAGTAACTATAACATTATGTGGTGATTTTAATTGTGTCATGGGTTATTGTCAACCTGATTTTTTCGATTTCCTGTTTCTTGTCAATTTTGTTTATGGTAATTCATATATGTTGTTCACATTGCATAACCTCAATAAAAATGATCCAAAAAAAACAAACAAACAAAAAAAATAAGCTAAAAATCCGTTCTAGGCTTGCATTTTGGATGTCATTATTCTCTTGTTCACAGTAAATTTGTAATTCAGGCAGCACTATACAGTCAGAGATTTTAATTAAAATGATAGAGGATGATATATTAAAGGACACTGGTGAACTTTAGCCACAATAAGCTATGATGAATAATTAGTGCAAATATAATAGTAAAAACTTAGATTTAAAAACATAAAATAAAAAGTGGATTTAATAGCTTCCTGTCTTTAAATGTCAATTGTCTGCATTACTTACAGCTCTTTGCTTAGCTTTTTTTTTTTTCAAGTGGCTTTTACTTCCAACTTTGTTGTGCTATACAGGCTGTATTAGGGAATTGCCTATTATAAAATGTGCCATAAATAATTTGTTGTAAACTCTATTCCTAACATAAGTGCACTAATGTATTTTTTTGTTGTTGTTTCAAAAAAGGGCATTTTAACAATAATTTTGTTCTGCTAAAAATTGCTTCCTGTTTTGATGCTTGTGGGACAAGTCACTATCCACAAACCAGAGGTCACGGGTGTAACTAAAACTCACTGGGTGCACTGTCCATCTGTCCCTGATATATAGAGTTGTGTCTCAGTGTCATAAACCCCAACAACAAATGTAGATTCTGAGCCAGATTACGAGTGGCTCGCTAACAAGTACGCGCAAGCGAAAAGGGGTATATTTCAGGAGTTTGAGAATGGGTTTAGAGCTCATATTACAATTCAAAAGTAAACGTGAATGCATGAGCGCAATCGCGGTTTACGCTAGAATGATTACTGCGTCCTCAAAGCTTTGGCAGTGTTTTGCAAAACAAAAAAGTGTCTCTAATCACATCAAAAAAACATTACAAAGAACAGTTACACAAATATAGTGAGAAGCTTAGAAGGGGAGTTTAGGGGTGCAGCCGTTTCTAAAAACGTAACATTTAATAGATTAAAATCGACTTATTTGTGTAATACAAAATGTGAGGATAGTGGAACAAAAAATTGTCCATAAAAAGAGCTGAAAACTTCTCACCTCAAAGTGGCAAAAAAGGCCTTGTTTAGGAGGATGCCTGTTCCAGGTCTCAGAGAAGTACCAGCAAAACTGATATCAAAACTGCCGGAGATGTTAAAGAGAGTCATTGCACAATATGATTTTCAGAAGTAGCCTGACATTGAAATATGTATTCTATTTTCCGACTTAGATAAATGTCACCATCTCAGTATATACAGTGGTATCAGAAAGCATTTTGTGAGAATTACTTCCTTTAATATGTTTTAAGGACATTATACATTATCTAAGGAAATATCATTTTGCTTATATTGATTTGTATTTGTGGTTAAACCTTATATACACAAACACACACACACACACACACACACACATATATATATATATATATATATATATATATATATATATATATATATATATATATATATATATACACACACACACATGCATACATACACACATATACACACGCACATGCATACATACACGCATATACATGTACAAACTCTCACATGCATACATACACACATATACATGTACAAACTCTCACATGCATACATACACACATATACACACGCACATGCATACATACACACATATACATGTACAAACTCTCACATGCATACATACACACATATACATGTACAAATTCTCACATGCATACATACACACATATACATGTACAAACTCTCACATGCATACATACACACATATACACACGCACATGCATACATACACACATATACATGTATAAACTCTCACATGCATACATACACACATATACATGTACAAACTCTCACATGCATACATACACACATATACATGTACAAACTCTCACATGCATACATACACACATATACATGTACAAACTCTCACATGCATACATACACACATATACATGTACAAACTCTCACATGCATACATACACACATATACAAACTCTCACATGCATACATACACACATATACATGTACAAACTCTCACATGCATACATACACACATATACATGTACAAACTCTCACATGCATACATACACACATATACATGTACAAACTCTCACATGCATACATACACACATATACATGTACAAACTCTCACATGCATACATACACACATATACATGTACAAACTCTCACATGCATACATACACACATATACACACGCACATGCATACATACACACATATACATGTACAAACTCTCACATGCATACATACACACATATACATGTACAAACTCTCACATGCATACATACACACATATACATGTACAAACTCTCACATGCATACATACACAAACACACAAAAACATATACAAAAACAATGCACATATAAGCAGCTACCATATACTGAGCTTAGTTGTACTAAGTTAAAATGAAGAAAACAAGGGGGGTTGATAGACAGCCTAATAAACACTACAGCACTAATAAAAACTAACTACTTAAAACACTTACCCCAGCAAACTGCAGTAGAAACCCCTTGTTACACATAAAGTATACACATTTCTGAGAACAAGTTTGCCTACCAAGAAAGGCTGTACAAAAAATCTACTCTGCATTCATCTGTCACATACAATGTCAGAGTTGTAGCTAAGTGTATGACATTTCTTAAAATGTAAACTCAATCACACTGTTCCTTCTTCTCTGTATGTCCTGTATGTTCTTAAAGAAACCTGAGATCGACCAAACCCTGCAGATCAACCAATCCTGCCTCAGAATGTGAATCAAACAGATCTCTCAGACTTTGGTTTCTTAAATATTTGACACTCTGACACTTAAAGGAACATAAAACCCACATTTTTTCTTTCATGATTTAGAAAGAGCACGTAATTTTAAACAACTTTCTAATTTATTTCTATTGTCTAGTTTGCTTCATTCTCTTGATATATTTTGCTGAAAAGCATATCTAGATAGGCTCAGAAGCTGCTGATTGGTGGCTGCACATATATGCCTTGTGTAATTGACTCACCCATGTGCATTGCTATTTCTTCAACAAAGGATATGTAAAGAATTAAGCAAATTAGATAATAGAAGTAAATTGGGTTTTTGTTTAAAATTTTATTCTCTACCTGAATCATGAAAAAAAACATTTTGGGTTTAGTGTCCCTTTAAAGGAAACCATTGTATCTGCAAAGGGCTGAAATCCTTTGCACACCAATAAACTAATGTCATCCCTGGCAGCCAATTATTGTATATTAGTTTTCTTCTAAATCTGAGAGGGCACCTCGAAGTTCCTTATTGATGAATATCAAATCACAAGAAGCATCAGTTACACCAGGGTTTCCCAACGAAAGTCTGGTTTCAAAACCTGCCTATACTATACTAGGTCTCCTACCTCTCCCTGCCTGTGGCAACAAAACTGTTTACCTAAAATAGCATATTCCTTATTTATTTACAGTATCAATATATATGTTTCTGAAACTATGTTTACATGAAACTTTGCCACAGTTTCAAAACTATTTACAAAAGGTGTTTGAAGTCTATTTATTAATAAAAAGGGCAGTAAACTTATAATCTACTCATCAGCCAAAAGATAAAAAAAGACATTAAAGGGTAAAAAGAAAATGCTTTAATATGTTAGGGTATTTTATTATTTATAACTATTGCTAGCATATAACTATGTGTTTAACCCAGGAAAACAAATTAAACACAAAGTTAAAATCAGCCTCATGACAGCAATGCACTGTTGGGAACTAGCTGAACACATCTTGTGAGCCAATGACAAGATACATATTGTGTGTGTAACCACCAATCAATAGCTAGCTCGCATTAGTGCACTTCTGCTGCTGAGGATATGTACATATACTTTTGAACAAAGTATACCAAGAGAACAAAGTAAATTTGATAATAGAAATTCATTTAAAATTGGTTTAAAGGAATATGAAACCCAATTTTTTTTTCTTGCATGATTCAGATTTTAAACAACTTTCAAGGAGGATGATCCTCCTTGAAAAATCTGCATTCTAGCAGTTGAAACGTGCGGTGGAGATCGGAGACTTTGTGTGCATGTCGCAGAGAGGGACAAGGCGTCTGACCGCCACTTGAAAGGTGAAGCTAATCGGACTGTTCTTTTGGACACATTAGTTCTGCAAGAACGTTATCCATTTGCTAGAGCACTAGGTGGTAGCACTATTTCCAATCATGTAGTGCTCCAGACAAATACCTAGGTATCTCTTCAACACAAAGCAAATTTGATAATAGAAGTAAATTGAAAATTAAAAAAAAAAAAAATTGGCATGCTCTGTCTGAATCACAAAGGAAAATATTTGGGTTTTATATCCCTTTAAAAAGTAATGCTCTATCTGAATAATAAATGTTTAATTTGAACTTTCATGTCTCTAATAGTCATCAGAGGAAAAGTTACTTATCCACTTAATTTAAAAGACCAGCAAAAAAATCTTAGTCTGTGACAAGTGTATGACAATGCCTACCCTTTTATAAAAGTACACATTTTTGCTTCAGTAAATAGAATTTCTATAATCAGTCTACTGACCCTGCAAGTGAAAACAAATTCTAATGCGGCCCCTGATTTTAAAAGGTTGGACTGTCCTGGTCAACACAGAATTTCTTGTTACGCAGCATTATCTCCCTGCACTGTACATCAGAAATTGCCTGTATACAGCAGCACACAGGCACATGAATTAGTACCAGAGTTATTTATAGCCCTACTCTCTGCAAGACCATTTTGCTTGTCTATTGCTTGGTATATTATCTCCTAAGGTACTCACATCTCTGGCATTTGTGTTCTGATGGTCCCCAGCAGCGTCCATTACACGACTTTAGACACTTCCCACCTGCAAGAAGAGACATAGCATTAAAGTCCCTTCCAAGAGAAGAGATGACAAAGGTGTTCTATGACTAGGGAACACGCACAGCACTAATGTGTTACACAAAGCCCCAATGAATGATCAGTGTCCGATCAATATCCCATTATTAAACTATGTTATTAGTAATAGATTTATATTATAAACTATAGTGCAGCTGGCAGAATCCACTCATCACTAAGGGTAGAGAACCCATGGAATAGAGTCCTGGATGAAAAAGGTTATAAAAAGGGGAATTAGATCAATCCTAACAAACAAAACTATAAAGATTATATTATGTTGCCGACGGTGCTTCATGAAGTAAATCCATCATTTTACTAAACTCATTAAAATGAAAAGTATTCATAAAACGTGCAGCCTGATCATAGTTGATATGGATTATGGGTCAATACTGGCAGTTGGCTGGGAGCAAGAAAGGGGTAAGTTGACTTTTTTTCTTACCTGATTCAAGCAGAAAAAAAAACTGTTATGGTGCAGATAGTAAAAAAAAAATGCTCTGGTGATAAACACTAGCTTAGTTTTTATTTTATTTTAAAGGGGCAGTCAACACTAAAATTGTTATTGTTTAAAAAGATAGATAACGCCTTTACTATCCATTCCCCAGATTTGCACAACCAACATTGATATATTTATATACTTTATAACCTTTAAACCTCTAAATTTCTGCCTGTTTCTAAGCCACTATAGACAGCCTCTAAGCACATGCTTTTTATTTGCATTTCCCAATAGGAGACTGCAAGTTCATGTGGGCCATATAGATAACACTGTGCTCACGCCTGTGGGTTCTGCACAACACAGCACGAAAATGCAAGTCAATAGATAAGAAATAAAGAGTCATGTGATCAGGGGGCTGTCAGAAGATGCTTAGATACAAAGTAATCACAGAGGTAAAAAGTATACTAATATAACTGTTTTGGTTTATGCAAAACTGGGGAATGGGTAATAAAGGGATTATCTGTCTTTTAAAACAATAAAACATTTTGAGTTGACTCTCCCTTTAATGTCCCGTACATTTCAGTTTGATATGATTTGGGCTATAGTTTCCCCCCACAACTATTGTAGTAGCTTGGAAATGTATTGTTTAGAGTTTGTAACTTTTTCATGGCTAGGGTGAGTAAATCTACCTTCTGCCCCCGAGAAATGGCATCTCTCTAGTTTCCCAGGTTAACTAACAGAGGTAGAAACCGGATGTAAAATGACACAGTGAGATGATAAATGCTTCCTACAAAAACAAATGGGGTCACCAGAATCCCCAGCTTATTGAAATCCCCTTCTTCCACATTAGACCAGATCCTATTGCAGTCATAAACTTAACAAGTGGTAGAAAAAACAGGTGCATGAAGCTTTTTGCTTTTGCATCTTTGTTAAGTTTACAAATGGAATATGGAATGTGGAGTTCTTGAGAGGTTATTTTAAGCTTAAAACAAATACAATGTAAATCACAACTTAACAGTTTTGATAATGATGAAGGCCAATATCGACAAATACAGCACCACAGTATGCAATTAGTACGTGAGTATCAGGTGTGTAATCATGCAATTCCTGTTAATTACAATACCAACTGAAACAGCCTTAAAGTGAATGTAAATTTTGATGCTAAAGTGCCCGGTTTTTAAAACTTTGATTAAAAACAGGGGCACTTTAATTCATAAAAATTTTCATTTCACTCCTGTTGTGAAAAAAAAACTTACCTTTTAATCTTCACAGCAGCTCCAGCTTCCTCCACCTGTTTCAAAGCCTCTTCCTGGGTCTAAAATGAGGCATCGGCTTCCTCCAATCACAGCAGTGAATCAGACACTGAATCCCCCGGGGGGGAAGCTGTGATTGGAGAATGACCTATCAATCATTTCTGACATCAGAAATGGCTTGTGAGACCGGAGAAAGCTGGAGCTGCTGTGAAGTTTAAAAGGTAAGTTTTTTGTCACAACAGGAGTGAAATGTAAATTTTTATGAATTAAAGTGCCCCTGTTGTTAATCAAAGTTTTAAAAACCGGGCACTTTAGCATCAAAATTTACATTCACTTTAATTTAAAGGGATGTTCTAATCAAAAACTATATGCTCTTTAATGCATTACTGACTCTACATCAATATATTTGTTTAACAGAATTATCTATGGTCGTTGTTGCAAAAATGACATCCTTTAATGAATTAGAGCATGACATTTTATTGCAATAAAATGTCCCTTTAACTTAAAATATAGCATTGCTTTTCTGCCACTTTTTCATAGCTATGATAGAAACTGATTGAGAATAATGTTCCTAACTAACGTCACAAAATTAAAAAGGTTAATTGATTTTAAAATTTCATGTTTACAGAGAAAAAGACACCATCATTTTTATGCAATGATATTCATGGCAGAATCAATATATAGATTTGCAAAGCATTTCCTAAAGGGCACTTTAATATTATTACCTCTCAGTTGCCAGAGGGGACTACAAAGCTCCTGTAAACAAAGTGTGCTTAGGTAGCAATGTGGCAGCACAGGGGTTAAGTTGCCTGCAGGTAGCATTCTCGCGTGGTGTTAAAGCGATTTTAGCAGTGTATAATTTCCTGTCACTGGGCCATCTGTTTATTTCGATCATAAACCCATTATGGCAACAAAATGCAAAATCATTTCTGTCTAACGGGGTGGGGTGGAGGGAGCGGAGGGGGAGAGGTGTGGGGGTGGCTCCATCTGGTACAAATAATATAACTTTAATCAGTAATAATGATAATTATTATTAGGAAACTCCTGGAGCCCATTGCTGAAAGCTAATGAGTCTAAATTGATTTATAACAAAAGGGATTAGGAATGACTGTTCAGGAAAACATCAGGTACACTTGTACCTCTCTTTAGATAGCCAGGAACACCTTCTTGAGACAGTTTTGAGAATGAATATCAAAAGAATGAAATGTGCTAGTGAAGTTATGTCAAAGGGAAATCAGCATGAGCAATAATAAAATGCTCTGTGCCAGCAGAACCATTTATCCCTGCACTATTGCTAGCACAGAACTATTAAAGGCACCTTTTTATGAATCTCAGTAACCAGCTTTGGGGCTGCAGTGGAAAGTTAAAGTGATGGTAAATTCACAAGGAGTACTCTTTACCATCTGATGCAAAATTAAAAAATAATAGTAGTTTAAATTTGCAAGCTGACTTCAGTATTTGATTTTAAACAGCTCCTTTTCAATCGCAAGCTCCGGCAGCCCTGACACTTAGACGTTTTTGTTTTTTAGGACGTTTTTTTCCCTTCACCAATCATATTCGTAGCATTTTGGCATGTATCACTAAGAGAAAAAAAACTGCATCTTTTGCGCATGCGTTAACGACGTCATGCTGCTTCTTAGCATACAGGCAATGCATGCGCATTATCAATATTGAAGATACGGATGCCCACAGTTCTTTCAATACGGAGCAAGGAAGTAGAAGCGGGGCAGAGCGTATCTATGCCAGAGTCTAATATAAAGTAAGTAGATATCTAAATAATGCAATATTATATTTTTTAAAAATATAGCGACTACAGCTTTCACAATACTTTATGTCATAAGCAGTTATTGACATTTGCTAAGTTTACCATCACTTTAAAGAATATGAAACCCAAAAGTTTTCTTTTCGGATTCAGAGCATACAATTTTTTTATAAAAACGTTTCCAGTTTACTTCTGTTATCAGATTTGCTTTGTTCCCATGGTATTCTGTGTTGAAGAGATACCTAGGTAGACGTCTGGAGCACTACATAGCAGAAAATAGTGCTGCCATTTAGTGCTCTTACAAATGGATAACATTTTTGCAAAACTACTGCCATATAGTGCATGTGCATGCTCCTGAACTTAAACTGCATACTCTGAATGATGAAATAAAAAAATGGAGTTTCATGCCCTTTAAGAAACACCACTGCTTCTTAACATGACTGCAACTTCAGAGGTTGCAGATGACAGACAACCCAGACTCATTTGTTGGGGATGACTGACAAGCCATGCACGAGGGAAAGGGTTTGCACGATAAGTAATTGCTTGTGCAATCTAAAATTCCAGCTGCTAATGCTACTCCAGAAGCTGAGAACTTCAGAAGCCATATGGACAGGTTCTATTTCTGAGAACCTTGTCCACACTCAATATGATAAACAGGGCCTAAAGTCAGTCAAGCCATGCTGGGGTGCAGGGGAAGTGTTTGCACAAGTGATTGCTCATGCAATCTTACATTCCAGCTGCCAATGCTGCTCTAGAGGTTCAGAAGACTCTTTTTGAGAACCTTGTCCCCACTCAATATGCTAAAGAGGGCCTTACGTTTCACCAATATTTACTCATCTCTCCATTCTATAGTGAAGGGCTCCATAGTATAACAATTACTGTTGAGAATGGAGGTCTTATGGGTCCACTAATCCACTCACCCTGATAGGTTATGATTGGTAGCCTTTCCAGAAAATAGTTCAGAGAAGGGCCACAAAAATAATAAGGGGAAGGGGAATTTAAGCTATGAGGAAAGATTAGCCAAACTGGGCCTGTTTTTCTCTAGAAAAAAGGCACTTGAGAGGTGACATGATTACTATATATAAATATATTCAAGGCCCATATACAGAGATTGTGGAAGCTCTGTTTATTCCAAGAAAATTGTTTGTGACAAGAGGTCACAATTTAAGGCTGGAGAGGAGATTTCATGTCCAGCAACGTAAATGTTTTTTCACTGTGGAACTAATTACCTACGGAGGTAGTAATTGCCAATACCTTAGAAACATTTAAAATGGTTTAGATACATTTCTGGCTAGAAACAGAATTCATGGATATGATTGCTGGTGTTAAATGGGTCACCTTTTTAATTGGATTAATTTAAGATCAACTGGAGCTTTTATTGTAAGTATATTAAGATTTGTATAGGTTGAAATTGATGGACTTCTGTCCTTTTTCAACCTCATCTACTATGTTACTATGTTAAAGCATTACACATTCTTCTGGTATATATTTTATTTGGGTGACATTATTTTATACGCTAAACAAAGGTCCCCAGGAACTGTTTAAAACATGCTCTCTAATAAAATAATAGCAATGTATGTAATAACATGTATGCCAACTGGCCTATTTTCACTGGACTGTCCCATGGTATAGTTGTCCTGGGAGTCATATGCCAAGCACAAAGAGGGACATCTCACTGCAATTCCTCTCATGTTAGACTCCTCAAGGTTCATTCCTAGCCCACGGTAATAATAAGGATTCTCTATGCCACTGAACTAGAATTTCATTGTTCTACTGGCAAACATTTCTTTTACAAAATATAAAAGTGTTTGGGTTTTTTTTAGAATAAAAACAAATTTTGGAAAAATCTCATCTATATTTAGCAGATATTGTATTGTGTTACAGTGAACATAACATTTATAGCACTATTGAGTATTAACCGATTGTGGGCAAGAGCTGGCTAGTTATATCCTGTGGGGGGCGACATTCTGCCTTCCTTGTATTATGTTACTAATATAATGCTGTGTGTTCATTTCCTTATACCTTTCTTCAGCCATGGTTAAAAAAAGAGAATAGAATAGGTTTTGCCTCTTGGTTGCCGTTCTGATCGCTAGTTTGGTTATAGGGTTAATCATCAAACAATGGAACTCAGTACAGCATCTCCCCACTTGCATTTTGTGAATGTTCACATCATATAGAGCTCTGCTACACAGTGAATACACTCTGACAGCAACAGCCTTGTGCATTATGGCCCTGGGGTTACAGTGATTTATTGTGCCACAACAATGGACAGGCTGCTTTATTCCACTGAGATTCCCACACAGCATCTAATAGTTTTCTACAAAATGTGTTTACCCATGTTCATATGTACAGATCTAATATTTACAAAAACACAAAGATTAACTCAATGTGAATAAACCATGATGTTTATTAGTTTAAATAACACAACTCCACATATTTAGCCACAACTCCACATATTTATCATCTATAATTTGCACATGGAGATGGTGAATTCATAACAGAGAACTGAGACACACAAAAATTGTATCGTATCGGTAAATCATAATCTAATAACTAATATTGTTATTGCATCATTCATTTTGTGAATGCATAGTGTAGCTATTCATATTTAAATGTCTATTTAATCCTTTTGAAATTATGTTAAGAAGATTCCATTTTAATGATTGAATATTGCTCGGACAAAAAAATCTTCCATGAGAACATTGCCAAGAATGTGTAGTTACAAAAATATAGCAGTAACATTTACAAGTGGCCAATACCATTTCAATGTGTGTGTGTTTGTGTGAGCTAATCAATGCATTTCATCCCTTAGTAGTATAGGTTAACTCTATCACTATCCTAAGTATTTTTACTTCAATAATTTAATTATGAGCAGTTTTACATTTAACATTTTATTTAAGGACCAAGCAGTTCATTCCAATTATAAATGAAAATTCTGATATTAGTATTTTAGTTAATAACAAGTAGCATAGTTTATATGTGTGATTAGACTTACAATTTAAACTTTGTTAAACCAAGATAACAGTACATACTTAATAAATATCCCCATTAATATGCTTCTCAACACAGACCAATATAGATTTTCAAGTCAAAGCTAGTGGCTAAGAGAAATCCAAACATCTTTAAAAAAAGCTGTTTGAAAAGTGTTTTCTGATGTATTGAAATTCTGTTTGCGGTTAGTTGAGCTCTACTGAAATCAGTGCAGCTTCTTCTATCTTGCAAATGTTAAAGGGATAGTCTAGTAAACTTTTATGATTCAGAAAGAGAATGCAAATTAAAGCAACTTTCTAATTTACTCCTAGAGGCCAATTTATCAATGTCTGTCCGACATGATACGCTGTAGCGTATCATGTCCGACAGACATCGCTGAATGCTGACAGCGTACGCTGTCAGCATTTAACATTGCGCAAGCAGTGCACCAGAACTACATGTGCAATGCCATCCCCTGCAGATTCACGGCCGCTAGCAGGGGGCAAAGGCAACGGACCAGTTATGGAGCAGTGGTCTTCATAACTGCTGTTTCCGGTGAGCCTGAAGGCTTGCGCGGAAACAGGGGCATCAAGCTCATTCGGAGCTTGATAATTCAACCCCCTGTTGTCAATTTTTCTTCATTCTCTTGGTATCTTCATTTAAAAAAGCTGGAAAGTAAGCTTAGGAGCTGGCCGATTTTTGGTTCAGAACCTGGGTAGCACTTGCCGATTGGATGGCTACATTTAGACACCAATCAGCAAGCGCTACTCAGCCTCTGAACCAAAAATGGGCCGCCTTCTAAGCTGACATTCCAGCTTATTAAAATAAAGATTCCAAGAGAACAAAGTAAAATTGATAATAGGAGTAAATTAGAAAATTGCTTAAAATGGCATTCTTTATCTGAATCATGAAAGTTTAATTTTGACTATACTATTTCTTTTACTTCTCTCCATGAGTGACTGAGTTCCACTGTTGAGGATACCGGCATCACCAAAACTTGACAAAACAAACAAACAAACAAAATAATACTCCCTCTGTAACAGTCCACTACAAATATATACACAAAAGAAAACTGAAAAAGCTCATGGGAAATAACAGAAAAAGAAAAACAAGACAACCTTGTCAGGTTTGAATAGTGAGACACAATCGCAAAATTAGACACTTGACATGGGCAATCCTGTCTTTTAAAAATTCCAAGTTCTGTCTCAAGGTTTGCTGAAATATGTGGATGAATCCTTAAGAGAGTCCCAGAATGCTTATGGTCAGCAACTAATTTGGGTCTGTGAGATTGCTGTGATAAATTGTGTTCTATACAGAAAGACTACTTAAACATAACAAAACAAAAATGTGAAAATTTAACAGTTACACCCATTTAGAGAACTCATTTTGCAAGCGTGCTTCTTATCCGTTCAGGCTCTAATTATTGTTTTTTCCACGTTGCTAGCAGTTCCTGTTTGCGCAGTGTGAGATATCTTTTAAAAAGGCACTTAAAAGGAAAGGAAACCCCAACATTTTCTTTCATGATTTGTGTAGTACATACAATTTTAAACAACTTTCAAATTTGCTTCTATTATCAAATTTGCTTCATTCTCTTGTTATCCTTTGCTGAAGGAACAGCATTGTACTACTGGCAGCTAGCTGAACACATTTAGTTAGCCAATCACAAGAAACGAATGTGTGCAGGCACCAATATGCAGCTAGCTTGCACAAGTGTAGGATATGTGCATATTCTTTTTCAACAAGGGATACCAAGAGAACGAAGCATTCAAAAATAGAAGTAAATTTAAAGGTGACTAAAAATGACATGCTCTATCTGAATCATTCAAATGTTATTTTGACTTTCGTATCCCTTTAACACCACTATATAAATGAATGGAAGCAATGCCTGTTTGTAAAAGGCTGGAAAAGATAGGTGATTGAATGAATTTTGAACATGATCTTGCATGAACAACAATAACGCTCATGTCCCATGTCCTTATAAGTTACAGCAATAAGGAAATGTAAAGCAAATTGCCTGGAATGCACATAAGGGTTAAGGCCAAGACGGAGGAGTGGGAGTGCTCTGGTTTGTGTGTGTGAAACAATGTTGCAGATAGAGAGGAGTGGTTCTAGCTTACCTTTTTAAGCCCTGTACAGTAAGTACAAGTCCTCTTCCTGCTGGTTTCTTCAAAGTTTTCAGATGAAGCGTTCAAGGAGATCTAAAGTACCTCCAAAGCGAATCATGGAGGCTAGGGAGGAATCTACAGAGAGAGAGAAGTCGTAGAGGAGAGTGATGAAGCTGAGGAATGGATCGCACTATCCCCTGAAACGGTGGGTCAAACCTCTTTATTTTCTCCTTCCCATGTCCCTCCCCAGGGTGAGCCTAGTGAGGGTGGTAGTACTACGACTGTGCCTGAGATCTCTGATCAGGCCCTGTTAGATGTCATTAACCAGGAGGGTGGATGGGGAGTCAATGTAGGCCCCTCTGATGTGGCGTCTGAGCCTGTGGGCCATGCAGTCTATATTGGGCCTTCTCGTAGCGATGTGGTGGCCGGCCCTTCTAGTTTGGCCCCTGGTCCCCCCAGTGTCCCTCCCGGTCCATCCGTGATTTTTCCGGGCCCTCCCCAGGTCAATCCCGGTCCCTCATGGCCCTGTAATGTCTCTTCTATAGTTGGTGGGTATAGTGGGAGCAACTTGGCCTTACCTGGGCCTTCCGCGGACTTGTCCCAAGAATCCATTGTGGTGTCCCTCTTCCAAATGCTGGTGTCGGCGATGTCCGGGGCTCCGGGTGGGTCCCACATAGTCCATAGTCGGTCGATCGGTTTTGCGCAGGCTCCTCCGGCGGCTTTGGCCTTCTCTGCGTCGACTTCTGGTCTCGGGTCCTCCAGCGGCGGTACTTCCGGTGACGTCACTTCCAGTTCCTCCATTCGACGCCCGGCCGCAAAGAGGAGTGCATCGAGTTCCCCATGCGGGGCTGCAGGTAAGAAAGGAGTGCCGCGGGGGGCAACTTTGGCTCCGGGGGTTAGGCCTACAGGGGCGATGGGGGCTAAAGGTGCTCAGAGTGCTCGGGGGCTTAAGGCAATAGCAAAAGGGGGCAATGGAGCAGCAAAGGAGCAATATGTGAGTTATAAGAGGCCATATGGAACCGAACTTGGTTCAGGTGATCAGGATAAGGGGGCTAATAAAACCGCTAGCGCGCGGTCAGGGGCTAAGGCCTCAGCGGGCAAAAATAAAGGTGCCGAGACACCTATTAGGCCCAGTATGTGTAGGATGGAAGGTGATAATGTGGATTATGATTCCACGGGCGCGGCGATTGCCACGGATGATGTCAGCATGGATGTGATGGAATGTGATGATAGAGGTAGTAGGCCTCAGTGCACGACCGCGGTGCTGCCCACTGCTAGGAAGGTAGTTACTAGGTCAGCTGCTAGGCAGGGTACCACATCACAATTTCATAGTCTAGATATGGAATTAGCGCCAACTAGAAGTCGCAAGAAGGTCCCTGCCCAGGCCCCTAAGACGGTACACTTTAGTGAGGATATTGAGGATTTCTCTGAGGAAGAGCAGAGTGTGCATGTGGGAGAGGGGCGTGGTAAGCGCCCATGTGGTCCCAGAGTGCCTCAGGGGGGGTGGAAAGCAGTATGTGAGCAGGGGAAGGGGAGAGCTGAGCTTCCCCTGCGTGGTACTCCTCTCTTGCATTCTGTTTTTCAGGATAGCGACATGGCAACTACTGGTGATTCCAGAAGTGGCATGGAGAGAGGAACTGATAGCGGTGCAGATTCCATGGTGTTGGAGGATGAGTGTCCATCGACTTCGGGCATGGTGGCGATACCGCCTAGGATGGGGTTGCAAACCTGTGAGTCCTCAGTTTCAGTGGGGTTCAGGGGTTTCACGTCATCCTCAGATGATTCTGGGTCAGAGAATGACAAAGAGTTGGTTTTAAATGCTATGAGTCATAAGCGCATGTACAAAATGCTTAGGTGGTTGACTGAGGAAAGAAAGTCTGCTAGAAAGGGGTTGCAAAGATCTTCAGAACCTGTTACCTCTGAGAAGTCTGATAGAGCACCCCAACCCAGATCCAGAGTCTGTGAGGCGTGTGGACCTGCTAACCGCAAGGTTGCACTCCACGGCGATACACAATACTGGTCATTTTATGATCTGCACCAACATCTTAAAACTAAGACGGTTTGGCGCATTCAAGAGGGGAAGTATGTCAAAAGAGCCGAAGATGGGACTGGGCCAAAGAAATACCAGCGCCCTCTCACGTTCCACGAGTGGCGACGTTTTTTCAGGATTTACGCTTCTTGTTTTTTTTTAAAAGTGGCCCGATCAGTGTTTAGCCATATTAAAAAATATGGAGAATATGAAAATCATTGAGGAAAATTATCGTGATGGAGCCTGGCGGGATTATGATGAAGAATTCCGCAGGAAGATGGTAGGTAACCCTCTTCTTGACTTTGGATGTGTGGAGATGCAGCTTTTGGCCCGGCTGAGTCCTGAGAAGTTCCCGGGGACTTCTGCTCCTCCAGCAGAATCACACCAGGTCCGCTCTGCTAGTTTCGCAGACGCCCCGCCGGGGTCTGTTGGAAATTTCAGGATAAGCACTGCGCACTGGGAAATGCATGTTCCTTTCGGCACGCATGCCGCAACTGCGGGGGACCTCACCCAGCCGCAGATTGCGTCAAGAAAAGCAATAAACAGGATAGGGCTGGATCACGTGGCCCTGTTGTCGGTAAGAGCGAGCACCCCGCTCAGGGTGGCCGCAATTAGACCTTGGCTCGCGCTGTACCCAGACAGGGATGCGGCTGCCTTGCTGGAGTTGGGTCTCCAGGAAGGTTTAATTATTCCGGTAAAAGGTAAGGTAAAGGGTTCTGCGGGCCGCAGGTACCTGAAATCAGCTTACCAGTTTCCAGAGGCATTAAAGGAGAAATTGGGTAAGGAAGTTTCTCTGGGTAGGATGGCTGGACCATTTAGGGTAAAGCCAATACCGGGATTGGTTATTTCTCCTTTAGGGGTCGTGCCAAAGAAAGACCCAGGGAAGTTCAGGATGATTCAACACCTTTCCTACGCGAAAGGCAGGTCAGTCAATGACGTCATCCCGCAGGAATTGAGCACGGTTCATTATCAGTCATTTGATGATGCCCTAAGGGTGGGTCGGAGGTCGGGTCAAGGTGCCTTGCTGGCAAAACTTGATATAGAGTCTGCCTTCCGGCTGCTGCCGATTTACCCATCTTCTTTTTAACTCATGGGATGTTTTTTCAACGGATCGTACTATGTCGACCGTTGTTTACCCATGGGGTGTTCAATTTCCTGTGCCTATTTTGAGGCTTTCAGCTCCTTCTTACATTAGCCTGATGAAACAGTGTGTAACACTGAGAAACGCGTTGCTGTTGTTTTTATCATTTTAATAAATTTTTAACAATTAGAATATTAACCCTCTATTTGCTGCCGACTATCATTTCCCACACTTGGGAACCATCCTTCCATTTGGAGCTTTGGATTCTCTCCCCAGGCCTTAGGACTTGTGGGACTGACCATCACCGTACAGAACTCTTCTGTGGTTTCTCTGGACTCTCCCTGGCGAGACGAGGATTCCGTTTCTACCTACTGGTCTACCGGACGAGGTGTGGTTCCGGACTGCTGGTATTGCACATCTGTGCTTTACACTTTGTGAGTAGGATTCTTCTACCATTCCTGTATTTACATCTGAATTACCTTATGATCTGCACTATGTGGCGCCCTCTATTCTGATTTGTTTAGATTCTCTGGACCTGTGTTGACGGCACGACACCCTAGAGGAGCAGCCTACTGTATGAGAGTGACATCCTTTGGGACAATCTAGTATCAAAATAAAGGACTGCCTTATTACAATTCATCATCCTTTGGATTACTAGTTTGTATATTTATACATATATGGTTTGTTGAATACTAGTTTATATTTTTACATATTTTCTTCTTATTGTTATATACATATCCTTTAATTTTATAATTTTATATTTTTATCTATTGGGTTATTACCATCTTACCAACATAATATAGTATTACATCACACTATATACTTTACATTTTATATTATATTTTAAGGAATTTTACCCGTGATCCTAGGCGCCTTTTACAAGTACTATAGTGACGTACACGGTCACTAGAGTATTTTCCTATAGATCCTTCTTACATTGGTCTGTCACCGACGTGGCGGGGGAGGATAGAATTGCTCACTATCTGGATGATTTTTTATTGGTGGGCAGACAGGGCTCCAGGGAATGTGAGTTACTTCTGCACACCATGAGACTGTTAATTACTAAATTTGGTGTTCCCTTGGCAGAGGACAAAACGGAGGGCCCTTGTTCATGTCTTACATTCTTAGAGATAGAAATTGACTCTGTAGCCGAGGAATGCAGACTTCTGGCAGATAAAGTCCAGAAGATGCTTTAGGAAGTGAGAAGACTTGCTTCGGCAGGTTTTTGCACGTTAAAAGAGCTGCAATCCCTGTTGGGTCTGCTCAACTTTGCAGGTCGAGTCATCCCTATGGGGAAAATTTTTCTAAAAAGAATGGAGCGACTGTTGCTGGGGGTGACCTCCCCTAAGGCAAGAATTAAGGTTAACAAAGACATGAAGGACGATCTCCAGGTTTGGGATCAGTTCCTTAGGGAATTCAATGGGGTTTGCATTTAGCGGAAACCTCAGACGTCCGCGCAGCTCTTCCCCATTCTGGTGGCATTGGAGATCTGGGGAGATGAACTTAAGAACAGTTCCGTGGTTTTTTGAACGGACAATATGAGTGTGGTCTTTGCCATCAATGGACTCTCACCGTCATCCCCAGCAGTGGTTAGATATTTTAGGATTCTGGTCTTGGGGTGCCTTAAGCGGAACATTGAGTTTCAGGCTAGGCAAGTCCCTGGGGTTGCTAATATTATAGCTGATGCGCTTTCTCATTTCCAATGGGAAAATTTTAGGAAGTTTGCTCCTAACGCTGCGACTCATGGTGTTCCCTGTCCTCCTTTCCTTTGGCAGGTGGCACTGGATGGCAGTCTCTGATTCCACTACTGAAGGCGTCCCTTGCACCTTCCACTTATGTGAGGTATTGGGAAGAATGGGTATTCTTCTTCTATGTTCAGGGATTTCCTTCCTGTGCAGGTGAGCAAGAATGGTTGTTCCGATGGCTTGCGGAGCTTAGAACTAAGCAGGTAAAAAAGGGGGTGGTGACAGCACAGATGGCAGCGGTATCCTTTTTCTGTAAATTGTTCACTCTGACGGACTCTTCCAAGACGTTTTTGGTTCGCCAAATTCACCAGGACGGTACCCCTCTTACAAGATTCCAATTCCGGAGGGTCCTGGGATGGGCTGCAGAAAATGCGGGGTTAAATCCCAATACCATAGCTCCTCACTCATTTAGGGTTGGAGCTGCTATGACAGCGGCGGCTTTAGATTTGTCTGCTGATCGTATGATGGCATTGGGGAGGTGGAAATCTAGGAGATATCAATTATATGTGAGACCCCTTTTATCCCACTGCTAAGAATTATGGTGTGTTTATGTTGTGATGTTTTCACTGTTGTGGTATGAAACTAACACTTGTTTCTATTGCAGGGCCTAGCAGTGGTCCGCTCTGTGCCTGGATTGTGGGGCACTCGTTCGTGCACTGGGCAGCCATCCGAGCTTCTACTCGACCTGGAGGACAGCAACTGGGGTTCTCATCATCTAGGGTGGTTGTTAGGTGGCTAGGAAGGAGAGGCCTTTGCTGGGCAGATCTGCCTGGATTACTGCAAGATGCCATGAAACGTTGGGAGAAACCCCACGTTTTAATCCTCCACTTAGGTGGAAACGATCTTGGCTCAATTCCCGGATGGGATTTGAGTGCGGTGATCCAGTCGGACCTGCGCACCTTCAAAGCTTGGATGCCTGGTGTGAGAATGGGATGGTCAAACATTATTCCCAGGTTGACATGGCGTCATATGGCCAGCCATAGGGCTGTGTTTTAGGGCAGAAAAAAGCTCAATAGGGATGTGAGGAAATTGATGTTTCAGCTTAGGGGCTTTGTTGTGGAGCACAAAACCATTACGGCGGCTGACCGGAGCCTCTACCGAGGCATTGGGGTACATATTTCAGACCATGACATGGACCTGTTTATTGAAGACCTAAGACAGTCCCTACTCCTATTTGTGTGAGTTTGGGTGGTGGCGAGAGTGGCCCTGAATATGTGGGCGATCTCGTGATGGGTGGATAGTGTCCGGGGGCAGGATGTGATCGAGGTAGAGTGACGGCTACTTCCGGCCAAAGGTGTTCCCTGCCCATGTGATTCAAAGCTGAGAACTCCCTAAGCCTTTCCAGTATTGAGCTACGCTCTGCTTCCTCTCCTGCGCCCTGGTACTGCCCATCTTGTTAGCATGGGTTACTACGCATTAGCTAGTACCTGATTGCCGCCCCCCTGGTCCATGTTTATTCGTGCTGGTCGTTCCTGTGTTGCCACAATAAACGTGACCTACGGGTTTTCTAACCAAGAAGTTGTCTGTGTGTTTATTTCTATGTTAGAAATGAAGTTAAAAGTTTACATTAAACTTGAGAAGGTAAATAGATAAGTTATGATAATTCTTACCACAGAGGATGATATGGCATTTAATCCCTTATGTGTCCAACAGTGTAATAATAAAATTGGTGGTAGTATTATGTGTATATGTACTACCTACTGGTTGGTTCCAGTTAGCATTATTATTATTATTATTATACTTTATTTATTAAGCGCCAACATATTCCGCAGCGCTGTCCATGGATACAATTCATTTAAATAAAACAATACAAGACTTGTAAGATACAGGACAAAATTTACAAACACATACAGGAGGGATTGAGGGCCCTATTCCCATGGGAATTTACAATCTATAAGGGTAGGAGGTTGAGAAACAGGAGGTGAGGACTGCAAGATTTAGAAAGATGTTAATACAGAGTTAGATGAGGGAAATGTTAGGTAAGTTAAATTAATTTATTATTGAGTTGGGTGGTAGGCTTCCCTGAACAGAAAAGTCTTCAGGGAACATTTAAAGGAAGAAAGATTAGGGCAAAGCCTGACAGCACGGGGAGTGTTCCAGAGGGTAGGTGCTGCACGACAGAAGTCCTGCAGTCTAGCATGAGAGGAGGTGATAGTTGAAGATGCAAGGAGCAGATCGTTGTTGGATCTTAGTGGACGGGCTGGAGTATACTTGTGTATTAGAGAGGATAGGTAGAGGGGAGCGGCGTTGGTGAGAGTTTTGTATGTAAGGGTGAGAATTTTGAATTTGATTCTGCTGTGAATGGGGAGCCAATGAAGGGACTCACAGAGAGGTGCAGCAGATACAGAGCGACAGGAAAGGTGGATCAGCCTGACAGAGGCATTTAGGATGGATTGGATAGCATTCAAAATAACATTTATAGACTTTAGACCTTAAACCCTCGTGTTGAAAAGAAAATGTGTAGGATAATCAGATGGTAACCTATTGAAACATATCAACCTTTTAAACTGTGATTACAAATGGTGTAATCATTATTGCCTAATGGTAATATTCCCCTAAGTATCATTAAATGAATGGTTATAAATCCCACATGACTTATATCCCCTGAACTTGTAAAATCACCTGTAAAGATAATCTTATAAATGCTGTCATTGATTAACACTAACAATGTTTATCACTATGTAATTATACTAATCGCTACAATTTTAAGCACTTGCAATTTTACAAGCAATAATTATACTTAAGTTATCACGTATTGGTGTATGCAAATTTGTTTTATGGGTAATGCATGAGTTTTATTATACAGAAAGATATTAATGATAAATAGTCTGGTGATTGTCAAGCATTAATGTTATTAGACACTGCAGCTTAATGCATCTCCCCCAGAAACAGGCAAAGTAGGACTAAGTAATATTTCATTGGGAGTGTGAATAGTGCGTGCACGTGGAATGTGCTGGCAGAGGAGCAGTTTTTAAATACTTACAGTGGGCATGAAAAGGATACAGCGAGGATGTGAATTAAAGCCCTTCGCCTGCCTACAACTGCAGTCAGTATTTATCAAGTAGCGATCATTAGACCGCTGCTTTCCTAACTCTTCTCCACCTCTTAGGTGCAGACTTTCAATCTCCGGTCGTCCGACCGGGGAGTTTGACAGCTCCTGCCCATGCACGATTGGCTGTGCACGGGCAGGGGGCGGGATTGTATGTGAGCGCAAAATAGCGCTCGTGTGCAATCTTAAATTCTGGCAGCGGATTGCTGCCCACCAGAGGCGAACTGGGGCAGACAGGGGCAAATATGCACGCCCCTTTTCTCCTTAGCTTGATAAATCAAGCCCTTAATATACAGCAACTGTGTTATTTCATAAGACATTTTATAGGAAGGTTTACTTAACTAATATAATGCAAATCCTCCTATTACAGACTAATAATATAATTTATGTCTAAACCCCTAACATATTCTATAGTTTTATGGTCTGGCAAACATAACTTCCGGAGAGGTTTAGGATTATAACAGCAAAATGTGTGTCTCTCTGACGTGAGATGTTCAGCTATCTCCCAATAGTGCATTGCTGCTCCTTCAATAAAGGATACAGAAAGAACAAAGCAAAATTGATCATAGAGGTAAATTGGAAAGTTGTTTAACAATGTATGCTCTCTGAATCATGAAAGAATATTTTTGGGTTTCATGTGCCATTAATAGTGATTGAGGGGAAGTCAGTATTGGTTAGATTTTATTATAATGTTGAGGTTAACTTTAAAAATGCTAGGATTTACCATCATTAAAAATAAAGGCTTCTTTTAAAAAAAACAACTGATGAATAGGTACCTTTATTTTGCTGCGATTTTGGCTGCCCATGGCACAGCTCAGTTTTTCAATGAGGTGATGTTTCCATCTCTTAGCCAATAGCCATGCTAGCCTACGGCATAATGCCAAAGGGCAAGCACGGCTATTGGCTAAGTGGTGAAAATATCACTTCATTGAAAAACTGAGCTGTTCCATGGGCAGGCAGAGGCGCTTAGGATAGCACTAAAGCTGCGGCTAAAAAAATGGTACATATTTATCAGTGGGGTTTTTTTTAAACTGATGAATGAAGATCACCTTTATTTTTAGTAATGGTAAATACTAGCAAAAAACATTAGAGTTTACCATCACCTTAATGCAGAGAGTTGTTTGATCGTCTTCATTTTTTGGAGGGGAGAACTAACTATCATTTCAATCTGAAAGACTGGTTTGACTAAACCCAAAGAGAAATAATGCAGCATTTCAGCAGCCATGACTGCAGCAACATGTTTGCAATTCTTATTGAGGTTAAAGGAACAGGAAACCCCACAATTTTCGTTCATGATTTGGATAGATCATACAAATTTAAACAACTTTACACTTTACTTTTATTATCAAATTTGCTTCATTCTCTTGTTATCCTTTGCTGAAAGAACAGCTTTGCACTACTGGCGGCTAGCTGAACACATCTAGTTAGCCAATCACAGGAGACAAATGTATGCAGGCACCCATCAGCAACTAGCTCCTACTAGTATAGGATATGTGTGTATTCCTTTTCAACAAGGGATACCAAGAGAACAAAGCACATTTGAAAATACAAGTGAATTTAAAAGTGTCTTTACATTACATGCGCTAGCAGAATCATGCAAGTTTAATTTTGACTTTCCCATCCCTTTATTTGTCTTCGCTGCACAGTCATGACTGCCACTGAACAGAAACCAATATATTTTTTCTTGCAACTTAAATTTGTTTGCAAGTTGCACTCTGTAGTGGCAGAGATGCTGTTCTGTTGTGACTCTGTTGTTACAGTGTGACTCTATATGGAGATCTAGCCCTGTTTTTATGTCTGTCCACAAGGATTACAAGGCTCTTTATCCTTTGAATTCTGGCCTTAACGTTACACTAGTTCCACTAGCTGCCTTTAAATTCCCTCACCAACAGCTGAACAAATCCTGATTTTTATTCCTCTCCTCTTATTATGATTTCTTTTCTATTCCTCACATTTGACCACTCCTGCCGTTTCACAAGAACACCAAATTTAATTTGTCCAAGATGCGTACAAATTCTGTATATCTCACGCCTCTGCCAAGGCATGGGGCAGCAAACGGAAAGCTACAGCAACCAACACATACACAAAAGTACATTACCTCTAAAGGCCATAATTAAGTAGGACTGAGGCCAGACTGACCAACAATTCCTCCTTGATTTAATGGTTCGCCAGCTGGGAGAGACTTGCAAGAATTATTGCTGTTACTTTGCAATTTTGGAAGCAGTTGGGGGGTGCACTACTTTTAAATAAGCTTTCTCCTGATAGTTTACTTATTCAAGAGGGTTAATCTCACGCGTCAGTTTCTGCTATTAGCTGTTTATAATGGCACAAACCTTTCTACTGTGGAATTATAAAAGGAAAGGAAATGCTGATCTTTACCCTTTCAGTACAGGATATTTTTTATGTGTTTACTTTGTATTTTCAATAAGAATTACTCACTTAATTGTTGACCAATATATTGCTAATTTAGCACAAATTTAATACAAATTTGATTTAGAAGAATATTGGTTTACAGAAAGAGGGAGTTAAGCATTGTGTTTATGAGAGCTTTTCATTTTACAAGTGGTAAAGGGACAAACAGATGGAAAAAGACCAGGTAAAAGGATCGATCCAACTGGGAGAAGAAATGGCAGCTAACAATATAGGGTTTAAAGGTGAACTCAATAAAGGATATACTTAAAACTAAAGCAAAAAAGTACCACAACATTATAGTTAAAAATAATAAGTATTTAAATATCAAATGTAACATTTACAAATGTGCAATTTAACATATAAATATGTTTATATCTCAGTTCATGATCAATAGATATAGAAAAAAGAGAAAGAAATCAAATAAACACATTTTCACTTGTATGACTAAATCACAGGACATATATGATCAGTGGGAGCAGTGGTGTAAATAAATCTACTTTCTTTCCTTTTCTCCTCTGTATAGGTGGTAAGATAAAATGCATTTTGCTGCAGAACTAATATCTAATTATCATAAATGAGAATGAACCTCTCTCTGGTGAGTGTATTGTCCGGCAAAAGGGCTTCACCTTCTTTCTCTTAGTCAGTCATGGTACTTGATTATCCAAATAGAAAGACTCACTGAAGTTCATTCTTTGATTTAAAGGGATTTTAAATCAATGTTCCTTTAGTAAAAACAAATATGTTAAATCAAAATGAATATAAAAAGAAACAGATTCTTTCCTACAAAAATTAGCACTTAGGAATTCTCAGTGTAGCTCTGTCTCCAGTGTAATGAGAGCAAAGAATTTTCAAAACACAAGTTTTTATTCTGTCAGTTCTGAGCATGAGCAAATCTGACTCCCTGTTATTTAGTCTAATCACTAGTCTAGAAGTTTTATGACATCAGGCTAAAATAAAGCTTCCTGTAAAGGCCTCCTCCTCCTTGTAGGGCTGTGACAGTAAGTATAAATGTAATGTAACAAAATAAATAAAAAGGTAAAGTTGATAAAAAAAATGAATAATAATAATGACTTCCGGTGGGCGGGCATAGAGAGCGGTTGCGGGGACTAGGAGCTCCGATCCTACGGCTCCAGAACCCCAAAAATCTGCTCTTAATTTAGCCCCAAAAGCGACAATACCTTGACAGGAGACCATACTACCCTGTCTGGACACTAACACGCAGGGAGTCAGAGACATCTACTCCCCACCGGGACATACCGACACTCTTGGCGGCAAGGCCGCGCCGCGACTGTGGCAGAAACAGCTCTTCTAAGATACACCACTGCAAGACCAGCACGGGCACTCACCTAAGAGAGACACACGACCCATCGCTCATGAGAAGCTGCAACACTCTGGGATCCTACTGGGCGGGAACGCCGCCATTTTGCCACTGCTTGCTACGCAGTTACAGTAAGTGCATAGCCTCATAAGTGCAAGGGATAACAAGTGGGAACGCAATAACTCTCTATTGTGCCATCACTATATAGGAGGAGGTAGAAACACCCTCTAACAAAAGCTGTAGCGCTGTGACTTTGTTAAATCGCCTTAACAGCTAACTGGGCGACGTAGAAAACCTTTTTTAACTACTCGCTATAAGTGCCCTAAAGTGCAGTACTGGTGACAGCCGACCTTTCTAAGGTGCCCTCAGATTTTTGGGAACAGTCTAACACTACGTCAAGTCCATTTATATGTCTGAGGAGGCACGTTAACAACCTCTTATAAATCATGTATTAGTCTTGTCTGCTGAACAGCGTTGATCCCCCTGTTTTACCCAGGGTGATTTGCTCAGATTCACTCAGATATAAGCATACACAGCCTGAGTTATACTCTAGCCTATAAAGACCCACCTTTGCCAGTCTGTACTGCATAAAGATAAGGAGGGGAGCAGATAAGTTATATATGTTTTCTTGCTGGGCCTGGCAAACATTTCACAGGCCAGCATTTGAGGAGACTCGCTCATTTACTTCTCCTGCTGCAATCTCACTGCAGAGGAGACTTGGATACAACTGCCCTAAGCTTGGGCTTTGCACACCTACATGCGAACTGTCTTAGGTTTTCATTTGAGCAATTTATTAATGCTGTGTACAATTTGTGAATCTGTATGGACAAATACCTAACTACTTTAAAAATGTCTAACAGAAGCAAGGCTCAGCAGGACAAGAAAGCCAAACCACCTCCTGACTCTGTTTCAGCTGCCTCGCCTATAAAGCTACTACCTCCCCATACAGACACAGGATCTGCAGTTGGAGAACAACAACTCAACTCTTTACTTTTGTCTAAACTGGACAATCTGCAGAAGGGTATGGACACCCTGACAACTGAGGTGAAACAATTCAACTCTAGACTGGCAGGTGCGGAACAGAAAATTTCTGACCTAGAGGATAGTCATAATTCCTCAGCAACCCAGATTAAAGTTTTGATTCAGCAGAACATATATGTCCATCAAAAAGTTGACGATTTGGAAAAACGTTCCCGTAGGAACAACGTCAGGTTGGTGGGGCTACCAGAGACTGTTCGCCCCTCAGAGCTGCTCTACTTTGCCGAGCATTCACTTCCCAGCTTGTTGAAAGTTCCGGCGGAACACTTACCACTAAAGGCAGAGAGAGCCCACCGTATCGGAGGCGACAGGCCAGCTGGAACTGGTAAAAACACACCTCCCAGAGGAGTGATGATAACGTATTTAAACTTCCAATCTAAAATCTATCTTCTCAGAGCTAACAGGAAGACTCAGATGCTGCTTTATGATGATAAAAGACTATATATCTTTCAAGATTACTCCTCAGAAGTCGCAAAGAAAAGAAAAGCGTTTGCCCCTTTGTGCAGCTCACTGCATAAAGAAAAATGCCAAGCCATCTTGATGTTCCCAGCTCGTCTAAAACTACGCACCACAAAAGGATTCAAGTTATTTGACTCGCCAGAAGAAGTGCAGGACTTTTTGGATCAGGAAACTGACCTGCCTGCTCCTTCTTCTCCATCTAGAGACGATTCTCCTGGATGAATCTGCTTGGGGACTGGTCCTCTTCAAACTGCAAGTTAGGACTGACATTCTTAACCAAAAGGCCCGAAATGATGGCGCAAGAAGAATGTAACATGGACTGGTAATGTATTATGTTGAATTGTACTGTTTATGCACTGTTCATTGCTTTTATGATGTTATTTAACTGGTTGTTGTATTTATTGCTGCACCTGGCTACATACCATGACTCTGACAATAGCAAGGGATATCAGGATAGTCATCCCCCTATATTTTTCTCTAAAAAGATTGCCATGGAATGGTATTGTATTGTGTTGAATTGTACTGTTTATGCACTGTTCATTGTTTTTATGATATTATTTCACTGGTTATTGTATTTATTGCTACACTTGGCTACATACCATGACTCTGACAATAGTGAGGGATATCAGGATAGTCATCCCCCTATATTTTTCTCTAAAAGGATGTGTAAGGGTTGCTCACCTTACTTTCAGACTCCATACTTAGCAGGTCTTAGATGGCATTAAAAATTATTTCCTGGAATGTGGGGGGAATTAATTCTCCCATTAAAAGGAAAACTATTTTGACATATCTTAAAAAAACTCAAGCCCATATTATGTTTCTCCAAGAGACTCACCTTAATGCCCTAGAACATGATAAATTAAAGGCTAGATGGATTTCAGAAGTCCTTAGTGCCCCCTATAATAACTCTAGCAGGGGAGTGGTGATACTCATCCGTAAAGACCTAGAATATCAGAAAGATGAATTAATAATAGATCCTGAGGGGAGATTCATCATTATTACATTAAAATGGCAAGGTGATTGGTATTGGGATGCAATATGTATGGCCCTAATCAAAGAGCACCCACATTCTGGCGCACACTAACTACCTCTTTAGCTAAATTTCTAGATACTAAAATCATTGTTGCCGGAGACTTTAACCTGACGTCTAACCCAGCTCTGGATAGGTTCAGAGATCTGACTAGCTCTGCCCCCACCATGACTAAAGGGGTCATGACAGTATTTCCCCTTAGAGTATTTGACACCTTCCACACTTCACTGGGTGTGCAAGACATTTGGAGACGACGTAACCCCACAGGTAGGGACTATACATGTGCCTCTAGATCGCATAATACTTTGTCCCGAATTGATCTATTCCTCACCTCTGAGTCTCTGGAACTGTTGGTCACAGATGCCAAAATCACTGATATCACCATATCTGACCATGCCCCTATTTTTTTGACTCTTTTACAATCCCCCCCACCAACTAACAAGAGAGTTTTTCGCTTCCAGAACCATCTTATAAAATCACCTGACTTTATCATGTACCTCATGAGACAATGGGACGATTTTGCAACTAATAACAGATCACACATAGATACCTACTGTTTTTTGGGAGACAGCCAAGGCGGTCCTTAGAGGTGACATAATTGCATACCTTACTAAGCAGAAATGCCTTCACAACGGTAGAGAGGAACACTTCACCGACCAACTGACGACAACTTATGCCCGCTATTGCCAACACCCCACCCCCACTAATAGACTTTCTTATTTTGCTGCAAAGCGGGAGAGAGACACGTTTTTGTTGCAAAATACAATACGTCAAGAAAAAAGAAACTAGGGCTACTATTTGAGGCATGGCAATAGATCTGGGAGGTTTTTAGCCTCTTTAGTCAAAATTAAACAAGCAAATAGAGGGGTTCCAACTATTAAAAGCCAAGGCCAACTAACGAACAATCCATCTGACATAGTAGCAGAATTTGCAAACTATTACACTGAATTGTATCGATCCCAACCGACACAGGACGACGCGCAGAAAAAAATTTGGGATAAAATTACTTGTCCCAAAATAACTGCGGATCAGATGAATGATTTAAATGCCCCAATCCTCCAGGAAGAGGTAGTCCAAACAATTGAAACACTGGCTCTGGGGAAGACCCCTGGTCTTGATGGGCTCCCTACGGAATTCTATAGGCTCTTATCTGACCAGATTTCCCCAACACTAACTATGCTATTTGGCCATTATTTTACAGGGCGAGGTGTCCCCTCTGCTAATTTTTCTGCCACAAACATCACATTCATACATAAACCGGGTAGGGATCCCACACTAACTGACTCGTATATACCCATATCCCTTCTCAATGTCGATTATAAGCTTTTAACCAAACTGCTAGCTAACAGACTGAAACACCTCCTCACTCATGTACTACACTCGGACCAAACTGGGTTCACTGCTAACCGATCCTCGGTGGCTAACATTCGGAGAGTTCTTCATGCGATAACCCATTACTGGTTAGCAAAACGAAACGGAGCGACTCAGTCTCTCCCGGAGGCCTTCCTGCTGTCCCTGGACGCAGAGAAGGCCTTCAATAGGGTGGAGTGGGCACATATTTTTTACTCCATGGAAGGCTTTGGAATATCAGGTCATTTCACTACCTTTCTTAAAAACATTTACTCCAATCCGGTAGCCTATTTACTAATTAATAACCTTTACTCCTCACCAGTATACCTCCAGAGGGGAACCCGACAAGGTTGCCCACTTTCTCCGCTCCTATTCAATCTAGCCCTAGAGCCGTTGGTGATTTACCTAGGTGAAATTTTCCCCAGTATCAATCTGAACTCTCATAAACTCCAAATTGCTCTCTATGCGGATGACATGCTACTTTTTGTCGCAGAACCGCAAACCTATGTTCCACTAATACTGGACTCGATTAGTTTATTCTGTGAATTTTTTGGGTTATAAAATAAACATTTCAAAATCAGAGATCTTATGGTTAAATTGGAATCCAAAAAATGCGGAGATGTCTTACCCCTTTTGGACGGTAGTTACCCACTTAACTTACTTAGGCATTCACATTTCTGCTAACCCACAGCAATGGTATAAACAGAACATCACCTCTATTCTCCAACAAATTAAAGCCAATTTGATTGCTTGGCAAAACTTACCACTCTCCTTAACAGGTAGAGTTCACATTGTTAAAATGATGATTCTCCCCAAGCTCCTTTACCCGATGCAGATGCTACCCCTCTTATTGAGACGGAAAGACATCTCGTTTCTCAATAACATTTTTCGGACCTTTTTATGGAAAAGGGGCAAGCCCAGAATAGGCGCACACAAACTATGTCTTCCATATTTGAAGGGCGGATTGGGATTACCCAATCTCCTTTATTATAACTGGGCATCTTTGGCAAAGCTTATATTGGACTGGGACCTGAATACTCAGCACTTTTCCAGTATCCACCTGGAAGAGGCTTCACTTGCACAGGTGTCCCCCCTCTTCCTATCGCACGCCACACTGTCTGAGCTACCAAAAGCTATCCAATACCATCCGATGTTTCGTGACATACTTTTGGGTTGGAGAGCAATCAATAAGGCCTTGGCTTGGAACCCTAGACACACTAAAAATTTACCTATTGTGGGAAATGCTAGGTTTTTGCCTGGTTCGATGTACCCTGTTTTTATTAACTGGAAATTCTTGGGCATACACACCATAGGCAAATTACTAGACGATAATACTAAAACAGTGCTACCTTTTGACGCTTTATGTCAACAGTATTTCATACCATACACTAGTAGATTTGCTTATTTTCAGATCCGACATTACATTAATGGTATTCTACAGAACTGGGGGTCGTTTTGGGACAGACCGCCCCTAGCTAGCACAATCGCACAGTTTCTGATGCATAACTTTGCCATATCTTCTATTTACAGTGCCTTAATACAAACTAAAGTCCATACAACACAATCCAACCTCTTAGCTATATGGAGTAAAAAATTCCCTGATATATCCTCCATTAAGCCGCTTTATGACAGCCTAAGTCTTACCTGGTCCGCAACCCTGGCAGCAGACCTTCGAGAATCTCAAATACGTGTGCTATATCAAGACTATCTTACCCCGAGCAGACTGAGTAAATGGAGGAAAGACTTTTCGAATGTCTGTGGTAAATGCTCTTATCCAAACCCAGACTTTTTACACTACAGCTGGTATTGCTCCAAGATCCGCAGAAACTGGAGCCAAGTATCTTTCTGGCTCTCCAGAGTAGCATCTAGACCTGTCACTCTCACCCCTAGGCAGATTTTATTTTTTAGACCAACTGATGGTTACAGGACAGGATAAGACATTTTTTATTAACTGCATACTGATAGCTAGAAAATGTGTTTTCCACAAATGGCTTCATAAAGAAGCGCCGTCCATCACATTTCTTAAACAAATGATTTTGACGAGCCTAATGCGTGAACAATGTGATACACTCTTTGATGTTAATGCACGTGTGGCACGCTTTATTTGTAAATGGAGACCGTTTTTACGGTTTCTAGATGTCCCGACCCAGAGACAAATCCTGTACCCCTTTAAAAACACTATATACATGCTAGAAGCTAACCTTAGGGGTGAATGGAATATTTGGACAGATGAGGCAAATACCTAGGAGATGGGAAAAAAGGGGATATATGTGATGACTGTCAGACGAGTATGAATGCCTAGTGATCATCTCACTGTATGTGTTAACGGTTTGGCTACAAGATGCAGCAATGGTTAAATATGTATGTTATTCTGATTTATGCTTTTCGCTTTCTCTCTACTTTCTTTTGTCGTCCATCCCGAAGCTGAAAGTTGACTACGGGATGTTGTAGATATCAAGGGTTTGATTAAAAGTCTTAAAAGAGGTAAAAAAAAAAAAAAAAAAAAATGTTCAATAGGCAATAGGAAGACATGTTACCCCCGCTGCGGGGTGAAAACTCAGGAACTGTTTACCAACTAAAGATCATGGCTCAAAGACTCTTCTTTTACTGTCTCCTTACGGAGTATACTTTTGCTCTTTTTGTTGAGTAGTAATCTATTGTGGAAATATATGTTGGTTATGATGCTTGTATGCCTATTGATAATAAAAATAAAAGTGAAAAAAAAAATAATGAATAATATATATTGCAATTATTTTTATTAAGTATAAGCAGCTGCTTAGTGCTTATGCATTACAACAATGAAACAAATGGTTTAACATCCCTTTAAAGGGACAATAAACACTTTTATTTTTAATATAAATTACTTAAAAATGCAAAGCAAGATAATTGCAAAATACATTATTCATTGTGTCCTTTTTTTCTGTACTTTAAAGGGGCAGTATACACCAATTTTCATTTAACTGCATGTAATAGAAGATTATGCAGATACTGATATACAAATCCAGTATAAAACCTTTAAAAAACTTACTTAGAAGCTCCCAATCTAGCACTGTTGATGAGATTAGCCTGGAACACACACTGAAAAGGGCTGAAAGCAGACACCCCCTCCCCAGCATATGAAAAGACCCATTATACAAACAGAAGCAGTCTGAAGTCTGTATACATCAGTATACATCTAAAATTTGGGGGCTTGGTTATTAGTCTGAAATTCAGTACAATGTTAATTAAAAATAAGCAAAACTATGCATTTTTACAAATGAAATGTAGTGTACAATGTCCCTTTAAGTCTTAATATTATGAAATTTCCATTCCAGAAAACAGAAAGAACACACAGAAGGCTTCACATTGCATATATCGCTAATTTGCAATTTTTTTCATTTCTTTTATGTTTATATACATGGGAGATTTAGTTAACGCAATAACATTGGCCAGAGCTGTCATCTTCAGACTCAAGTTCAGATTCATTCCTCCAAATAAGGAAAGTAGTGGGTGGAATTTGGCTGTTGAAATGCAATTGCAGCAAATAAGGTGTTAATCTATTTTAATATAGTTCAGACTCTTGCAGTAATCCTGCACATTGACATTACAGCAAAGCATGTTGTAAATACAAGCACCTAGATTACGAGTCTTGCGTTAGGGTAAAAAAGCAGCGTTAAGGAACCTAACGCTGCTTTTTCACTACCGCTGGTATTACGAGTCTTGCAGGTACAGGTGTACCACTCACTTTTTTTCTGCGACTCGAACATACCGCAAATCCACTTACGTCAATTGCGTATCCCATATTTTCAATGGGACTTGCATAACGCCGGTATTACGAGTCTTGGAAAAAGTGAGCGGTAGACCCTCTCCTGTTAAGACTCCTACCGTATTTAAAAGTCAGTAACATAAAACTCTTAACTAAAGTGTTAAAAAGTTCACTAACACCCATAAACTACCTATTAACCCCTAAACCGAGGCCCCGCTCACATCGCAAACACTAAAATAAAAAATTTAACCCCTAGTCTGCCAAACCGGACATTGCCGCCACTATAATAATCATATTAACCCCTAAACCGACGCACTCCCGCATCGCAAACACTAGTTAAATTCTATTAACCCCTAATCTGCTGTCGCTAACATCGCCGCAACCTAACTACAATTATTAACCCCTAATCTGCCGCCCACAACGTCGCCGCAACCTAACTACAATTATTAACCCATAATCTGCAGCCCACAACGTCGCCGCAACCTAACTACAATTATTAACCCCTAATCTGCCGCCCACAACGTCGCCGCCATTATATTAAAGTTCTTAACCCCTAAACCTAAATCTATCCCTAAACCCCCTAACTTAAATATAATTTCAATAAATCTAAATAAAATTACTACAATTAAATAAATTATTCCTATTAAAAACTAAATACTTACCTATAAAATAAACCCTAAGCTAGCTACAATATAACTAATAGTTACATTGTAGCTAGCTTAGGGTTTATTTTTATTTTACAGGCAAGTTTATTAGGGGTTAATAAGTGTAGTTAGGTTGCGGCGACGTTGTGGGTGGCAGATTAGGGGTTAATAATTGTAGTTAGGTTGCTGCGACGTTGTGGGCAGCAGATTAGGGGTTAATACATATAATGTAGGTGGCGGCGGTGTCCGGATCGGCAGATTAGGGGTTAATATTATAATGTAGGTGGTGGCGATGTCGGGGGCGGCAGATTAGGGGTTAATATTATAATGTAGGTGGCGGCGATGTCGGGGGCGGCAGATTAGGGGTTAATAAGTGTAATATTAGGGGTGTTTAGACTCGGGGTTCATGTTAGGGTGTTAGGTGTAGACATAAATGTATTTTCCCCATAGGAATCATTGGGGCTGCGTTAGGAGTTAAACGCTGCTTTTTGGCAGGTGTTAGGTTTTTTTTCAGCAGAATCTCCCCTATTGATTTCTATGGGGAAATCGTGCATGAGCACGTTTTACCAGCTCACCGCTACCGTAAGCAGCGCTGGCATTGAGGTGAGATGTAGAGCTAAATTTTGCTCTCCGCTCACTTTTCTGCGGCTAACGCCGGGTTTCTAAAAACCCGTAATACCAGCGTTGTTTGTAGGTGAGCAGTGAGAATAAACTGCTCGTTAGAACCGCAAGCCTTACCGACAAAAACTCGTAATCTAGCCAAAGGTGTTTACTGTCCCTTTTATATTTTCTTTGTTGTCTATATTGTTGATCACAGGTCTATAGAAAAACTATCAAATCATTTATCTACAAACACCCCATATACTTTATTTGTGATTTTCTGTTGAAAGGATTGCGATCGACCCCTATGTCATCTTTCACTTTCAGTTAGTTAAACTTTCCTGTGAGAGAATACATTTTCTGGGAAGCAAGTGCTATGTCCTATGAGTCTGTCCCTTGGAATGCAAACCTCTCCCCTTGCGTGTGTGATCCTGTCTATTGGTAAGCATATGTGTCAGTCTGTCTACTGGTAAGCAACCTTCTTCTTATCAAGTCTGCCTACTGATAAGCAAGCTTCTTATTATCAAGTTTGTCTACTGGTTATCAAGCTTCTCATTATCAAGTCTGTCTACTGGTAAGCAAGCTTCCCATTATCAAGTCTGTCTACTGGTAAGCAAGCTTCTCATTATCAAGTCTGTCTATTGGTAAGCAAACTTCTCATTATCAAGTCTGTATATCGGTAAGCAAGCTTCTCATTATCAAGTATGTCTACTGGTAAGCAAGTTCTTCTTATCAAGTATGTCTACTGGTACGCAAGCTTCTCATTATCAAGTCTGTCTACTGGTAAGCAAGCTTCTTATCAAGTCTGTCTACTGGTAAGCAAGTTTCTCATTATCAAGTCAGTCTACTGGTAAGCAAGCTTCTTCTTATCAAGTATGTCTACTGGTAAGCAAGCTTATCAATATCATGTCCACTGGTAAGCAAGCTTCTTCTTATCAAGTACGTCTATTGGTAAGCAAGCTTCTTCTTATAAAGTCTGTCTACTGGTAAGCAAGCTTCTTCTTATCAAGTCTGTTTACTGGTAAACAAGCTTCTTCTTATCAAGTCTTTCTACTAGTAAGCAAGCTTCTTCTTATCAAGTCTGTCTACTGGTAAGCAAGCTTCTTATCAAGTCTGTCTACTGTTAAGCAAGCTTCTTCTTATCAAGTCTGTCTACTGGTAAGCAAGCTTCTCATTCTCAAGTCTGTCTACTGCTAAGCAAGCTTCTTCTTATCAAGTCTGTCAACTGGTAATCCAACTTCTCATTATCAAGTCTGTCTACAGGTACGCAAGCTTCTTCTTATCAAGTCTGTCTACTGGTAAGCAAGCTTCTCATCAAGTCTGTCTACTCATAACCAAGCTTCTTCTTATCAAGTCTGTCTGCTGGTAAGCAAGCTACTCATTATCAAGTCTGTCTACTGGTAAGCAAGCTTTTCATTATCAAGTCTGTTTACTGCTAAGCAAGCTTCTCATTATCAAGTCCGTTTACTGGTAAGCAAGCTTCTCATTATTAAGTCTGTCTACTGGTAAGCAAGCTTCTTCTTATCAAGTCTGTCTACTGGTAAGTAAGCTTCTCATTACCAAGTATGTCTACTGATGAGTAAGCTTCTCTCTCTCCATAAGCTGGTGAACTTCTCTCTGATTAGGCATGTTGTCTATTTTATCACCCTGCAAGTGTTTTCCGTGGTCAGTGAGCATCCCCTCTGCCAATTGAGACTCTTAATATTTAAGTCTGCATATTATCCTTTGGACAAATGTACTCTATTCTTTGAGACTGCCTACACTTAGTTTGCCTATATTATTCTACTGATTTAAGGTGCTGAGAACTGAAACATATTTTAGAAGCTTTCCCAGAGATCTACCTACCATAAACACAGCATATTAATATATAATTTAACAAGAGGAAGGGTGCAAGTATTTAATGCCCCCCCTCTTTGTACCACAAAACAGTCTGATCCCATCGCAGACTTAAAATATTAACCAGTAATCACTAGAGGCAACTTTCTGAACCACTGTATACAGGTAAAATAGGTAAGCCACAGCTTGCACTTATAGTATTGAACATAGCAGGAAGAGGGAAATATAGACTGAGCAATTGGGCCTTGTTAGGAAAGACAAGGGACCTTTCACTTTATTAAGCCCTTATGTCAGACAAATCAGAGGATATTTTTTTTGAGCTGTGAATCGCCTATTATCCCTCATGAACAACATTATTATCCATAGCAAGACAAGACAAATAGGAAGGTTCTGTGTCTCGCCTGTGATTGCTTTTCCTGTGACTAATTGGATCTGAAAAGCTGTGGGCTCAACTGCAAACAGCCATTAGACAAGAGAACAGTTTGCAGAGAATATTCCTGCTATAATATGACATGCATTTGCAGATAATAAATTAGTCTTAATATCATGTTTTATTCTCCATCAAGCAGTATGTTTGCCATCTGCAACTATGTTACACACACACGGTAATTATTTGCTCCCTGCAGCTAGGGAAACTGGTCCTTAACTTTGTGACAGGTGTCTTTCTTCAGTTAATCAGTTAATCTTAGGGAATAAATACATAGCCTGTGTGTATAAAAGATTTTATATATATATATATATATATATATATATATATATATATATATATATATTTGTCCCGTTATTCCTGAATAGAGATATTTTATGCTAGCATCCCTTATTAATATACTCACACACACCATAGAAAAATGATTCTATATTTTATCTTATTTTTTTAAATACACTTGGGAAGCTCCCTGTAAGGAATACTACTGGGAGAAGGCTTTTTACTCTGTTCTTTTCCCATTAGAATATGATTAGGAAGAAGCATCTTACAGTTTATTTACCCTAATACAATGTTTCAGGGGAAATGGTTTATTCTTTATTTATGAGAATACTTCAGGGTATATTCACGTTACTTCCCATGTCACTTTTCTCCTGGGATTGGATGTTTTACACTTATTAGAGCTTCTCTAGAATACTCCATCCAGGAAACATTTTACACTTTACATCACATATTAGAATGAGAGAAAGACAACTGCACTCTTACTTCCATTGCAACACACTCTCTCATAACTGCATAACTATGACTGTTATGCTAAGACAGTAGCCCTGCCCAGCAGCACTTTATCTGCCCTTCCATTCCCTATACCTGTCTCCATACACAGGGCTATGTCTGGTCTAGGACCTGAAATCTTACATGTATCTAGTCTGGGATAAATTATACATTTACACCTGGCATAAATGGTGTCCAAGGTGAATAAGTCTGGCTCACTTAGTTTACACCGGCTCTTCTGGAATCAATTCTTCTTCTTTATCCATTCCAGCAAGCAAGACACAGAGGTTCCTGTGAATGCTTTGACCCAACACAAAAGATACAGAAACACTGACCTTTCTGATCCTCAAATATATTTATGAGGCTTTTTAGAGCATACATAGAACCACACTTTTTTTTTTTTTTTGCACTGTCTCTGGTATTCTGTGTTACTGGATCTTGAAAATTTGTCCCAATCAACACAAGATAAACTGATCAAGGTTCTTTAAATGATTAAGGAGATGCAGCCACATATACAAATCCATTTAATTCACATAGCCCAGTTGGTAAATACTTTTAAAAAAGACTAAAGCTCTAAATCCGTATTCCAGTGTCCTAGGGTTCCTTTGTCTTTTACAGAAACCTTACTCCTAATGACAGCGGAAGAAGAGCCATCACAGAACGCATAGCCCATGAATGATAAGGACACTGAATCTGAGAAAGTATAAGAATCTCTGTACTTTTACTTCCTATTGGTCACATTATAAAAAGGTGAACCAGTGTGCTAGGATTTATACTAATGTCTAGACACATAACTAAGGGACTTCTTAGCACTATGATCAAAACATTTGGGCAGCATTTGTAAACTAAAGAAACCTAAACTCCCTCCTCCGTCCCCACTTCCACAGAAGCAGAGGGGGTCAACAACATATGGAGAAATTGCCAGCCTACTATAAGATGTCTCCTATGAAAAAAAATAAAGCAGTATAAGTTCATAAGTTCAAAACAGATTTGTTTGTCTGTAACAAATTTAGCCTTACAGGCCGCATTATTGTCTCTCACTGGCAGAAGATTACTTAAAGGGATAGGAAAGTCAAAATTAAACTTGCAGGATTTAGATAGAAGTGAATTTAAAAGTGTCTTAAAATTACATGCTCTATTTTCAAATGTTCTTCGTTCTCTTGGTATCCCTTGTAAAAAAAGAATATTCACATATCCTACACTAGTGGAAGCTGCTGCTGATTAGTGCCTGCACACATTAGTCTCTTGTGATTGGCTAACTAGATGTGTTCAGCTACAGTAACTGCCAATAGTGCAATGCTGTTCCTTCAGCAAAGGATAACAACATAACATAGTAGATGAGGTTGAAAAAAGACCGAAGTCCATCGAGTTCAACCTATACAAATCTAAAATATATACAAAAAGCTCCAGTTAAGCTTAAATAATCCCACTAAAAGGTGACCCATTTAATACTAGCAATCATATCCATGAATTTTGTTTATAGACAGAAATGTATCCAAATATTTTTTAAATTTATCTAGGGTATTGGCATTCACTACCTCCTTTGGTAATGAGTTCCACAATTTTATTGCTCTTACAGTAAAAATAACATTTCTGTTGCAGGAGATTAAATCTCCTTTCCTCCAACCTTAAATTGTGACCTCTGGTCACAAACAATTTTCTTGGAATAAACAGAGCTTCTGTCATCTCTGTATATGGGCCTTGAATATATTTATATAAAGTAATCATGTCACCTCTTAAGAGTGACAGAATTATGCTTTCCTCCCTTGAGTCAATGGGGGGTAGTTATCAACGTGTCTATTTTACCTGCCTTCGCCGGCCCAATACGCCCGCCTAAGCTCGCCTTACATCGCCGCCGCTGACCTGCAAAAATTTGCCTAAGTTATCAAAAAAGCTGTCAAAAAGCCACGCACCAAGTACGGGGCGATGAGCAGCGGACTGTGAGAGTTATCACTCATCCGATCTCGCTGCTCTTCAGCTTTTTGACAGCTTTCTTGCTAGCCTGTCACTAAGCATCCACACTAAACTACACTGTTCTACCCCCTATACCGGCGCCCCCCGCAACTAAATAAAGTTACTAACCCCTAAACCGCCGCTCCTAGACCCCGCCGCAACTCTTATAAATGTATTAACCCCTAAACCGCCGCTCCTAGACCCGGCCGCAACTCTTATAAATGTATTAACCCCTAAACCGCCGCTCCCGGACACCGCTGCCACCTACATTATACCTAGTAACCCCTATCCTGCCCCCCCCTATACCGTCGCCCTCTATAATAAAGTTATTAACCCCTATCCTGCTGATCCCGCACCTCGCCGCAACTAAATAAATAGTTTAACCCCTAAACCGCAGCTCCCTGACCCTGCCGCAACCTATATTAAATTTATTAACCCCTATCCTGCCCCCCCTACACCGTCGCCACCTATAATAAATTTATTAACCCCTATCCTGCCCCCCACTACACCATCGCCACTGTAATAAAATTATTAACCCCTAAACCTAAGTCTAACACTAACCCTAACACCCCCCTAACTTAAATATTAATTAAATAAATCTAAATAATATTTCTATTATGAACTAAATTAATCCTATTTAAAACTAACTACTTACCTTTAAAATAAACCCTAATATAGCTACAATATAAATAATAATTATATTGTCCAAACATAAAGAAAAACCAGCGAGCCTCAGGTAAAGTTGAAATAAACTTTTATTCCTCTTTTCTGTTCCGATCAGCCAATAGAATGCGAGCTCAATCTGATTGGCTGATTGGATCAGCCAATCGGATTGAACTTGAATCTGATTGGCTGATTCAATCAGCCAATCAGATTTTACCTACCTTAATGCCGATTGGCTGATAGAATCCTATCAGCCAATCGGAATTGAAAGGACGCCATCTTGGATGACGTCCCTTAAAGGAGCCTTCATTCGTCGGTAGTCCGTTGGGAAAGAAGGATGTTCCGCGTCGGCGGGATGAAGATTGAAGACCCCGCTTGGAAGATGACATCGCCCGGATAGAAGACTTCTTCAGCGACTCTTGGAAGATGACATCGCCCGGATGGAAGACTTCTTCAGCGCCGCTTGGAGGATCACTTCATCGGATGGAAGATTTCTTCAGCGCCGCTTGGAGGATAGCTTCTGCCGCTCCGGGTCTCCTCTTCGGTTCCATCGCTGCTCGGCTGAGTGAAGACGTCTCAAGGTAGGATGATCTTCAGGGGATTAGTGTTAGGTTATTTTAAGGGGAGTTTGGGTTAGATTAGGGGTATGTGGGTGGTGGGTTTTAATGTTGTAGGGGGTTGTATTTTTCTTTTACAGGCAAAAGAGCTGAATTCTTTGGGGCATGCCTCCACAAAAGGCCCTTTTAAGGGCTGGTAAGGTAAAAGAGCTTTGAACTTTTTTAATTTAGAATAGGGCATTTTTTATTTTGGGGGGGTTTGTTATTTTATTAGGGGTCTTAGATTAGGTGTAAGTAGCTTAAAATTGTTGTAAATTTTTTTTAAATTTTTGTAACTTTTTTTTTTTTTGTAACTTAGGGTTTTTTTTTGTACTTTAGTTAGTTTATGTAATTGTATTTAATTGTAGTTATTTGTAGTTAATTTATTTAATTTATTTAATGATAGTGTAGTGTTAGGTATAATTGTAACTTAGGTTAGGATTTATTTTACAGGTGATTTTGTATTTCTTAAATAGTTAATAACTATATAATAACTATTCTAACTAGCTAAAATAAATACAAAGTTACCTGTAAAATAAATATAATTCCTAAAATAGCTACAATGTAATTATTAATTACATTGTAGCTATCTTAGGGTTTATTTTACAAGTAAGTATTTAGTTTTAAATAGGAATAATTTATTAAAGTATAGTGTAGTGTTAGGTGTAATTGTAACTTAGGTTAGTTTTTATTTTACAGGTAAATTTCTCTTTATTTTAGCTAGGTAAGCTATTAAATAGTTAATAACTATTTAATAGCTATTGTACCTAGTTAAAATAAATTGAAAGATGCCTGTAAAATAAAAATAAATCCTAAGATAGCTACAATATAATTATTATTTATATTGTAGCTATCTTAGGGTTTATTTTACAGGTAAGTATTTAGTTTTAAATAGGATTAATTTAGTTCATAATAGAAATATTATTTAGATTTATTTAATTAATATTTAAGTTAGGGGGGTGTTAGGGTTAGTGTTAGACTTAGGTTTAGGGGTTAATAATTTTATTACAGTGGCGGCGGTGTAGTGGGGGGCAGGATAGGGGTTAATAAATGTATTATAGGTGGCGACGTTGTAGGGGGGGCAGATTAGGGGTTAATAAATTTAATATAGGTTGCAGTGGGCTCTGGGAGCGGCGGTTTAGGGGTTAATATGTTTAGAGTGACGTAAGAATCGATCTGTGTCGGACTGAGTCCGGCAGATCGAAGTTTACGTCACAAAATTCTACTTTTGCCGGTCTCTAGCCTTTGATAACTAAGGTGAATCAGCCTCGCCACAAATATGCTGCGGAATTCCAGCGTATTTGAGGTTGACGGCTTGATAACTAGGCCCCATTGCCTCTTTTAATACATGCTAGTATCTTATTAGCCTTTGAAGCTGCTGCCCTGCATAGTGCACCCATCTTTAGCTTGTTATCTATTACTACCCCCAAATCCCTTTCCTCCTGTGTTTGGCTAAGTCTTGTCCCATTTAAATAATACGTTGCCTGCTTATTTTTACTTCCAAAATGTAGAACCTTGCATTTTCCCGTATTAAATCTCATTTTCCATTTACCTGCCCATACTTCAAATTTAATTTAAACAACCTTCCAATTAAGCAATTTGGAAGGTTGTTTAAAATGGTATTCTCTATCTGAATCATGAAAGAAAAAAATTGGGTTTCATGTCCCTTAAAACATATTCGGCTAGATTACAAGTTTTGTCGGTAAAAACTTGCGTTGCTAACGCTCCTTTTTTTTCCAGCGCTCACTTTAAACAACGCTGGTATTACAAGTTTTCTGAATGGCTGCGTTAGCCTCAGAAAAGTGAGCGTTGTGCAAATTTAGCGCCACTTCTACCTGTAATACAAGCGTTGCTTACGGTAGCGGTAAGCTGGAAAAACGTGCTTGTGCACGATCACCCCATAGGAAACAATGGGGCTGAGCTGGCTGAAAAAAACCTAACACCTGCAAAAAAGCAGCGTTCAGCTCCTAACGCAGTCCCATTGTTTCCTATGGGAAAACACTTTCTAAGTCTACACCTAACACCCTAACATGAACCCCGAGTCTAAACACCCCTAACCTTACACTTATTAACCCCTAATCTGCCGCCCCCGACATCCTCACCACCTGCATTATATTATTAACCCCTAATCTGCCGCTCCGGACACCGCCGCCACCTACATTATACCTATGAACCCCTAATCTGCTGCCCCTAACATCGCCGACACCTACATTATATTTATTAACCCCTAATCTGCCGCCCCCAATGTCGCCGCCACCTAACTACAATTATTAACCCCTAATCTGCCGACCGGACATTGCCACCACTAAAATAAATGTATAAACCCCTAAACCGCTGCACTCCCGCCTTGCAAACACTAGTTACATTTTATTAACCTCTAATCTGCCCCCCAACATTGGCGACACCTATCTAAAATTATTAACCCCTAATCTGCCGCCCCCAACGTCGCCGCTACTATATTAAATGTATTAACCCCTAAACCTAAGTCTAACCCTAACCCTAACACCCCCCTAATTTAAATCTATTTTTAATAAATCTAAATAAAATTACTATAATTAAGTAAATTATTCCTATTTAAAACTAAATACTTACCTATAAAATAAACCATAAGATAGCTACAATATATAACTAATAATTACATTGTAGCTAGCTTAGGGTTTATTTTTATTTTACAGGCAAGTTTGTATTTATTTTAACTAGGTACAATAGCTATTAAATAGTTAATAACTATTTAATAGCTACCTAGTTAAAATAATTACAAAATTACCTGTAAAATAAATCCTAACCTAAGTTACAAATACACCTAACACTATACTATCAATAAATTAATTAAATAAATTAACTACTATTATCTAAAATAAAATACAATTAAATAAACTAAACTATAGTACAAATAAAAACAAACACTAAATTACAAAAAATAAAAAAATATTACAAGAAGTTTAATCTAATTACACCTAATCTAATCCCCCTAATAAAATAAAAAAGCCCCCCAAAATAATAAAATTCCCTATCCTAAACTAAATTACAAATAGCCCTTAAAAGGGCCTTTTGCGGGGCATTGCCCCAAAGTAATAAGCTCTTTTACCAGCCCTTAAAAGGGCTTTTTGCGGGGCATTGCCCCAAAGTAATCAGCTCTTTTACCTGTAAAAAAAAGAAATACAATACCCCCCCATCATTACAACCCACCACCCACACACCGCTACTCTAAAACCCACCCGATCCCCCCTTAAATAAACCTAACACTACCCCATTGAAGATAACCCTACCTTGAGCTGTCTTCACCCAGCCGGGCCGAACTTTTCATCTGATCCGGGCACAAGTGGTCCTCCAGCCGGGCAGAAGTCTCCATCCACATGGCATCTTCTATCTTCATCCTTCCGGCGATAAGCGGCTCCATCTTGAAGACTTCCGGCGCGGAACATCCTTCTCGGATTCTATCAGCCAATCGGAATTAAGATAGGAAAAATCTGATTGGTTGATTTAATCAGCCAATCGGATTGAAGTTCAATCCGATTGGCTGATTGGATCCGCCAATAGAATTGACCTCGCATTCTATTGGCTGATCCAATCAGCCAATCGGATTGAACTTCAATCCGATTGGCTGATTAATTCAACCAATCGGCCAATCGGAATTCGAGGGACGCCATCTTGGAGGACGTCATTTAAAGGACCAGCCATTCGTCGGCCGAGAAGGGTGTTCTGCGCCGGAGGTCTTCAAGATGGAGCCGCTCATCGCCGGAAGGATGAAGATAGAAGATGCCGCTTGGATGAAGACTTCTGCTGGATGGAGGACCTCTTCTGCCCCGATCGGATGAAGACTTCTGCGTTTATTTAACCCTTTGAGTGCTAATGATGGCTCTGAGCCGTCACAGAGTTTCCCACTCTGGTGCTAATGACAGCTCAGAGCCGTCACTAGCACTCTCCCACCTTGAGGGAGATCTGGGGGCTCCCACCCGCTCCTACCCCGGCGATCGTGCCTGTAGAGTGACAGGCATCGCCAGGGCTTCCCGTTTTGCATGGTGACATCACGCGCAATAACGTGATGGCGTCACCGCGCAACTTTATTTATACTTAACAATGTTAAGTATAGGAGTAGGGGGCATGCTGCTTAGAAACCTGTATCTCAGGCATCTAAGCAGCTACAGACCCCCAAGACCCACCATTGGAAAGGTAATCGCCTTGGGCGTCTGAAAAAAAAATTAAAAAAAGTTTAAAAAAATGTTAAAAAAATAAAAAAAAACATTAAAAAATCTTAGCACCCAGGTGGGAAAGTTTTTAGCACTCAAAGGGTTAAGGGGGGATCGGGTGGGTTTTAGATTAAACTTCTTTTAATATTTTTTTATTTTTTGTAATTTAGTTGTTTTTTTTTGTACTATAGTTTAGTTTATTTAATTGTATTTTATTTTAGATAATTGTAGTTAATATTTTTAATTAATTTATTGATAGTGTAGTGTTAGGTGTATTTGTAACTTAGGTCAGGATTTATTTTACAGGTAATTTTTAAATTGTTTTAACTAGGTAGTTATTAAATAGTTATTAACTATTTAATAGCTATTGTACCTAGTTAAAATAAATACAAAGTTGCCTGTAAAATAAATATAAATCCTAAAATAGCTACAATGTAATTATTAGTTATATTGTAGCTATCTTATGGTTTATTTTATAGGTAAGTATTTAGTTTTAAATAGGAATAATTTATTTAATTATAGAAATTTTATTTAGATTTCTTAAAAACAGATTTAAGTTAGGGGGGTGTTAGGGTTAGACTTAGGTTTAGGGGTTAATACATTTAATATAGTAGCGGCGACATTGGGGGCGGCAGATTAGGGGTTAATAAAATGTAACTAGTGTTTGTGAGGCGGGAGTGCGGCGGTTTAGGGGTTAATACATTTATTATAGTGTCGGCGATGTCTGGTCGGCAGATTGGGGGTTAATAAGTGTAGTTAGGTTGCGGCAACATGGGGGGGGCAGATTAGGGGTTAATAAATATAATGTAGGTGTCGGCGATGTTAGGGGCAGCAGATTAGGGGTTCATAGGTATAATGTAGGTGGCAGCGATGTCCGGTCGGCAGATTAGGAGTTAAATAATTTTATTATAGTGTTTGCGATGTGGGGAGGCCTCGGTTTAGGGGTTAATAGGTAGTTTATGGGTGTTAGTGTACTTTGTAGCACTGTAGTTAAGAGCATTATGTTCCGGCATTAGCCCATAAAACTCTTAACTACTGACTTCTAAGACTTGTAATACCAGCGTTAAGCAAATCCCATTAAAAAGATAGGATACGCAATTGACGTAAGGGGATTTGCGGTATGGAAAAGTCGCGGAAAAAAGTGAGCGGTACACCTGTACCTGCCTGACTCGTAATACCAGCGGGCGTTAAAAAGCAGCGTTAGGACCCCTTAACTCTGCTTTTTAAAGCTAATGCCGAAACTCGTAATCTAGGCGATTGTTACTAGATTCCAATGAAATAAAAACAACAGTAAAAGAATCTGACAGTTTAAAATATGTCTGCAACAAGGCTAGCATTACAGATGGCACAGCCTATCACAGCAGTAGAGAGTTTTATCTGTAATATCTTTTATTGGGATAGGAGGCAGATACTAAACTGTTCTTAATCTGTAGTAGAGACAGGGAATATAACAAACACACATCACATTGTACAAAAAGAATGTTTAAAACTGCACTTGGTTTGCATGTACCTAACATTTAAAAATGCAGAACAGATGACAAGCAAGCTGATAAAATACTGACACTCTCCTATCAATCAACTTGTTTGGATGAGGGTAACCAGTAGGAAGTGCCATCTGAGAGACAGTCACATTCTATAAAGTGCCTCTTAATATAATTTGCAAGCTAGAGTTGGCTGTTTGTCAATGATGTGGAAAGTCACTCACAGCAACAAGCATATGGTACCAATAGGTTAAAATAAAATGTCATCAATGCAAAATAACAAACATTTCAGGAGCACTGATCCAGTTTAGTCTGCCTACTTCCAAACAGGCAGAAACAGAAAGTATACAAAAAGGAAGGGGAGGGGCATTTGCAGGGATGGGAATCCACCCACTAAGACTTCTATAAAGCAGTTCTACATTCTCCAAAGGTCAGTGTTCATCTACCCACCAGTAATAATATGGTTCGATGAGGGAAAGTTTGAGATAATCCAACTATTATTAGATAACCTGATAATCATATGTCAATGTGCCAAGTTTTAGAAACATCCCAAAGAAAAATGTTTGGTTTAGCATGGGTATAGTCCAGTCTTGTGCCTGCATATCCCAGACATTCAAAAATGTATTTAATGTATGTATGAAATACAATTTGCTGATCGGTGATGACCATGCCTTTACATGCTTTGGTCACTGACATTACATTCTCGTAAGATCATGTGTAATTACAGCATCTCCCAGCCCATCGTATATGTCTGCTCTGTGTGTCATTGCAGGCACATTTGATGCAACATTAGGCAAATGCTCAGAGCTTCAATATTTTTGCAGTGCAGCTAACACTGTCAGTAGACTTGTTTTTGCTATGTTCATCCTACTTGCCTATGTTTGCAGGCACTGCCAGGAAAGTTCTGCTCGAGAGGCCATGGTAACCACACATAAGGGCTATTAAATGACGTTGTTAGACATAACATGTAGCTATGAGAGTCACTGTCATTTTATAAGAACAATAATATCAGTCTATGAACAACACTATTTGAGAGCCCTCATGGGCTAATAATACTAATTACACCCAATGAAGAAAAAGAACATAATGAAATAATGGAACAATCAGCAGAGGTACAACCCTGGCTCACAAGGATATGTTTTCTAATTACTTCTGCTGTTATAACCTTTCACAAAGTAAGCATAAGCGTGCAGCCTTCCTCAGCACTTGATTACTCTCCTGCCTTATTACTGTCTTTTTGTTCACAAGATAGATACCAAGTTTCATCAAAAACATCCCCAACGCTTCATTTAAAGGGACAGTCGAGTCCAAAAAAAAACTTCCATGTTTAAAATAGGGCATGTGATTTTAAACAATTTTCCAATTTACTTTTAACACCAATTTTATTTTGTTCTCTTGGTATTCTTAGTTGAAAGCTAAACCTAGGAAGGCTCATATGACAAAGCCCTTGAAGGCACATGCTTTTTTATTTGCTTTTCAAAACAGGGGAGAGCTAGTTCATGTAAACCATATAGATAACATTGTGATCGCGCCCGTGGATTGTGGCAGACACTGCACTAATTGGCTAAAATTAAAGTCAATAGATAATAAATAAAATGTCATGTGATCAGGGGGCTGTCAGAAGATGCTTAGATACAAGGTAATCACAGAGGTAAAAAGTTTATTAATATAACAATTTTGGTTATGCAAAATTGGGGAATGGATAATAAAGGGATTATCTATCTTTTTAAACAACACAAATTCTGGTGTTGACCATCCCTTTAAGTATGTCATTAGCACCTCACCCTAATAAGCTTAGCACAACTGGGTTAGCTGCAAATAATATGCTTTCTACAGCTACCGATATAACCCCACACATATTAATAAAAGCTAATGATTACATTCATGTGACCGGTGTTATATTTCTTTGCTATTTCTTTACAAATAAGTAATAATTGAATATCAATGATTGGTTACAATTTAACATAAATACAATATATATATATATATATATATATATATATATATATATATATTGCAACACAAATATCTGCACTCACTGGACTTATGTGAAAACAACTTTATAGAAGTGATGTTTCGGGGTACAACACCCCTTCCTCAGACACAGGTTGGAGGATTTGTGATAGAAAGGGAGACACTCAATGAATCAGGGCAATCCATGCCAGCATCCTGCTCCTGCTGTAACCCACCACACCAACACCTTTGAGTGTGGAAATACTAAGACTATGGATGCTCACTTACACTCTGCATGTCTGCTGGGAACCAAGGTGAAGTTGGCAGCCTGTGGGTTTCGAACAATGTCTTGCCAAAGTATGGTATCTTCATAGCAGAGGAACTTATTCTCGGCAACATAAACTCCTCCATTCAAGATCTCTGTATTAAGAGAAACAAAGAAACAATGGTTACAGATGCATATACGTTTTTGGCAGAGATACAATACTTATTTTAAATTGAAATATACTTGAAAGGGACATGAAAATCAAAAATAAATTGTAATGTTTCAGATAGAGTATGCAACTTTAATATATTTTCAAATTTACTTCTATTATCACATTTACTTCATTGTCTTGGTTATCCTTTGTTGAAAAGCATACCTAGGTAACATGAGTAACAGCAATGCAATACTGGGAGCTATCTGGTGATTGGTGGCTATGCACATATGACTTGTCATTGACTCAAAAGATGTATTCAGTTTGCTTTCAGTATTGCATTGCTGCTCTGGAACTGACTAACTAGTTCACAGGGGTTAGACATATTGTTATATGCAAGCTCCAAAAATGCTCTAACGCATCTTCTCTGAATTGTTATAGCTACACCTGCCTCTTGCCAAGTGACCTTTTTATATAGTAGGAACCTCTGACCTATGTTTTTATTATGTGTTTAGAGCAACTAGTTCCTAACTTTAATCCAATTTGTTCATTAAAAGAAAACCAAATAAAAGCTGGAGGACATTCTAGGGGAGAGAAAAAAAAAAGAAAAACGTTGTTTAACAAAGTGTTGCGCTAAAACTTCTGCCTTTGGGCAGACAATGCAGCAGCTGATTCGCTGTATTAGTCATTGATACTCTGGCAAGCGGCTGGCATCTTAATGGTCTTCAGTTTGTGGCTACATCAAATGTTTTAATTAAGATGTTTTTTTTTTCATTGTTATTATTTTAGTCTTCAAGTGGATAACAAGTCAGGTGCCAACAAATCTTTTGAAAAACAGGAAGAAAAAAAAAAGGATTGAAGTTGGATACATTCCATGTAACTTGTAGCGCCTCTTCTAACATTTACCATTGACGCTTGCAGATAAACGCTATTAGTATTATTTTATTGAGTTTAATCGACAGAACAGACAAGACAGTTAATGTGTCTGCAAAATCCCCAAGGTTTTTTTGTTGTTGTTTTTTTATTGAAGTTTTCAAAGAGAAAAACTTACAAAAATGTCACATGTCAGAATTCAAATAATACTATAGTTAGTAAAGAATAAGATCTGAAATATTGTCATCTGCTGCAAAGCGTACAGAATGAGATAAAGATAAATATCAGCAGAAAAGCAACTTGTGACCACAACATTGTGTCTTATGCTTAGGGTGAAGAATGTAACACAGTGAAATTGGCAACACATAATATGTTATTATATAAAAGAATTTATATAAATGAGATGACATGAAGAATAAATTCGATGACCAGCCTCTCCACTCTGGAAAGACAAATTTAAAAAGTCTCATCAGTACTGTGAGGTACCTCAAAGAATTTTAGAAAGATAATTGTTTTTTTTTTTTGTTTTTTAAATAGTCTTTTATTGAGGTTATGCGAAATAAAAGAACGTACAGTAAATGCCATGAAACATTAATAACATTTTCAATGATATAATACACAATGTGGCAAGAGACATACACCATAATATGGCCCTATGAAACCTCGATTTTACAATATTAGACATGAAGTCTCAATTTTCTATTTTACGCCCTCCATAATACAAAAGGGATCCAAGATCCAAAGCAAACAAATATAGTAGAAGAGAGCTGTGATAATATGGAGCAATGATACAGGCATGTGTTTAAATATTAAATTACACATTAAATATAATGTGGTAAGGGCCACTTCTGAAGTATATATGAAATATTAAATGATAACTTAATATACAACGGGTGAACAACGCTTTTGACAATGTAGTATAAATATTGAGCATGATACAAATATATCAAGTAAACTTTGATTTGGGGGGCGGAGGATCAACAATAAAATGATGAACAGTATTAGAATATGAAATCAACATGAGCAGAACAAGCTAGGGAGCTATTTGCTAAAGCTGTCACTGGAGAAATGCTAGGCCACTATATTAAATAATAATACTAAAATAGTGAAAGACATGAGCTTCAGGGATTCTTGGTGAAGTATGGAAAAGAGTAAATAATCCCAGTAGGGAGGTACCTGGGTTCAAGTTTATTGAAATAATATTATGCTTACCCAGTATTAGGCTAGGTGTCTACAATTATCCCAGATCCCCTTAGTAGCTGTTTTACCCCATTTAAAATAGTTTATACATTAAATGCCATTTGCGTATAGATTTTCTTGTGATCCATACTATGTGGGGGCATCTGCGATAGTTATATTTAGGTCCCTTGGAGAAAAATGATCTGGAGAGATATTCTGAGTGAACAAAAAGAGGAATGAAATTTACTCTAGGATTATGCAATTGAACTAAGGACATTTTTGAGGCAATCACATGGCTGTGCTTGAGCACTTAGGCTGGCACAGGTAAGCTTCCAGTCTCGGCCGCTGACAGGGAAACTTGGGTTGTAATAGCCTTTTAAATGGAAAATAGGAATGCTTACAATGAATAAACCAAATAATTAGGAATTCAACAGATTCCCTTGATAAAAAAAGCTTAGTTATCTCTAAGAATAAGACTGGTTTGCAAAATAACCCATAAGGGATCTGTATAATAGTAGCTCCATGGTAATATACAATATATCTAGACATGTAACTTATGTCTATATACCCTATGAGTAAGGTTAGGCTTAAAAGGATATGAAACCCAAAAATTTTCTTTTGCGATTCAGACAAAGTGTTCAATCATAAAAAAGTCAAATTTATCAAATTTGCTTCATTCCCATAGTATCCTGCTATTTGTTGAAGAGATACCTGCGTCTGGAACACTACATGCTGCCATTTACAGCTCTTGCAAATGGATACAATTCTTGCAAAACTGCTGCTATATAGTGCTCAAGACAAGTGCACGCTCTTTAGCTTACATCCCAGCTTTTCAATAAAAGATACCAAAAGAACAAATAAAATGTGATAATGGAATTACATTAGAAAGTTGTTTAAAATGACATGCTCTATCTGTAAAGGTTTTAGACATCATGGAACTCTGAAATGTAATGCTTATGTAAAAGGTGAAAACCAATAATATTCCAATATATCAGCAATGTTACCCATTAACGGTGGAGAGAAGTTTCTCTATAGAAATAGTATACAAGGCTAGATTTAACCATTCTGTTTTAGTAGGTATGTTTTGTTGTTTCCAGAGTCGTTTTGCACAGTTTATAGTATATTAAATATTTGGTTGATGAATTGGTAGGAAAAAAGATAAAAGTTTCCGGGAGATTGTTTTATTGAAGCAAATAGTTTCAAAAGGGGTCACTGATCTAGTTACATTTTTGCGATCAATATCTAATTCTATAAAATTTTAATTCTGTTATGTGAAGAACATTGGAATGTGAAACATTCATATTTTGATGTAGGGTTAGCGCACATGAGAATATGTGATCGGGTTTGCACGCGAGCAGGTTGTTAGGGTTTTTTTTCTCAATTTTTTGCTCCACGATAAAAGTTCGGCTTTTGCACTTGTCGGGTCCGCACACAACCGAAAAACTGTTTACTTTCAACTCATAATACCAGTGCAAAAAAGCTTACTTCTAGTGCAATTAATCCTCAAGTGGGAGTGTTAAATAGCGCTCCATCTGTAATCTGGCCCATAGACTTCCAAAGTGAGTAGTACAAACATGATATTTTCTTAAAACAGCATGTCATTTTTTTTTATTTATTTTTTTACAATGTCCATTTAAAAGGACATTCTGGACAAAATGTAAATGCACATAGATGAATAACATCTTTGAATAGAAACATATTTGCAATATACTTGTATTAACAAAACTGCTTCTAGTAATCATTGTTTTAGTGTTAACATTTTTCTCTGCACGTGCATGTGTAGCATACCTAGATATTCTCAGTGCACTAGCAACTTAAATACTGCAGCTGCTAAGAGAGTCAGTGAGGCTTGTAATCATGTCAGCAATTAACAAACTGAGTCATTACCAGATGGTACAAGCACATTATGCTCTCTAAGCAAGTGCTGTTTTTAAAATACTGGTGCACGGTACAGCACTTTTGAAACATCTATAGCTTTTATTGGAAGCTTTTTTGTTAACACGTGTATATTGCAAAAATGCTTTTTTTCAGAACTCAAATGCACCCATGTGATTTCAGTTTTGACTGGAATGTCCCTTTAAGTTAAGTTGAGAGTGGTACTCTAGTTGGTTGGCATGTAAACAGCCTTCCCAGAACCCTATGCTTTGAAGGACTTTAAAGTAGTGAAGGGTATTTTAAGCAGTTACTTCTTACACAATTATAAGCAAGGCAATAATAATCACAAGGCAATAAGTCCCAGAGAGTCCAGGGTGAAATTTTTGATAACCTCAACCGGAAATCACTGGCCAGCTAGAGACATGGAGTCTGAAAGAGCTCCCTGGTCTTTATCAAAAAACAATTTGGTGACAGTGAGGTAGGAGATCACCATTAGTACAGTGATTACATGAATATAAGTGGAGCATTTCCCTTTTATAATTGAGGGGTCAAATGCCCCTCCAAATAAAGAAGAGGGAGAAAAAGGAATCCTGTAAAAGTCACCCCCCCCCAACACACACATACACACACAGAAAATCTACCTTCTGCCCAGTGGGGTAGGTGATTTCTATTTTTTATGATGATCTTCTTCATCCTAGAAGAAACATAAATTATGCTTACTGATCATTTCATTTCCATCTGTGGGAGGAGAGTCCACTGCTTCTTTCATTACTTGTGGGAAATAAGAACCTGGCCACCAGGAGACGGCAAAGACACCCCAGTCAAAGGCTTAAATACCTCCCCCACTCCCCTCACCCCCCCCCCCCCCCACTCATTCTGCTGAGGGAACAAGGAACAGTAGGAGAAATATCAGGGTATAAATGGTGCCAGAAGAATAAAATTAAATTTAGGTCTGCCCAACAGAGAAACAGGCGGGAGTAGTGGACTCTCCTCCCACAGATGGAAATGAAATTATCAGATAAGCATAATTTATGTTTTCCATCTTAATATGAGGAGAGTCCACTGCTTCATTCATTACTTGTGGGAAAAAATACCCAAGCTCTAGACGACACTGAATGAAATAAACGGGAGGGTAAAAGTAGGCGGACTCTAAACTGAGGGCACCACAGCCTGCAGAACCTTTCTCTCAAAAGCTGCTTCCGCCAAAGCAAAAACATAAATTTTGTAGAATTTTGCAAAAGTATGTAAGGAAGACCAAGTCGCCGCCTTACAAATCTGCTCCATAGAAGCCTCGTTCTTAAAGGCCCAAGAAGAGGCCACAGCCCTAGTTGAGTGAGCCGTAATTCTCTGAGGAGGCTTATGTCCCGCTGTCTCTTAGGCCAGACGGATAATGCTCCTCAACCAAAAAGACAGTGAAGTGGAAAAGGCCCTCTGCGCTTTCCTAAATACACAACAAATAAAGACAAAGTCTGTCTGAATTCCTTTGTGGCCTGAAGATAAAACTTCAAGGCCTGAACCACGTCCAAATTATGAAGCAACCTTTCCTTTGACGAAGAAGGGTTAGGACACAAGGAAGGAACTATTATTTCCTGACTGATGTTACAATTCAACATGACCTTGGGAAGAAATCCCAATCCAGTGTGAAGAACAGCCTTATAAGCGTGAAAAACAAGGTAAGGAGGCTCACCCGCTAACTCAGAGACTCAGCGAGTCGATGCAATAGCCAGTAGGAATAGGATCTTCTAGGAAAGAAGTATAATGTCAAGCGCATGCATAGGCTCAAACAGAGCCCTCTGCAAGATATTAAAGGGACAGTCTAGTCCAAAATAAACTTTCATGATTCAGATAGAGAATGTAATTTTAAACAATTTTCCAATTTACTTTTAGCACCAATTTTGCTTTGTTCTCTTGGTATTCTTAGTTGAATTTTGACAGTTGTTCACCACTAGAGGGTGTTAGTTCACGTTTATCATATAGATAACACTGTGCTCAAGCATGTGGAGTTCCAGTGAGCAAGCTCTAATTGGCTAAAATGAATGTCTGTCAAAAGAACTGAAATAAGGGGGCAGTTTGCAGAGGCTTAGATACAAGGTAATCACAGAGGTAAAAAATGTATTTATATAACTGTGTTGGTAATGCAGAACTAGGGAATGGGTAATAAAGGGATTATCTATCTTTTCAAACAATAAAAATTCTGGTTTAGACTGTCCCTTTAAGAACCAAATTTAGGCACCAAGGAGGAGCAGAATTTCAAAAGACAGGTCTAATCTTAGACAGAGCCTGAACAAAGGACTGAATATCAGGAAGCTCTGCTAGTTTCTTGTGCAACAGTACAGATAAGGCCGAAATCTGACCCTTTAAGGAACTGGCAGCAAGACCCTTATCCAGACCATCCTGGAGAAAGGCCAGAATCCTGGATACCCTAACCTTGTGCCAGGGATAGCCACGTTCCTCACACCAGGACAAGTAGATCCTCCACACCATATGATAGATGCGCAGAATGAACAGCTTCCGGGCCTGAATCAGAGTATCAATCACTCTCTCAAAATACTCTCTTGGCTAAGACTAGACGTTCAATCTCCATGCAGTCAGCCTCAGAGAATCAAGATTTTGGTGTAGAAATGGACCCTGAACCAGCAGATCTCTGCGACAAAGTAACCTCCATGGAGGAGATGATGACATCCCCACCAGATCCGCAAACCACGTCCTCGGTGGCCACGCTGGAGCAATCAGAATAGCCAAAGCTTGCAACTGCTTGATGCAGGCCTCTACATGAGGTAGAAGTGGCAATGGTGAAACAATGTAAAGTAGGTTGAACTCCCAGGGCACCGCTAAGGCATCTAACAGCTCTGCCTTGAATCCTATCCTGTAGTTCTGGGCTATGACCTCCTGAACCCAAGGGTCCTGAACATCTCTTATCCAGGACTCCAAAAAAAGAGATAGTCTGCCCCTACACGATCCAGAGACGGATCAGGGACCGCCCTTTCATGCTGATTTTGTCTTGGCAGGCTTCTTACTCTGCTTGGTCGTGTTCAAAGAGTGAGCTGGTTTCCAAAATCCCTTGGACTGCTCGGTTTTCGTGGCTCTCTGCTGGCATTGAGACTTGTCCGAACGAAAGGGACGAAAGGTAGAACCCTTAAGCTTACTCTTCTTATCCTGCGGTAGGAAAGCACCCTTGCCCCCTGTGACCGTGGATATAGTAGAGTCCAAACCAGGGCCAAAAAGAACCTTTCCCTAAAACAGGAGGGAGAGTAATCTAGACTTGGAAGTCATGTCCGCAGACCACGACTTTAACCACAGAGCCCTACGGGCCAGAACAGAAAAACCTGAAGTCTTGGCATTCAGGAAAATAATCTGCATATTTGCATCATGGATGAATGAATGAGCTACCCTTAAGGCCATAATTCATTCCTGTATCTCCTTGAGGGGAGTCTCCACCTCGACCATAGCTGACAGGACATCACACCAATAGGTAGAAGATCCAGCCACCGCAGCGACTGCCGCTGCTGGTTGAAAAACGAACCCCGTGAGTTGGAACATCTTCCTTAAAGGAACAGTATACACTCATTTTCATATAACCGCATGTAATAGACACTACTATAAAGAATAAGATGCACATATACTGATATAAAAATCCAGTATAAAACTATTTAAAAACTTACTTAGAAGCTGTCAGTTTGGCCCTGTTCAAAAGGTAGCTGGAAAGCCCACTGCAAGTGGCAAATAAGACACTCCCCCTCTCCCTGCTTTTGCATATGAAAAGACTCTTTACACAAAAAAGGAGCAAGCTGGAGAAGGTAGCTGACGGTATTCACATAAAACTTTGGGGCTTGGTTAGGAGTCTGAAAATCAGAGCAATGTTATTTAAAAATAAGCAAAACTATACATTTATTTTTTTTAAAAAAACTTTATAGGCTATATAAATAGATCATCTACAAAACATTTATGCAAAGAAAAAATGAGTGTATAATGTCCCTTTAACATGGACATTTTTTTGTCCATGTGCTCCTTGAACAAAGAGCTTACTTCGAATGGGATAGTTGTTCGCCTAGCGAGGGTGGAAATAGCACTATCCAACTTAGGAATGGCCCCTCCACAGCTCGAGCTGCGAGTTTGGAATGGGGAAGAGGGGGAAAATGATGAGCCAAGTTTCTCCCATTCATTCTTAGTAATATTAGCCATTTTAATGGGAAGCGGGAAGGTCTGTGGAACCACCCTGTCCTTGTAAACCCTATCTAGTTTAGGGATCAAAGGTTCCTCCAGTAATTTTGGAACTGGAACCTCTAGCGTAGCTAGCGCTTCCTTTAGCAGAAAGCGCAAATGCTCCATCTTAAATTTAAAATCGGGCTCCTCCGAAGACAGAGGCCTAGATGTTGCAGATTTCGACCCAGAAAGAGTGTCCTCCGAAGAGTCGGAATCGTCTTCATCAGCGGATAATCTGTCAGAGACATCCAGTGGAGTCGAGGGACGGATAGCTATGATTCACCTTTCGCTTGCGCTTAGTAGGGCGTAGTAAGGCATTAAAGACCACAGACACCACTGTTTGTAAATGCTCAGCAAAATCTGGCAGCCAAAAGGACCCTCCCACGGGAGGATTAGGATTGGCCTGGGGAGATGCATGTGCAATCGGAGATGAATGTAGGGAACACACCTCCCGGAACGGAAAACCCTCAGAGATGGACAGCTCAGTTGTACTAAATACCTTTTTTTTAGATATTGCAATCTTATCAAAGCATGTGGAACAGAGTTGAGCAGGTGGATCAACCGGGACATCCTCATAAATTTCCACAGTTGTTAGGTTTAATTAAAGAGGGAGTGCCCTCTAACATATCAGAGTCCTCCATAGCTTGCACCTTTATTACGGACTAGATATAAGCTAAAGGGCACCTTTATATCCCAATGGCAGGGGCACTCACCACCTCCTACCTGTCAAGAAAGAGGAAGCTGAAGCGGCCGCACCCAGTCACATGGAGTGCCATGCAAGAACCGCCCCTGCACTAAAGAGAAAACGCGCCAAAAAATGCCACGCTGATATCTAAAAAAAAACCTAACTGTTCTCACACATGTCGCAGCATAAACACAATAAACAGTAGACAACATTGTGTACAAATCCCCCCCTATTCCATAACCACCATTCATGGGGTATTAACCCTTGATTTTATAGAGATAAAAGGGGACACACTGTGACCCTGTCTTCTTACGTTATCATATGTATATAATGAAATGCTCTTACCAGAATCTGCGCCGTGGAACAGGAACACGGCCTTTCAAGTGTGACAGGTTAGTAGTGTTGCTCCTGACATGGACTTGAGAGCATAAAGCAGGCAGTGAAACTCGTCAATGCTGATTGCTTATGGAGCTGTTAATCTGAGTTAGGATGGTTTCGCAGAAAGACTCTCCCTGCATCTCCGGACACTAACTTTCACCCATGCTCTCACTGAGAGGCTGACAGGATTACTTAAAACTCCAGTCCCATTGCGAAGAGTACTACCCTCCATAAGAGACTACTCCGAATCTTCCGACACTTCTCTGCCAACCTCCTGTGACGAAAGGCAAAGAATGACTGGGGAATGAGGGGAGTGGGGGAGGTATTTAAGCCTTTGGCTGGGGTGTCTTTGCCTCCTCCTGGTGGCCAGGTTCTTAATTCCCACAAGTAATGAATGAAGCAGTGGACTCTGCTACCATTAAAATGGAAATAAGCTATCTGTTGGAGCCTGCCTCACTCTCAACCAAAACATCATGGTGTCTTCTTTTACAGGTGTCCGTCTTAGAAAATCATTAGACCCCATTATTTGAATAAGGACATTATGTTCCTCTAAGCTGGGTAGGGGAAATATGGTCTCAGCAGGAGCCCACATTCCCATCCCTCAAGCAGCGAGGAACAGCCTTTGTCTGTGTACGCTTTTTCATTAATTGTGTCTAAAGCCACCACACACTACAAGATGACATAATCACATCAAAACAGAGATCTCTTTTTATTCTGCCACTAGAGAAAAGCAAGTGCAGGAGATAAATGGAAAATGTTTCCTTGTTATCCTATGCATCCAAACAGTAAATGTGCAAGTATTGGTTGCTTATACATAGGATTTTAATCAGCTGTGAATTCAGCCTAATAGTTATTTAGGGTTCCGATGTTTGAATATTTAAAAGAGCATTACAGTAGCCTAAAAGAAAATGTCACAACTGCTTCCAGCATTTCCATTGCCCACTTCCAAGAATTATGTCAGAATCAGCTCCTGATTGGCTGCAGACATTCTCCCAGCTAACATGGAACTCATACAGCTGTAATTATTAGAAGCACAACTTTTGTCAGCATAGAAAAGTGTTACAGGGAGCTGGGTATTTCACATTTTCAAATACTTTCTCACAAAGGCTTTTGCTTTCTAGCACTTACACCATCAATTGCTTAGTACCATTTGTGTTGTAAAGAATTTTATGTTACTTTAATATACGTATTTATAAAATATTCAATATTTGTCATTTCATTTTTAAAGTTCAGGGATACAATTGCATTTATTTGGTTAGACTTGCTGTTGTGTCCTAGGAAACAGCTGGTTCCTATGCATCTTGAAAGTATTGTTTGCTTAATATATGAAATGGGGTGAGGGCTCATACTATTTGTGGATAAAGCAACCCTGATCTCCTTCCTCAGACTTTTATGCATGGATTTAATTGCAATTAATGTGCCATACATCAACTTAGAGTTAATTTAACTTCTAACACAATCCTCTCATCATCTAGAATAGTAAACACACGTCTTTAAACAGCTGTTTCTACAAAGATCTCTTTACTTAATAATATGTATTAATAGTCTGCTTGCTATAGAACCATATTACTTTCTTAGAACAATAAATTGAAACTGCTATCTTTAATAATAATAACAAAAAATCAGGTTATTTGTATTGCTTACCAGATGGCACATAAGCAGTTTTGCACTCATTATTTATTAATTTAATAAGGAAACCACAATATTTCTAGGAAACATATGATTGAGGTTCTCTTGATCTCTTATCATAGAAAAGAGGCTTAAAACTCAGAAAGAACTGGATATTGCATATATCATCTGGCATGGGATATATGAATGACTGATTTATGCTGATCAGTCTTTGAAAGACAGAATGGGAATAATTATTTTATACTTCTTAACCCCTGCTTGCACGTTTACATGAAATGGATGCCACGCATTTGGCAGTCAACGGGTTTAAAATGAAATAAATACGACCAGGTATGACAAAAATAAATGCACACATAAAAACATAAAATGAAAAAGTAAAGTCATTATTTGAAAGCGTTAGAAGATGCTTATTTAAGACCTGATAGCCAATTTTAAGTAATATTACAAAACCATGTTTCGGTTGCTTAATGTTTCAATGATTTATGGATATATTCAATCGCCTGACAAACTGCTAGAGCGGACTCAAAATTACTGGTTAATTTCAACCACCATAGATGGTTAATTAAGGTCTGTCCAACTGTTTCAATTGAATGGGCTACAATGGATATGTGTTTCATCATATAACTAAAGCTGGTGAAACACAAGATAAATTGTATTCTTCTACATATACAAAGCTTACCACAAACTAAACTATGATCAGAATGAGAAATATTTATGAGTATTGGAATCTGTGACTTGGGGAATGATGATCAAGAACTTGTCGGCATGGAAAGAACCAATGCAAAATCTTTGTGTTCTTTTAGAATTAAATTGTAATATATCAGCCTCTCTTACACTTCCAGCACCCTGTGTATCCAGATAAACAGCTCTCAAGCTAAAAATGTGACTTCCTGAAATTCTTTGGGGACCTGGCAGCACTGATGAGACTTCTTAGATAATCTCGCCAGGGAGGAGAGATATAGATCAGGCCCTTTTAGAGAAGAGGATTTTTATGTATAGGAATCATCTGTGATGGTAAAATATGGGAACAGCTAAAGTTATGGAGATAGCATCATGGATCATGGATCACTTATCTGGGTTAAATACATAGTCAAAGTTGCGCTGTTTTGTCTCTGCAGATGAAATTATAGCTGGTGAGCAAATGAATACCAGATACACACAAGTATGTGCCAGTCTCCTCGTCTGGAGCAGAGAGAGGGTTTCCTAAGCTTCTTAGACTACATGTTTAGTACTTTTGAAGTAGTTAAACACATCGTAAACGTAATTTAAAGAGATTTTGTTTTAAAAAAAATAATATGCAGAACAGAACATTTATGCTAGAAAGTCTCTTTAAAGGGACATAAAAGGCATTTTTTTTTCTACAAACCATTGTAAAGTTTACCAGCAGTAAAATAATTAAACAAATAACTTTATTAAAGGGACACCGAACCGAAATTTTATCTATCATGATTCAGATAGAGCATGCAATTTTAAGCAACTTTCTAATTTACTTCTATTATCAAATTCTTTTCTTTCTCTTGGTATCTTTATTTGAAATGCAAGAATGTAAGTTTAGATGCCGGCCCATTTTTGATGAGCACACTGTGTTGTTCTTGCTGATTGGTGGGTAAATTCACCTACCAATAAACAAGTGTTTGCTATGGTCCTGAACCAAAAAAATAGCTTAGATGCCTTCTTTTTCAAATAAAGAAAGCAAGAGAATTAAGAAAAACATGTTTAAAATTGCATGCTCTATCTGAATCACGAAAGAAAAAAATTGGGTTCAGTGTCCCTTTAAATATTAGCCATTTTGTTGCATTATTCATCTGAAATCTGAATTGTTTCCAATCCCACATTTAAACTAATTATGCAGTCCTATGTTTGGTCAATTTCCAAATAGGTATTATCGTGTATCATCTCTTGCGCATGCTCAATGTAAATTTGCACAAGTCATTGTAAACGTATTTGGTGATGTCACCGGCATTGTTTTCCTTTGCTCGACAAATGCGCAGGCAACATTTTGAGCAGCAGCACAAGCTTCAGAGCAGACAGGCTATAGAAGCAGCGGAGAATATTCTGCCAAACTTTCGCCGAGATTACGAGTTTTGCGGTAACAGGGGTGCATTGCTAACGAGCCTTTTTTTCTTACCGCTCACTTAAGACAACGCTGGTATTACGAGTTTTCTGCAAGCCGGCATTAGCCTCAGAAAAGTGAGCGTTGAGCAAAATTTAGCTCCACATCTCACCTCAATACCAGCGTTGCTTAAATCAGCGGTAAGCTGGCAAAACGTGCTCATGCGCGATTTCCCCATAGGAAACAATGGGGCTGAGCTGGCTTAAAAAAGCCTAACACCTGCAAAAAAGCAGCGTTCAGCTCCTAACGCAGCCCCATTGTTTCCTATGGGGAAATGAATTTTATGTCTGCACCTAACAACCTAACATGAACCCCGAGTCTAAACACCCCTAATCTTACACTTATTAACCCATAATCTGCCGCCCCCGCTATTGCTGACACCTACATTATATTATTAACCCCTAATCTGCCGCTCCGGACACCGCCGCCACCTACATTATACATATGAACCCCTAATCTACTGCCCCCAACATCGCCGACACCTACAACTATATTAAATGTATTAACCCCTAATCTGCCGCCTCCAACGTCGAAGCCACTATTATAAATTATAAACTTGAGCGGAGGTATAATGTTAATTACTGTATGTTGTTGCATGTAAAGGGCAGTGATTGTTTCAATGTGTATTCTTCTTTCCCTCCCTTCCTCTCTCCCTTCTTTCCCTTTCTCCCTCCCTTCCTCTCACAACTCACTCCCCTCAACTCACTCCTTTTTTTCCCTCCCTCCCTTCTTTCTCTCAACTCCCTCCCTTGCTCCCTTCTTTCACTCCTTTCTTTCCCTCACCACTTTTCTCTTTTCTCTCTCCCTCCCTTCCTGCTTTCCTTTCCCTCCCTCTTTTCTCCTCCCCTTCTTTTCTCTAGATTCTCTCAGGGAGAAAATGGTATGAGATGCATGCAATTCAACCCATCTGTATGCAAGTGTTTTGCTAGCCCATTTTCTTTATAATTGTTATGAAAAAAAAACAAAAAAAAACATTTTACACACTGACCCCAAAAAATATGAAAAAAAGGCTTAAAACCTTTGAGGGGTGCAGCATAATTTTGAGTGCCTAGGGCAGCACTAAACTAAACAATAATATCAAACATATATCACAGTTATCTGTTTAGTAAATACAACAATAATCCACAATGAAAACCATTATATCTACACTTAAATTAAGGTACAAATAAACCATCACATTTAATTAAAATATACTATGGGGGGGGGCAAAAGGTACGAGCTGAGTCAAGTTTGGGGGTGGGAAACAACAACAATAAACCCCTAGGAGCAAGTACTGTGTTTGTAAATACCTAATAGTACCCATAATCTAGAGGTAAAGCCTAACATAACTCACAGGGAATTGTGATACTTCTCACCCCCAGGAAGCCTCCTTATACAAAAAACAGGTTTCTGGATATTTAAATATAGTTATTTGTGATCCAGTAAAACTGCAGAATTAACTTAAAGAAATATTTAATTTTCTGAATTAAAAGAGCAAATCATGGAATTTCCCTCTTCCAATAAAGGGCAATGAATATTCTGACTGCCGTGCAAATTGTCACTAACTTATTTTATCAAATTGTAATAACCTAGATGGGGCTATGTAACAAAGCCTGCTCTGGGGTAAGCTGAATGTTCCTACTAAAAATGGTGCTCAGTTTAACCCCAACTAGAAGTTGGAAGTTAAACCCCAACTAGATGCTACTGACCTACAATGCTACCACATGAACAAAAAGTTCCTCTTTCCTCTCAGTCACAAAAACAGGCTTCACTGCTCACCCCCTTTGCTAGCATAGATTCTTGAGGGATGTAAATACCATCTAAAAGCATTTAAAAATAAATAACCCATAGATATAGGTACAAAATAATGCCTCTAGGCACAATGAAAATGTTAATAGATACTGAGTGGAAAAAATTGTAACACCATATTAAAATTTAACTTTTATTGTTGCTACTTGCTAAAAATAAAGAACAGCGAAAAATGTAACACAGTTTGCTGCCATGTGTGAGTTAAAAACACATCAAAACCTGTTCTTTTCTCTAGATTCTCTCAGGGAGAAAATGGTATGAGATGCATGCAATTCAACCCATCTGTATGCAAGTGTTTTGCTAGCCCATTTTCTTTATAATTGTTATGAAAAAAAAACAAAAAAAAACATTTTACACACTGACCCCAAAAAATATGAAAAAAAGGCTTAAAACCTTTGAGGGGTGCAGCATAATTTTGAGTGCCTAGGGCAGCACTAAACTAAACAATAATATCAAACATATATCACAGTTATCTGTTTAGTAAATACAACAATAATCCACAATGAAAACCATTATATCTACACTTAAATTAAGGTACAAATAAACCATCACATTTAATTAAAATATACTATGGGGGGGGGCAAAAGGTACGAGCTGAGTCAAGTTTGGGGGTGGGAAACAACAACAATAAACCCCTAGGAGCAAGTACTGTGTTTGTAAATACCTAATAGTACCCATAATCTAGAGGTAAAGCCTAACATAACTCACAGGGAATTGTGATACTTCTCACCCCCAGGAAGCCTCCTTATACAAAAAACAGGTTTCTGGATATTTAAATATAGTTATTTGTGATCCAGTAAAACTGCAGAATTAACTTAAAGAAATATTTAATTTTCTGAATTAAAAGAGCAAATCATGGAATTTCCCTCTTCCAATAAAGGGCAATGAATATTCTGACTGCCGTGCAAATTGTCACTAACTTATTTTATCAAATTGTAATAACCTAGATGGGGCTATGTAACAAAGCCTGCTCTGGGGTAAGCTGAATGTTCCTACTAAAAATGGTGCTCAGTTTAACCCCAACTAGAAGTTGGAAGTTAAACCCCAACTAGATGCTACTGACCTACAATGCTACCACATGAACAAAAAGTTCCTCTTTCCTCTCAGTCACAAAAACAGGCTTCACTGCTCACCCCCTTTGCTAGCATAGATTCTTGAGGGATGTAAATACCATCTAAAAGCATTTAAAAATAAATAACCCATAGATATAGGTACAAAATAATGCCTCTAGGCACAATGAAAATGTTAATAGATACTGAGTGGAAAAAATTGTAACACCATATTAAAATTTAACTTTTATTGTTGCTACTTGCTAAAAATAAAGAACAGCGAAAAATGTAACACAGTTTGCTGCCATGTGTGAGTTAAAAACACATCAAAACCTGTTGTTAACAGGTTATACTCATAATACTACATGCAAATATTAGCCAGCGTTCCACTGGTCTATAACAATATAATGTGATGATAGCGAAAAAACTATATGCGTTTGGGCTTACAAATCCCAGCCAGTTGCAAAGTCTAGCAAGGACAATATGTGATAACCAAGGGCCATATGCAATGGTAACTGGAATGGCAAACAAGATTTCTCACTAGGCTCTAATTAGTAGACGGGATCAATGTGTGTGTGCAGTTTATGAATATTTACTATGTACAAATGTTGCCTCAGTTGTATCCTTATTTAAAGTATCACTGTAGCCAGTAGTGAGTGTAAATATTATTAGATAGTAGCCATAGTAATTATAATGCCCCAAGAATGAGATAAGCAAGTATACTTTACATATGTATAAACATTTGAAAATGCTAGAAAATGGTAGCCACACATTAATATTGAAATATAAGTATTACGCTACTGCCCCGCACCACCCTGGCTTTGCAACTTTTAAATAGTTTGCCTTCAGATTCGCATTGAGAAAGAACATCCCCACTTCAACACACCCACCCGTTTATTCAAGGGCCAGTCAATGCTGAAATCAGTTCCCCAGTATTTTTTTTTTATTGGGGTCAGGATTCCTCAAGAACACAGTGAAGCTTACAAACATATTGGCTTACAAGGGACATTGCTGTATTGTTCCAAAATAGCATTAATTTGAAACCTTTACTTTCCTAGCCTCTTTTTTTTGTGTGCCACATTTGTTTGTTCGCTCATTAAAGAAACTACTCATCAAAGATGGTCCCAGAACCTCAGGTTGCATAGTGGCCTGTTACATCTCATACGGTATACAGGGAGTGCAGAATTATTAGGCAAATTAGTATTTTGACCATATCATCCTCTTTATGCATGTTGTCTTACTCCAAGCTGTATAGGCTCGAAAGCCTACTACCAATTAAGCATATTAGGTGATGTGCATCTCTGTAATGAGAAGGGGTGTGGTCTAATGACATCAACACCTTATATCAGGTGTGCATAATTATTAGGCAACTTCCTTTCCTTTGGCAAAATGGGTCAAAAGAAGGAATTGCAAAGCTTCTGAAGCGTGATCATCGAACAATCAAGCGTTTCATTCAAAATAGTCAACAGGGTCGCAAGAAGCATGTGGAAAAACCAAGGCGCAAAATAACTGCCCATGAACTGAGAAAAGTCAAGCGTGCAGCTGCCAAGATGCCACTTGCCACCAGTTTGGCCATATTTCAGAGCTGCAACATCACTGGAGTGCCCAAAAGCACAAGGTGTGCAATACTCAGAGACATGGCCAAGGTAAGAAAGGCTGAAAGACGAGCACCACTGAACAAGACACACAAGCTGAAACGTCAAGACTGGGCCAAGAAATATCTCAAGACTGATTTTTCTAAGGTTTTATGGACTGATGAAATGAGAGTGAGTCTTGATGGGCCAGATGGATGGGCCCGAGGCTGGATTGGTAAAGGGCAGAGAGCTCCAGTCCGACTCAGACGCCAGCAAGGTGGAGGTGGAGTACTGGTTTGGGCTGTATCATCAAAGATGAGCTTGTGGGGCCTTTTCGGGTTGAGGATGGAGTCAAGCTCAACTCCCAGTCCTACTGCCAGTTTCTGGAAGACACCTTCTTCAACCAGTGGTACAGGAAGAAGTCTGCATCCTTCAAGAAAAACATGATTTTCATGCAGGACAATGCTCCATCACACGCGTCCAAGTACTCCACAGTGTGGCTGGCAAGAAAGGGTATAAAAGAAGAAAATCTAATGACATGGCCTCCTTGTTCACCTGATCTGAACCCCATTGAGAACCTGTGGTCCATCATCAAATGTGAGATTTACAAGGAGGGAAAACAGTACACCTCTCTGAACAGTGTCTGGGAGGCTGTGGTTGCTGCTGCACGCAATGTTGATGGTGAACAGATCAAAACACTGACAGAATCCATGGATGGCAGGCTTTTGAGTGTCCTTGCAAAGAAAGGTGGCTATATTGGTCACTGATTTGTTTTTGTTTTGTTTTTGAATGTCAGAAATGTATATTTGTGAATGTTGAGATGTTATATTGGTTTCACTGGTAAAAATAAATAATTGAAAAGGGTATATATTTGTTTTTTGTTAAGTTGCCTAATAATTATGCACAGTAATAGTCACCTGCACACACAGATATCCCCCTAAAATAGCTATAACTAAAAACAAACTAAAAACTACTTCCAAAACTATTCAGCTTTGATATTAATGAGTTTTTTGGGTTCATTGAGAACATGGTTGTTGTTCAATAATAAAATTAATCCTCAAAAATACAACTTGCCTAATAATTCTGCACTCCCTGTAGATAATATGCATCTTTTACTCTATTTATAATACCAGCAAGAAAAATATGATTGTCATTTCAGATTATAAGATATTATAATGCTCTTAGACTGTGATACTATTCATTTGGCCAGCATATCAAGAAGGCAAGGTATTGGATTATGTAGACCTTTATATGTGTAACAGATCTCCGACTGCTTATATAACATTGTTATCTAAAAATATACCTCAACCTACAAATAACAATAATACTAGCAAAACCAATTATTAATATGTTCTCTTGTGTTGCAAGTAAAAGAGCCTATATAAAAAGCACAAATGCAGTCCCTTCAAGCAGTACAATTCACTTAGGGAACACTGAACTCCAGCCTTGAGAAGGGACAATGACAACAGTGTTGACCTGTGATGATGTGGGAGTATTTGTATCATTCAGCCTCTTGTATCCACTTCCAACCTAAGTGCTACTATATCCCCTAGTTTGTTATCTGATTAACGCATTCATTTGCATTTATATTAGTTATGATGTTCTCCTGAAATAAGCTGTATTTAGCTTGCACAATAACACTTCTTTTGTCTCAATGTGTCCTTTGGGTCCTGTGAATCTAAGTGTTTATGTAACCAGATATCGGGGCTCTCTTCATAATTACATGATATACTTTGTCAAGATGTAATTTTTTTTTTAATATTGTTCTGTAAACTGAGATAAGAATCTGCAAAACCTCATACAATATTTCTCAATATTTATACACACCTGTATATTGTTTTCTTGATCTGATTATGATTTCCTGTTTATTCTGCACCAACCACACACTGTCTGTATCTGGCCTTTGTACCTAACTGTATTTATTTTTAAAATAAACATAAAAAATTAAAGAGGTTGATTCCCAATTCTTCAGAAACGTTTATCTAATTTATTTTCAACAGAACAAAAAATAATCACCCTTAAAAGTCTATATGGATTTTTGTAGATAAATCGTTTGATACGTTTTGCTACAAGATTGAGCATATATAAGTAATTAAACACTACCTTATTAATGTTACATACAAAACATCTTGATAGCAACATGTGTGTATTTAACAATCCCTGAAAATACCTTTTATCTTTTCTTCTCTACTGAGGCCAATTATTGACACACGTAAGAGTAAGCTACCACACCAATCAGAAATTCACTGCGTAGAATGCTGTGCATAGAAAGTGTAACACTTTGTTTAAATGTATTTATGTTGTGTTTGGTGTACATTTTTTTTACCTTTATATTTTTCAATAGGTCTTCACTTGCGCAAACCAGCACGTGCTAATTTACGCCTAGTTTAAGAGTTTTTGTCTGTAAGGCTTGCGGGGCTAACGCACAGTTTATGCTCACTGCTCACCTACAAACAACGCTGGTATTACAGGTTTTTTTGAATCCGGAGTTAGCCTCAAAAAAGTGAGCGGAGAGCAAAATTTAGCGCCACATCTCACCTCAATACCAGCGCTGCTTACGGTAGTGGTGAGCTGGCTAAACGTGCTTGTGCACGATTTCCCCATAGGAATCAATAGGGCTGATTCGGCTGAAAAAAAGTCTAACACCTGCAAAAAAGCAGCGTTCAGCTCCTAACGGAGCCCCATTGATTCCTATGGGAAAATACTTTTTATGTCTACACCTAACACCCTAACATGAACCCCAAGTCTAAACACCCCTAATCTTACACTTATTAATCCCTAATATGCCGCCCCCGACATCGCCGACACCTGCATTATATTATTAACCCCTAATCTGCCGTTCCGGACAATGCCGACACCTACATTATAGTTATTAACCCCTATTCTGCCACCCCCAATGTCGTCGCAACCTACCTACAATTATTAACCCCTAATCTGCCGTCCCCAACGTCGCCGCCACTATAATAAAGTTATTAACCCCTAAACCTAAGTCTAACTCTAACACCCCCCTAACTTAAATATAATTTAAATAAATCTAAATAAAAATACTATTATTAAATAAATTATTCCTATTTAAAACTAAATACTTACCTATAAAATAAACCATAAGCTAGCTACAATATAACTAATAGTTACATTGTATCTATCTTAGGGTTTATTTTTATTTTACAGGCAACTTTGTATTTATTTTAACTAGGTAGAATAGTTATTAAATAGTTATTAACTATTTAATAACTTCCTAGTTAAAATAAATACAAATATACCTGTAAAATAAATCCTAACCTAAGTTACAATTACACCTAACACTACACTATCAATAAATAAATTACCTAAATTAACTACAATTAATTACAATTAAATTAAATAAACTAAATTACGGAAAAAACAAACACTAAATTACAGAAAAAAATAAAATAATTACAATTTTTTAAAACTAATTACACCTAATCTAATCCCCCTAATAAAATAAAAGAGTCCCCCAAAATAATAAAAATCCCTACCCTATACCAAATTACAAATAGCCCTTAAAAGGGCTTTTTGCGGGCATTGCCCCAACATTACACCCCACCACCCAAACCTAGTCTAAAACCCACCCAATCCCCCCTTAATAAAACCTAACACTAACCCCCTGAAGATCACCCTACCTTGAGACGTCTTCACCCAACCGGGCAGAAGTGGTCCTCCAGAGGGTACGAAGTCTTCATCCTATCCGGTCAGAAGAGGTCCTCCAGATGGGCAGAAGTCTTCATCTAGACGGCATCTTCTAGCTTCATCCATCTGGAGGGGAGCAGGTCCATCTTCAAGACATCCGACGCGGAGCATTCTCTTCCTTCCGAACACTAAATGACGGCACCTTTAAGTGACGTCATCCAAGATGGCGTCCTTTCAATTCCGATTGGCTGATTCAATTCTATCAGCCAATTGGAATTAAAGTAGAAAAAATCCTATTGGCTGATCCAATCAGCCAATAGAATTGAGCTTGCATTCTATTGGCTGATCCAATCAACAAATAGAATGTGAGCTCAATCCTATTGGCTGATTGGATCAGCCAATAGGATTGAAGTTCAATCCTATTGGCTGATTGGATCAGCCAATAGGATTTTTTCTACCTTAATTCCGATTGGCTGATAGAATTCTATCAGCCAATCGGAATTGAAGGGATGCCATCTTGGATGATGTCACTTAAAGGTACCGTCATTTAGTGTTATTCATCGGAAGGAAGAGGATGCTCCGCGTCGGATGTCTTGAAGATGGACCCGCTCCGCTCCGGATGGATGAAGATAGAAGATGCCGTCTGGATGAAGACTTCTGCCCGTCTGGAGGACCTCTTCTGCCTGGGTAGGATGAAGACTTCGGACCCTCTGGAGGACCACTTCTGCCCTGTTGGGTGAAGACATCTCAAGGTAGGGTGATCTTCAGGGGGTTAGTGTTAGGTTTTATTAAGGGGGGATTGGGTGGGTTTTAGAGTAGGGTTGGGTGTGTGGGTGGTGGGTTGTAATGTTGGGGGGTATTGTCTTTTTTTTTACAGGTAAAAGAAGAGCTGATTACTTTGGGGCAATGCCCCGCAAAAAGCCCTTTTAAGGGCTATTTTTAATTTAGTATAGGGTAGGGATTTTTATTATTTTGGGGGGCTTTTTTTATTTTATTAGGAGGATTTAATTATTTTATTTTTTTCTGTAATTTAGTTTATTTTATTTAATTGCAATTAAGTGTAGTTAATTTAGGTAATATATTTAATGATAGTGTAGTGTTAGGTTTAATTGTAACTTAGGTTAGGATTTATTTTACAGGTATATTAGTATTTATTTTAACTAGGAAGTTATTAAATAGTTAATAACTATTTAATAACTATTGTACCTAGTTAAAATAAATACAAAATTACCAGTAAAATAAAAATAAACCCTAAGATAGCTACAATGTAACTATTAGTTATATTGTAGCTAGCTTAGGGTTTATTTTATCGATAAGTATTTAGTTTTAAATAGGAATAATTTAGTTAATTGTAGTAATTTTATTTAGATTTATTTAAATTATATTTAAGTTAGGGGGGGTGTTAGGGTTAGACTTAGGTTTAGGGGGTAATACATTTAATATAGTTGGGGCAACGTTGGGGGCGGCAGATTAGGGGTTAATAAATGTAGGTAGGTGTCGGCGATGTTAGGGATGGCAGATTAGGGGTTAATAAAATTTAACTAGTGTTTGCGAGGCGGGAGTACGGCGGTTTAGGGGTTAATATATTTATTGAAGTGGCGGCGATGTCCGGTCGGCAGATTAGGGGTTAAAAAATGTATTTAAGTGTTTGCGATTTGGGGGGAGCTCGGTTTAGGGGTTAATAGGTAGTTATGGGTGTTAGTGTACTTTTTAGCACTTTAGTTAAGAGTTTTATGTTATGGCGTTAGCCCATAACTCTCAACTACTGACTTTTAAATGCGGTAGGAGTCTTGACAGGAGAGGGTCTACCGCTCACTTTTTCCAAGACTCGTAATACCCGCATTAGGCAAATCCCATTGAAAAGATAGGATACGCAATTGACGTAAGTGAATTTGCGGTATGCTCGAGTCGCGGAAAAAAGTGAGCCGTACACCTGTACCTGCCAGACTCGTAATACCAGCGGGCGTTAAAATGCAGCGTTGGGACCTCTCAACGCTGCTTTTTAAGGCTAACGCAAAACTCGTAATCTAGGTGTTAGTTTGCACTCAAGCGAACAAGTTTACTTTTTACTTGTAATACTCATGCAAGTTAGCGCAGTAGTGAAATTGCTTACCACAACCCGTGCTAAAAATAGCGCCGCACTTGTAATCTAGTACATTATTTTTTTAATGATTTCAAACACAAATTTTTGCCACTTTGCTCCATCTTGCTATTTATATAGAATTTAGTAGTTATGGAATATTTATCCATACAAATATTAGATACATTTAAATGTAAACAAAATTCTGATTTCCCAGAGGGATGGCTTAAGCCATGTTGACAATTAATGAGAAAAGTATGCCACAAGAAAAGCGCTACACTCCCTGTTGGGGTGAGTGTTGCTTAAGGTGGTGTCCACGCTATATATCAACGTGTATAAATACAATAGACTGTGTGAAGAAAAGTATATATATATAAAAATAAGTATATATATAAATAAAGATAAAAATGAGGATATATCAATAAAAATATTTAATTCCGACTAAAAAACTGTTAAAACATGTTTGTATACAACAAAAAAACAATGGTGATTGATATACAATTCACAATTTTCAATACAATGTCAATAAAATTATATAAAAGTTGGTTTTTTAAGACAATTCAACGTTGTTAAAATATGGTATAAGTTAGCTAACATACAATTTAGAGTAAGCAAAGATATTAATCTGTTGCCTAAAGTGCTAATCCTAGTAGGTGAATAAATGTTAATTTGTGCATATAATGTCCCAGAAAGAAGACTTAAAAAAAATATCCAATGTGTGATCCTAAGTAATGTGATGTCCAATTTGAACGTGAAAGTCCTTGTCCTGCTCGATATTCGCAATGTGTGGAGGTGAAAAAAGTGATTAAAATAATACAAAAGTCAAAAATATATTGAAAAACAAGTGTACACCTGAAAATGTAAAAATATAAAAATGTAAAAATATAAAAATGTTAAAACTGAAAAAAAGGCTTGTGAAAAATTGTGATTCAAAAAAGTGATTCGAAAAAGTGACTGAGTGGCTTGATAAAAATAGTAATTCTCCTAAATGTTATTTGTTTCAAATAAAATTAATTCCCAAAACAAATATTATGATGAGTGGATAATTCCTGAGTGACCTAAGGAAAAAAAGAAAAATACATAGTGCAATAATGCCTCTAAACAGTGCTGATGATAAGTATTTAGCTTACCTAGTGCTCCTGAGCCATTTATACCAGTGTGTCTACGCGTTTCGGTCTTGTAAAAGACCTTTCTCAAGACTGGTATCGGCTCCATCCATTGCTGCCCTTTTTATTACCCTAATTGGCCAATAGTATCTATCGAAAATAGCGCCGAAAATTTTCCACCAAAAATGTTTGTCCCGTATGTGTGGCCTTTGATTTTGACCTGGAACTATAATATTGAGTGATGGATCCTTGCAAGGTGTATTATCCTTGCGAGGTGTATTCCCATACTGCTTAGGTCCGTATTTCCTGTAGTCGGCTAACCGGAAGTTGTCTAACCGGAAGTTGTTCCGGCTGTCTTACACACTTCCGGTATTGCGCTTTGTGTCTGGGCGGAATTAAAATCGCGGTAAATAGAACATGGGGTGTCTGGATATATTAGAATTATGGTGATGTAGAAAGTAGAACAGGTGGTATTACGGACTCAGGAGCTACTGGTTTACATCTAAACTTTAGGTTCTCGGGTATTACAAATACCATTTCCAAATATTCGCCAAGAATATAACATAATATTCTTATGTTAAAATCATCTAGTCGGGTGTGAGAATTTTAAGATCTGTAAATATATGAATGTCTGAAAAAATAAATATATGAATATCTGAAAAAACATGTATAAAAATATATATAAAAATTTCTTGAAAGATAAGGTGATGGCACAAAAGTAGTTGATCTCCATGTAATGATAAAATTATTTGAATTACATTAAAATATATTAAAATATATTAAGAATATGTTAAAATATATTAAAATATATAAAAATGCAATTAAGAGGGAGTTTAAGATTATTATGGACGGCCCATTTTAAAAGACCTAAAATATAATTGCCTTGAAATTGCTGATAAGCAATTTTCCTGTTTTGTACCCAACATTATAATACAGGTTGGGAATGATCAATTACATAAAAATTCGAAATAAATAAGTATATTGGTAACTTGATTAGGTCAGGGAAAGTTAGGTATGTCTTTAATCCACCATTAAACCCGTTGATAAGTTAATAATCCACTATTTAGCCCATTTATAAGTTAATAATAAGTGATGATTTAGGGATTCATAAGGGTGGCATTGATATCTTCATGTCTTAGTCAGGACTACGATGGTGATGGTTCCTTCAGATGTCGTCATAGTAGATGGAATATTTCCATACTGCTATTGAATCCTTTTGGAAAGGTGCAGTCTAAAAGGAAAATCCATTTAGATTGTACTCTGAGGAGTTGTTTTTCGAAATCCCCACCCCTCCAATTCTTAATAGGTTTATCAATTCCCATAATTTTGAAGGTTTTGTTATTGCCGTTATGAACCTCTTTGAAATGTTTATAGATCGGGAGGTCTTCTTATCCCCATTTTATCTTGAGTAGGTGCTCCCGAATCCTATCTCTCAGTTTCCTGGATGTCTGCCCTATGTACTGCAGTCCACATCCGCATTCTATCATATATATGATTCCTGTGTCGTGGCACCTTATCATCTCTTTCATCTCAAAGGATTCGTTTGTTACCTTAGATTTAAAGGTGTGCCCCTTTTTCCCATGTTTGCAGGCTTTACATGACTGACATGGGAAAAAACCTTTTAGCTTTTGGCCGTGTACACTCATTACCTTGTTTCTGGTGGTGTTGGTGGGGATGCTCGGTGCGATCATTGTTTTAATATTCTTTGTTTTCCGATATATAAAATTGGGGGACTCAGTCAGATCTTTCCCGATGATGTTGTCCTCTTTGAGGAAGTGCCAGTGTTTCTTAATGATTCTTTCTATTAGGAATCTGTTTTCACTGTACTCAGTGATAAATGGCACACAGATTTCTGTTTTCTCATCATCTTTATTCTTATCCTTATATTTCAACATCGATTCTCTATTCATCATTTCCACCTCCTTCATTGTGTTGTTTATACTTGATTCTTCGTATCCTCTGTCCAAAAATCTTTTCTTCAGAATTTCTGATTGCTCTTTCCATTTGTTTAGCTCAGATATATATTTTATATATATTTTTATACATGTTTTTTCAGATATTCATATATTTATTTTTTCAGACATTCATATATTTACAGATCTTAAAATTCTCACACCCGACTAGATGATTTTAACATAAGAATATTATGTTATATTCTTGGCGAATATTTGGAAATGGTATTTGTAATACCCGAGAACCTAAAGTTTAGATGTAAACCAGTAGCTCCTGAGTCCGTAATATCACCTGTTCTACTTTCTACATCACCATAATTCTAATATATCCAGACACCCCATGTTCTATTTACCGCGATTTTAATTCCGCCCAGACACAAAGCGCAATACCGGAAGTGTGTAAGACAGCCGGAACAACTTCCGGTTAGACAACTTCCGGTTAGCCGACTACAGGAAATACGGACCTAAGCAGTATGGGAATACACCTCGCAAGGATAATACACCTTGCAAGGATCCATCACTCAATATTATAGTTCCAGGTCAAAATCAAAGGCCACACATACGGGACAAACATTTTTGGCGCGAAAATTTTCGACGCTATTTTCGATAGATACTATTGGCCAATTAGGGTAATAAAAAGGGCAGCAATGGATGGAGCCGATACCAGTCTTGAGAAAGGTCTTTTACAAGACCGAAACGCGTAGACACACTGGTATAAATGGCTCAGGAGCACTAGGTAAGCTAAATACTTATCATCAGCACTGTTTAGAGGCATTATTGCACTATGTATTTTTCTTTTTTTCCTTAGGTCACTCAGGAATTATCCACTCATCATAATATTTGTTTTGGGAATTAATTTTATTTGAAACAAATAACATTTAGGAGAATTACTATTTTTATCAAGCCACTCAGTCACTTTTTTCGAATCACTTTTTTGAATCACAATTTTTCACAAGCCTTTTTTTCAGTTTTAACATTTTTATATTTTTACATTTTTATATTTTTACATTTTCAGGTGTACACTTGTTTTTCAATATATTTTTGACTTTTGTATTATTTTAATCACTTTTTTCACCTCCACACATTGCGAATATCGAGCAGGACAAGGACTTTCACGTTCAAATTGGACATCACATTACTTAGGATCACACATTGGATATTTTTTTGGAGTCTTCTTTCTGGGACATTATATGCACAAATTAACATTTATTCACCTACTAGGATTAGCACTTTAGGCAACAGATTAATATCTTTGCTTACTCTAAATTGTATGTTAGCTAACTTATACCATATTTTAACAACGTTGAATTGTCTTAAAAAACCAACTTTTATATAATTTTATTGACATTGTATTGAAAATTGTGAATTGTATATCAATCACCATTGTTTTTTTTGTTGTATACAAACATGTTTTAACAGTTTTTTGGTCAGAATTAAATATTTTTATTGATATATCCTCAATTTTATCTTTATTTATATATATACTTATTTTTATATATATACTTTTCTTCACACAGTCTATTGTATTTATACACGTTGATATATAGCGTGGACACCACCTTAAGCAACACTCATCCCAACAGGGAGTGTAGCGCTTTTCTTGTGGCATACTTTTCTCACTATTTCTCAGAGATCTGGTTGGGAGATCTCGCCTAGATTAAGAAAAGCTTGTGTGGTAAGATCCTTTGGCGCATTCTGATATATTTCATTTGAACTGCATGTTGACAATTAATGCACAGCCAAACTCACTTAGCATAGAAAACAATATTTAAGAAAAAACACCCTGTAAAATAGTTGTACCAAAAGTCAAAGAATTTCACAAAATATCACCTTTTTTAACAGTTATATCTTCATCCCCATTATTTTATTCCTATTATTTTATTAGTTTGGAGAAACATGGATCAATGAGATATAACAATAAAAAACCTCCACAAAAAAATTAGGTTAGCAGTTACTGACAGGTTATCAATATTTCTATCACCATCACTTAATAAGGACAAGCAATCCTTATTTGAAACATTAAACCTCACTATTATTAGATTTTATAGTGAGGGGGTAATTAAAGTCTCTTAAAAGGATATTATACACTCATTTTTTCTTTGCATAAATGTTTTGTAAATGATCTATTTATATAGCCCATAAAGTTGTTTTTTTTAAATGTATATTTTTCGCTTATTTTTAAATAACATTGCTCTGATTTTCAGACTCCTAACCAAGCCCCAAAGTTTTCTGAGAATACCGTCAGCTACCTTCTCCAGCTTGCTCCTGTTTGTGTAAAGGGTCTTTTCATACGCAAATGAAGGGGGAGGGGGGAGTGTCTTATTTCCCACTTGCAGTGGGCTTTCCAGGTGACTTTTCAACAGAGCTAAACTGAGAGCTTCTAAGTAAGTTTTTAAACAGTTTTATACTGGATTTTTATATCAGTATCTGTGCATCTTATTCTTTATAGTAGTGTCTA